>NC_071530.1:98654395-99001061 GCF_026979565.1 Vidua chalybeata
GAAGGAAGGAAGGAAGGAAGAAGGAAGGAAGGAAGGAAGGAAGGAAGGAAGGAAGGAAGGAAAGAAGGAAAGAAAGAAAGAAGGAAAGAAAGAAAGAAAGAAAGAAAGAAGAAAGAAAGAAAGAAAGAAAGAAAGAAAGAAAGAAAGAAAGAAAGAAAGAAAGAAGAAAGAAAGAAAGAAAGAAAGAAAGAAAGAAAGAAAAGAAAGAAAGAAAGAAAGAAAGAAAGAAAGAAAGAAAGAAAGAAGAAAGAAAGAAAGAAAGAAGAAAGAAAGAAAGAAAGAAAGAAAGAAAGAAAGAAAGAAAGAAAGAAAGAAGAAAGAAAGAAAAGAAAGAAAGAAAAGAAAGAAAGAAAGAAGAAAAAAAGTGTCAGGAAATGGGCCAACCATCATTCTCCAAGGATTTGTGCTGTCTAGAGATTTCTATCCAACTGTTTTCCTTTTTCTCCCTCCATTCTCTATTATTTATCATAAGTCCACCTCTTTTTTTGTTCTTTGCAGTTCCCACCAGTACTAGCAATTTGAGGTCACTAAGGCAAGTGCCTGTGTCCTGCTAGAATTGATTGTTGCTCTGGGAGTATGACACACATATGACAAAGCAAGGTCACTCAACTTCTTCTCCCCCATTTTTCATTTCTATTCAGGTAGCTATCACTTCAAGGTTCTTCCTCCCAGAATGTCATGTTGTTTCTTATTATACTACCACATGAAAAATAGAGTACTCAAACCTTCATGAGATATTATCTCCTAAGTATTACTCTGCTAACAGTTCAGAAACACACTCTTCACTAAAAAACATATCGCTGAGATATACTGTTTTAAAAATACAGGTTTTTTTCTAATAACAAGTTTTACTATGGGGAAAAAGCTGCAAAGAAAGGAAGACATCAACTCATTAGGAATAACCTATTAAATCTTTATGAAAATATGTTGTAGAGGAGTCATATATCTGCAGGGATGACATAAATAATAATTCAGTGTGAAGTAAAAATTCACTCAAAGACCTATCATAGTAACTTTTGTTGATGTAAAGCACTTTAGGATATTCCATAAGTGCCATTAGGCTATTTATCTTCAAGCAAAAAAAGCATTTGGGAGTAGGGCAAGGTTTTTGTTTAAAATGGATAAACTTACTTGCATATTAAAAATCATCCTCGTGCTCTGACATCAATTCTCCACTCTCAAATATTTATTGGTGCAAAAATATATATTTTTTTGTAAATATGTGAAGCAAATTTCCCACCTTTTTCTTTTGTTTGGTTGACTTGACATAGTTACCTTATTCTGTGTAGGCACATGCATTGGCAGATTTCTAAAACTCTAATTTCTACCTGATGGCCAGTAGCTGAAGCCCCAGGAATATTTTAAAATTAATATTAATCCAGAACTGAATTAAATTCTCTGAAGGAAGAAAAATTTATTGTTCTATTTCACTCATTTTCAGAAATGAAGATTGGATGTAAGCATAAAACTTGAGGTCACCCCTCGCTAGACTCTCTTCATTATCTAGCAAGAATTGAAAATGTTATGTTTTTGCCCATTTTATAATCAAGTCAGAATAGGAACAGAGTTTCATATGAGGTCCAGCTGCTGTAGTCACTAGTGCAAATCAAAATCACTGTCTTTATACCAGTTCTGGTGCCAGGTTATCTGATGTTGATGAGAGCTTACAATGGTACAAGAAGAGGGGAAAAAAAGACACAGTCTAAGGCAAATGACATAAGAAGATTTAAAAGATTTCAGAAAAGTATAGAGAAATAAATTTTGAAAGAAAAGATCCTTGCTTCCACATTTTATTCAATGGGTTTAAGAATTACTGAAGCTTAAATATATGTTCACCAATGCTGTATAAATCAATCTCTAACTCTTGGATAATTGGTAGAAAATTTGGCTAAGGACAATTATTACATTGTTGAAAACTGACTTTTTGAACAAATTGCTACTGCAGCCTTTTGACATTCAAAGACATGATTTTAATATAACCTTATATCCCAGGCCCCTGGTATCATAGAAAATAAAACTGGGATGGACCTTAAGGCATCATTAGGTCTTTCCTTCATCAAAAGGCAGAATCATCTGAACTTGACACATTGCTGACAGATGTTTCAATAGTTTGGCCGAAAAGCCAAAATTTGTCACATACCTTCTCTCCTGCATCTAGACCTCCATCACCATCAAACCTTTTTTTTTGCTACCTCACATTGCAAACTCCTGTATAAATCACCCCTAAGTCAATGCCTCCCAGTTTATAACCAAGAAATAACTTACCTATTCTCACTGCTAGATTTATTCCCCTGATATTTATCCTCATGCTGTCTCATATAGAATTATATTAATTATTTTTTGGTCTTCCTATGAAGATTACAGTGCATATCCTATTACTTCATTTATTGCTTCTCTTTTTTTCCTATGTTCTTAGCAGATTTCAGTATTTCAAAAAAAGTTGTATATTGTAATAGGTTGCCCTTTCACTATTAGGCTCTTCTTCATTAAACACCACAATAACTATGTAGGCTTTTCAAAATATTCTGCATGGTGAGATTTTCCTCAGTTCTATGGATTTATGGCCTAATCCATAGCATAATCTTATTGCCTGGGTGGTTCAAAAGCATTCAAAAGCAATGATCTGTATGCATCTTTATTAATTTTCTTGAAGTATTACCCTTATTTTGATCTTTAAATTTCCTTTTAAAAACTTGCATTTTCTCTCCATTCAAGAGTCTGATTCCAATATTTGCATTCAATCACATATTGCCACTCAACCAACTTATGTCTAAATCAGTTCATTGTTTATCCCTGGAATTGTGTAAATGACCAAAATTAATATTGATGTTAGTTAGTTTGGTGAAGCTCCCAAAACAAACAGAAAAACACATTTGCTTTATATGTGAAATTATTAGTGTAACCAAAGCAAAATGATGCAACTAAACTGGCTATGATAAACTACAAATAAAAAGGTTCAGGTCTATGTATGTGTTCTGTTGTAAGAAAGCAAATATGCATATGAGATCTCATCTTCCCTTTGGAGAAAGATATCAATAGCTCACAGAAATGGGATGTATACATGAAGACCTCCATATGCCCATGTTTTCATAGGCTTATCATGAGTGTTTAATTTTTGACAGTTCTATCTCCAGATGATAATATATCTAAGCATGTCATCACATACTTGCAACTTGTCAGGCTTGTCATGTCTCTCTAAATTTGTAAACTTTCTCCAGAATCACTGTAAAAATACTGCCCTCCATCCCTCCCTCCCCCAACATCTTTTGAGTTCCCTGCCAAAGACAACATCACTCTATAACACCAGCAATGCCCACTGCAAGCTGAATGGCTTACAAGATGACTAGAAATAATGTGACTATTTCAGCTTGATAAATTTTAGTGAAAAGATGAGTTTGTCAAATCTGAAATGCTTTGAAGACAGATATCAAGGTATATTGTCATTGGAAGTTACTGAAGGCCATGGCCCACCTTCCTTCTTCAAAGCAGCTTCTTGTATAATTTGCCAAGTTTCAGACTAAGGATCTTTTGGTTCACAAAAGGTACTCTGAAAGTGTGGTATATTGTGTCTGGTTTACTTCTCTTTTCTGCTTCCCGTAATAATTTTCCATATAATTTCTCTTTTCTGCTTCCCGTCTTTTAAATATCAGAAAGATGACCAATTTCAGCTGTGTGCAAAAGAGAACTGGAAAAAGAATATTGGGGGAAATTATAAATATTTGAAGACACAGAGAAGTTAGGCAATAAATGAGTGTTCTAGGAACCTCAGAAAGAGTTTTATAGTAAATGACATATAACAATAATCAGAGAGTGCCATGTGTATGATAAGTATAAAGAAGGAAAAGAAAAAAAAAAAAAAAACAACAACCCTAGAACTGTAGTTATGGGGGACACCAGATAAATTAAGTAAAAATACACAAAACTTCATTGGAGTCTAGGCACTGTTAAGAGTGGTAGAACATGCTTGCCTAGATTGTCTTAGAAGTAATTAAAAATACTGTAAACAAGAAAAGTCTTCATATAAGTAGATCAAAGAACAGAAATCACCTTAATATTTTGCATTATTCATATTTGTCTAATAAAATAAAAAGAAAATAATCACTGTTCTTTGAGGAGCTAAATGGTAGTTCACTAATCAAAGATGACATGGTAACTATCACATGTACCTTTTGTAAAGCAGAACTATACATCAGTTTTGAATGTCAAAGTCACTATCCCCAGCAGTAATATAAATAATCACAACACTTCATCAGTTTTTCCTCTGTGAGTGTGAAATAAAACTGCTGAAGCCTGAAATGAATAATTTATCTCAGAAGATGGCAATAGCAGTAACATCAACAGTTACAGGAAAGGAAATAAAAACTTCTGTTGTCTTAATCATTTCGTGGCGAAACACACAAGCGCTGTGCCCTGCTGCCTTGTTTCCCTCCTCCCTAGAAGGAAAACTGACTCAGCAGTGCCAGTGGATGAGGCAGGGATGTGCCCCGCACCTCTCTCTGCCTCTCCCCTTCCCGCAGGGCTGCCCACTATGCCATTGCTCTGCCATCCATCTGCAGGCCAGCTCCTCTTGCAGGAGCAGCGGCTGGGAGGCAGGCAGGCCCTGCTTGGAGCACCCACCAGAAGCCATCCCTCATCCTGAGGATTCACGCCTTGCTGATAGAGGCCTCTTTTTTACTTCAGAAGCAGGAAGCCAGGTGTGAACACATGGGGCTTGAAAGAATTAACTTTTTTTTTGTATCTGCAGTCCTGCTTTACCTCTGTGTTGGCAGCTAGGAGACTTTCAATTATCCTCATCAGAGGGTTCAATCATGCAGCTTCAATAAGTAAAATAACTGGGTCTAAGCATGTATTTTTTCTGATGGATGTTGTGGTTAAGAGGACATGACAGTGAGCTGCAAGAGTCATTATCTATTAATTTTGCTGGTTTATTTTAGTAAGCAATTTATAGCTTTTCCAGAATGTCTTTTACATTTTCCGCTCATTAATTGAGTCCCATTTATACTATTTCTTTTGCATTAAAAGATGTATTGCACTATTTAAAGTCTTAATTTAGCCCATATGTCAAAACTATATCTGAATGAGCCACTTAGAGCACTTTTGTATGAATTGCATTATGTATGTCTTTCCCTCTGCCTTTTTTATCCTTGTAGTTTCAGTTTCCTTATTAGATGGTTGGAAAGGAGCAAATAAAATATAAGTATAATAAGCAGCAACATTAAAACACAACTTGGGACTACCAAGTCAAGTTCAAGCTGTAGAAGATATTTATAGTGCCTGAAAATCTCTGGCTTTTCATTTATCTGTTTTCCTAATATGCGTACTGAACTTATTGCTGCCATGCTTAACAAAAAGAAGGTGTGTACTTTCTCAAGAGAATCTCTTCTTTTTATAGCCATGTTAGGGAGACAAAGCAGCAAAAAAAAGAAGAAAGCATCAAGGTGGGCCATTACCAGAATGCCTTTCTCAAAGCTCATCTAGTGTTTCATCTTTTGACAGTCCTTTTACTCCAGGAAAAAAAGACCAAAACAAAAACAAACCTCTCTACCCTACAATCTACCCTGGTATTACTGAGGCTAGGTCACATTTTGTTGGTTGATATTTTTTTTTCCTGGAAACTCTTCTGGAGGTTTTGTATGCATATTTGATTTCTGTCAAATAATTTCTTCCTGTTTCATATATTAGCTGCCTAAACTGTGAGCTAGGTAGTATACTGGTTTACATTTTTATATTTTTCCTTTACGGTCTCAATTGAATGTCCCATGGACTCCAAAACAGTATATTTACAATAGGGTACAAGAAACATAGCTTTTCCTGTGGCTGGAAGCAGGCAGTAACATCTCCCTTTGAGAGCAGTACATTTGCACTGTTCAAATGTTCATGTAACTTAGATGCTGATATGGATGTTCACAGTAATGATGTTTGTCATCTGCTCCACTGCAGGTGCGAGAAACTCTTTTCCACTTATCACTACACGAGGTATCACTTTTACAGGTCTTTATGCTTCTTTATTTATTCAGAGAGTTCAATGAACTTTTTTTCTACTTTATCTTTTCATAAGCTAAGTATGACTCTTAGATTACTTAAGGCATGTACTATAATTTTAGGATCTCAATTAATAATACCCAAGACCATTTTTGCCCATAAAACTGTATTTTCAACAGAAGTTTACTTTCCTTCTATGCTATTTTGTGCTGGTATATTGCATATTATAAGATACAGTATTGCCAGTGGTTAAAGTGATGATCTTTAACATCTGTTCTTTGCAAATACCAACTGTTTCTTAATTTGGTGCTATATTTAAAAATAATTACCAGCTTTCAGCCTTCCAATTTAATGTCAAGTCATATTTAATTTCTATGTATTTTACTACGCAGCTGATTTTGTTTCCTTCGTTATATAGTTGAGTTTTAGCTTATAACAAATTGCTGTTTTTCTCATGTTGGATATATTTGATGATGTGAATAGCACTCCTTGTTTTCTTGTTCCATTGGCTGCTTTCTTTCACAACCATTTTAACAATTTCCCCATTTTTTTCCTGAGCAAGAATTTGATATGTATAACCTACTGATATGGATAACCTAGCAGTGTTGTTTCTTTCTAGTGACTACTTTTCACATGGATCGGAGTATTTATTTATTTGTTTGTTTGTTTGTTTGTTTGTTTGTGCTATACTTTGGAAGACTTTGTGTTTTAGGCCAAACAACTTTATGATATTAATATGGGAAATCAGGCCCTGGACTGCTAATTCCAGAAAAGGAAGAGAGAATCATGTTACCTTATAATGCCCTGCTACCTCATTTTGATAACTTTCTGGATCTGTTGACATTGCAAGCTGCTGAAAACTGGCTCCTATTCTAGCTAGACCTCAGTCTCATCCAGTGTGGCTATTCCAATGTTGCTGCAATTACTTCTGTCCTGGTACTGCATCTATTCCAACTTTCCGCTAAACGTATTTTAAGTGCCCTTGAAATTCATGGTTATAAATATTTTCAGAAGAATGCATGGTCTGCAAAAATATTTTTAAAGATTGTTGTAAGTAGTTATTCCTGTAACTTTGATTAAAGTCTAGATACAGAAGGATGGATATTGCATTAAGTGAATATGAAGAATGTACCTTGTAAATATTGATGCAATAGCTTGGTGCAAAATTCTGGTACAAAATTGGTTTATGTGACCAGTATAGTTAAACATAGCCAAGATGCATTTCACAAGTACGAAACACCAGAAATACTTTCTTTCCCCTTTAAGACAAGAAAGTAATTTCAATTAATCAAGAACTGAGTACAAAGCAAGCAAAGATACACAAATTTTTACTTTTAAAAATATCTGTGAATATATAGTTTTCATTTGTGCTCATAGCTATGCTTCCTGAATGGCAATACACAGAAGCTGAGGTCTCAGAACATTTTCTACCTGTTCCTGACCTGCTACGGTCACTAAAAATAATGTTTAAATTCTTATGCATCCATAAGCTCTTAGAAAATTTTTAGCTTTTCAGACTCACAGATACTGGTAAATTCAAAGATGATAATTTCTCTGTACTGGAAGTGCTGTGTTATGAACATACAAATTTTTCCAAGCTTTTTTTTTTTTCTGTTGAAAGAAGAATCCATTTTCCGACATTTTCCTGATTATGCTCAAAACAAACGGATCAAATATAGATGATGAATAATTGTTTTTAATTTATGAATATCAGACAACCTATAAAAGGAGAATCAGAACCTCTGATTTTTAATTACAATATTTAGTGTATATATATTTTTGGATGAAGGAACTTTATTCTCTGTAGGTACAGTACCTAACAGAATGAAAATATTATTTCCTAGAATCTCCTTGACATTACTGCTCATACTAAGAAAAACTAATAATATTATTAACCTTCTGGGGTAACACTTCAGAATAAATTTATTTCTTGAGCAATGCCCTTATTTTTTTACAGAATTACATTTCTAGTAGTTTGAAGGTTTTATGAAATAAAATCAAATTGTAAAGATGTAACATGAGAGAGTGAATTAGTTTATGACAATGTATTTGCATTTGAAGCAAAAAGGGCAGGAAGTCAAATACAACTAAAAGTGAAATGTTGTATCATTGACCTCTAGAGAATGAATATTAATCCTTGTAATATTCCTCTGCTAATTTTAATAGCCACAAATTACATTTTGAACCACTATGCATTCTCTTTCTATATTTCTTATTTTAAGAATGATTGTAAAAGTTTATGTATAAAAATTACTAAACTATAATCTGTAAATATTATGTCATATTAAAAAAGTAAGATGAGGAAGACTTATTACCTTGTTTGATGAATCTTAGGGTATTATTCTGTATACTTTGTTTCTACTTTTGTTGAAGATGGTCTTTTGGAAAAATTCTTATGACATATAATATTTTATAAACCTATTGTATCTAGTTAGTCAGCCAAATTAATTGAGAAAAAATAATCTGTGATATGTGATCAAATAAATTCCTCTGGGAATATCATTACTAGACTAAAACCAGAATTTATTTATTGTGTTGAAGAAGAAACATTTGAATGCTAATGTTCCTAGAAATGTAGGTTCCAGAAAGTTTTATGATCCAGGAGAAACTATCAATTTATACATTAGCCGATTGATGTGTTGTTTGCATGCCATTTTTTTGAGAAATTAATTTATTGTTTATAATAATAAAATTGAAGTTATTAAATTAATGAAAATTACTTTATTCATAGCAATAATTAAACATGCAGAATATATGCTTTGACCTAGGAAGAGATTGCAAAACTAAAGTTATAAACATGCTCTTAAATCTTCCTCTTGAATCTCTTAGCTGAAATGAGAAGGCATTATTTTTCATTTATTTTCTGTATTGGGTTTTTCTATGTGTGAATAAAATAAATTTTTACTGTGTTCAGAATGCTGAGCAAAGACATGTAAATAGCTACTCATAAGCACTTACCTTTTTCTCTTGACTACCCCAAAACTTTGTGTTATAGGGAAAATATTACCTTGTCTGATGAACAGTGAATCTCAAATTCCAAAACACTGTGGTAAATGTATACTTGTGCTACCAGTTTGGTGCACCTGATTTGTAAAATGGGTTGCTTAAATTCCTTTGAAATTAATTTGTCTCAAATCTTGTTATAAACAAAGGGCAACAAACACATTCTCTTCAAAATCAAGAACTTATTTTCAAATTATAGTCTCAGGGGTCAAATGAAATAATAACTAATATTATCACAATTACCATATTAATAAGCCATATTTCAAAATATGAACAATTAAAATTACTGTGGTCAAATTTCCTGATATGCTCACTTTATTTTTCTGGTGAAGTGTTCATCCTTTCTAGTATCCCGCTGTGTGCTGAGGTCAGTGGCTTTACTGAGGGTTGAAGGAAATTTCGCATTGAAGCATCAGCATCTGTAGCCCTTCACTGGAAGTAACTAACTCTTGGGATGCATAACATCCTCCTCCTCACTGCCTGACATCCTTTTTTTTTTTTTTTTTTTTCATTTGTAGTATCTTGATCTTTCTTCATTGGTCTGCAGGACCATGTTTGATCCAAATGCACTATATATGGTGTTTTACATGTTTACCCAGGTTACCAGGTTACATCCTCCTCATAAACATTGGCATGTCATCTCTGGCACCATCCCCTGCCCATAATTTTAAGGTCTCTACTTTTATCCCGTGCCTCCCTTTCTCCATGCAGCATTTCACTCCGGGGTCACAGAGAGTTCATTCTGACAAAACACAGCTGCTGAATATGGATATCAAGCAGCTAGAAAAGTGTGTAGAGCTATCCACAAAAATACATGTCTATACACAGCTACACAATTGCACAAAGCCAAAGAAAGAGAAAACAAAATCAGATAATTATTAAACTGATAATTGGATAACCTCTTTTATTGTTAACCAAGCTAAAAAATATATTTTCAGACATGAATCCAGGCAAAGCGTGATAAATCCTAAAGCATGTGATGTTTCCCCAACAAAAAACCTGTAGCCTGTAACTCGCAAAGACCTTGTTCTGCAGAGCTCAAAGGCTGAGCTTGTTTTCTTGAAAAAGGAGGTCCTAAGATATAGCCCATTTATAAGACATTTATATCATCACTCACTAACTGAAAGTCAGGCCCTAAGTCATTGGCAATGGAAATCTGATAAATCAGATAAACTGATTGTCTTGTTAGATATAGACATAGTGGAATTTTTTTCTTTTTCTAGTTATTATAGAGCAGCAATTACTGTCTGCAGGTCAGGCCCAGAGCATACTTTTAATACAGAGCTTATAATGGCATATGCCATTTGATTTTTTTTTTTTTTCTGTAACATAGTTTAAACTAACAAGCTGTAAATCTTGAAACTGCTATTTTCTTCATACAGTTCCATCTGATGGTGGCAAAGACCTGAAACACTGTTTGGATTTAGGAGTTTACTTTATTGGGAAACTACAGTTCTATAGAGCTAGTCAAATGGAGATACCAATGGCTGAAGGAAAAAATTGTCAAGTCCATATAATGTAATGCAGAACTAGATAGCTATGGCTATACTCTTTATTAAATTAGCTCTGATATTTCTTTTCATACCAGTTTCATTGATTTTCCATACTCTGACCACGTAGCTGCCATCACTAGAGAACGCTCCACAGTACATATGGGCCCTGCATACCAGGACATGTTTAGCTTTCTAGCACATATAGCACTAATCCCTGAAATTAATATGAGAGATAAGACAAAGAGCTATACTCATCACTACTCCAATATGTGTCATTTTATTGAAAAGCAGATCAATTTTATGAAGTTACATATAATCACAGAAAATCGGAAATGCAACCAAACAGATAAACCCTGCTTTTATGTACCTTTAGTGTATTAGTATCCGTGAAAGAAGCTACACATATATTTATCAACCATGTATTTTAGTTTCCAGATTACTAACTCAGTTTTCCTCTGTCACATGCATTTTTTCAGAGTTTTATGGTGCAAACTTTGAGCTTTCAAATCTGCATTTGCATACAGGCATGGAATCTTGTTAAGGAGAAAGGAAGACTTCACCTTTACAGTTTATAAAATATTCACACACAAAAACATGATACAGAGAAAACTTTTGTTGAAATGGTCAAATTTGAGACTGGACATAAAATATATGTTACTGCTGACCTTGAAAATACTGGAAAATTTGAATTTCCACTTCAGAAAGCACATTATCTGGCCAAGGTGAAAAATAAAAAGTAGATCTTAAGTGTCTTGCATGAAACAACAGAATCCAAACACCCTATTTCATCCTTGCTAGATTTAGCTTCCTGATTCTCTAAACCTTCCCTAAAGAGCAGAGTCATCCAGTGACAACAATAGTTGCTTCTGCTATCAACATCCTTCCCTGTGTGAAGCCCCACAGCCTTGCCATTGACACGGGAGGTGGGTTGGCTCCTGAAGGCAGCAGCTTGACTGCTGCACAAGCTGTTCTCCATCTTGCTGCGGGTGAGCTGGCCAGCACCCAAGGCAGGGCTGACCTTGCTCCTGGGCTACTCACATCTTCATCTGTCTGGGACCTTGCTGTGCTTCTATAGGTTGCTCTCCCCTTTCTTCTGGTTGCCAGAATAACTGGTTCTCCATCTGGCTACTGTCCAAACCAATCCAGTCACAGTTTCTCCATCTGGTTTATTCTTGGAAAGATGAATTGGATGTTTTAATTTAGAAGAGTCGATATCTTCCTACCCTCTCTCCACAGCCTACTTACTTCATCTACACATATTTAATTTTGTCTAGACTTCTGCATAACTGTGGAGAGGAGATGTGGCTTCCTCCCCTGCACCTCCTCCCCATTTTTCTTTTTCCTTTGATTCTTTTGTGTCCTCCAGTAGCAGAAAGTTTCCTAAATCCTGTGAAATTGTCCCTCACAAGATTGCTTCAGCATCATTACACAACTTTCCTGCTTATTCTCTTCTGTTTTGTAAAAACAACCCCCCCTTCTAAAAAATAGAATAGCGTAAAATATCTATTTTATATTTGTACTATATTTTAATTGTCCTTTTGATACAACACTATCAACTACATACATTCCTCCCTCTCCAATGGGTAAAGATATTTACAACACAAATTCATAGAAATAATTCCATATTAACAACTCATCTCTTTGGTACCAAAGAGTAAAACACAAGAAGAGATAAAATTTTTAGAAGGAAGATACTTTGTGAATATTTTCAGTTTACCATAAAATATTTCATTTAACCGGCTCATTTTTCTCTCCAGATTTTGTCACACAAGGTCTTGTTTGTTGCTTGACTCTAACTCTTTGAGGTCAATGTATTTCCATGCTGTTAGTCATGTAGACTTCACATCAGGGCACCAGCTGGTCTAATTGGAAGACTGTACACAGTGGCCAATGAACCGAGGTACATTTGCCTGTTCTGTACATGAGCCTGTCCTGCTCATAGATCAAATAGGAGCATTTTGCAAACAGCAGTTACTCAGCGCTATCTTTCATGTCTTTGATGTTTAAAGATCATAGAATCATAGAAAAGAATCCCACAATTATTTGAGTTGGAAGGGACCTTTAAGGTTCCGACTCCCCAGCATGGGCAGGGACACCTTCCACTAAACCAGGCGCCCATCCAACCTTGTCTTAAATACTTCCAGGGATGGGGCATGCACAACTTCTCTGGGCAACATGTTCCAGTGTCTCAACACCTTCACAGTAAAGAATTTCATCCTGATATTTCACCTAAATCCACCCTCTTTCACTTTAAAGCTATTACCCCTCCTTAAATCCATTTCCCCTCCTTGCTGCCCATCGCAACCCCAAGAGAAAGATCTTGTGACTTGCTGCAGTCTGGCATTTGCAGTGGAGACTCCCCCTTCAACAGCTCCATTTGGGTGGATGCATTGGCCCACCACACAGGGCAGATGGTGCAGACCCAGTCACAAGTTCCTCTAGGTAAAAATGAAAGAAAAGAGTATAATCACAATTTAGGTTAAATTGTTGTGCCCAGAGCGCAACTGGAAACTGTATTAAATTGTAATAACTCTACTGTTAAGCGTCTACATCTGAATCTCAATGTAGAAAAAGGGGAAAAAAAATTCTCTCTGAATAAGAAAAACAGATAGAAGGAGGGGAATTCTTAGGAAAAAAAAAAAAAAAAAAAAAAAGAAGAAGAAACAACAAATCCAACCAAGCAAAATGGGAGGTGGCAATGGTGTTAAACAAAGCAAAGTTCTTTCATTTTTGCTGGCTGAAAAACTTTTTCTCAGGGTGTAATACAATAGCTCAGTTTTTTCATTCTAAGAAATCAGATAACTAAAAAAATGCTCTACTCCTTTTCTCTATGCCCTAGAAATCAAAACAGGATAGAGTTTTAGGGTGGTACACTGAGCATAGATTGAGGGTACCTTGTCCTATGTAATCTTTTTAGTACCCACTAACAAAAATAAAATAATATTTGGCATTCTGTTTTCATCTTCCTTGTGGCAAAAGTGATGAGAGTTGGATCCTTACTCAGCAGCTCATCTCAAAGGATTTAAAATTTACACAATTGTCTTCCAAGCTATCATTTAAGCTTAGCTGGTGGGATATAGGATGAAGTGTTGACATTATGGAATTCTTCAGATGAGAACCTTCATTATATTTTGTTCTATTTGATTTCATTCATTTTTCAGAATTGAAATGTCATGTGGATTAATTAAACAAAATAAACAAACCAAAAGACATTGACATTTCGGAAATTGTAAAATTTAATTTAGTGTTTCTGAACTAATCCAGCAAGGTTACTTTTCTGCCACTGAAATTTGTACATAAGTGTCTGTTCCATAAATGTCCTAACCTTGTAGTCCCTATTCCAGTTGTTGTACTAATTTCTACACTTATTTTCAAATTGGGACATTATAATTCAGCAGGATACTGGGCTGATCAGACACAGTTATATTTTTTCTTCATAAACATACATTTGATATTTCTAATATTTCTTTTTTTCATGCTTAATTGTTTTGTACATGTAAATGAGTGTACTAAGACTTATATTGCTACTTACATTGAAGTAGAAAAGCTCTAACATTTGTAGGTGACTGATCATGTATGTGAAAAAGTTTATGAGGGTTATGTAAACAAATGGAAAAAATATTTGTCTTGCTATTCTTCAACATATTTTGTTATTCACAGCTGAATTCTGCCTTGCACTACATACGATCTTTGTCTCATGACAAGCACTGTCTTCTCTGCAGGAGAAGGGAGAATATGAACGAGTTACTTACAGATACCAGGCCAGTTCAGACTCTTAGGATCTGATAATCAGCATGAGACCTCAGGCTAAAGAGAGGAGATGACATCCCCTATTTCATTCAATTTATATCTAAACACTGTTTAATAGTAAGACATTCCCATTCCTTCAGGGGATCATCTAGAAGATTTACCTGCTCTGAATTCATTCTTATTTGGTTCTGTCTTGTGGTGGGAATAGAAATAGAGTGGAAAAAGACAATCAGTGTCTGCATATTATTTTCCAAACACAGTGTATTCTATCATAACAGTATTTACTGAGAAAAGAAAAGGAAAGGGTAAAGGAAAGTAAAAGAGAAAGGAAACGTCTTTGGAAAGATCTGATTACTGTGAGATATTTGGATTCTTCTAATGACTGGTTATGCACCATTTCCACAGACTTTTCACACAAGCCAATAAGTACACACAAAAGTAATTATATTTTGTTGCAATTCATTAAACTTTTTTCCCTCTGGAAAAAAAAATAATCATTTCACAAAAAAACAAAAAATGCACAAGATTATCATTAAATAATATTAGAAAAGACACAAAATTATTTTTAAATAGATTCCAGATAATTCAATTTAAAAGACTCTCATTAGTATTGTAGATCAATCCATGCATTTTTGTATTTACAGTGACTGATGTGTAACTTCTATCTTCTCTTCCAGAAGCTGTGATTTCTAAGATATTTTAGTGGGAATGGAATTCTAGTTGCAAAATTATTAAAGATGAAAGGAAGGGAAAATAAAAGATGCGTTAAAAAAAAAGAAATTCTTTCATTCAGCATCATATATTTATTTTGTATAGTGACAAGAGATTGCTCAGGAGTGAAAGAAAAAGTTATTGCATCTCAGCCTATGAAGCCCCCCGGGCCTCGCTTCTGTTCTCTCTTGGTTCCACTTGGCTCCTCTTGAAGCTATACTCCCTTAAGTGGTTATAAGTAAGACTAGCTTTAGGAAAGGCTGCATATCAAAATCCCCATTAAAAAAAATCAGTCTAGAAATGGCAAAGATCCCAACAATAAGAAAACAAAACAAAACAAAACAAACATCACAAATCTTACCAATTCAGTATTGAGTCTCCAGAGATACAGATATTATGAATGGCTTCACAGCTATTGTGAGCAATGAAACTCCTTCTATTTTCACAGCACTTCCACTTTCCAGAAGTGTTGTGCTGGCTGTTTACCTATCCTGGAGTAATGCTTTTTAGCTTGATGAAAATTTGAAATGCAAATTCCAAGAAGCCATGATCTGGACAGAGGTAGCATGGGAGAAGCATCCCCCTTGAAATCATGGAAATTCTGCCCCTCTCCCCCCATACTTCCTTTCCTTCACTGAATAAATTCAGCTTACTCTGATATCAGCTTACTGAGTTGAACCCAAGAGAGTGAAATCTTATGACATCTGTCCAATTAGGTAAATGTTAAAGAGTGCATCTCCTTGAATGAAAAATGACCCCTTTAAAAAAAATTTACAGTGTTCTTTGTTTTTTTTAAAAAACAAACAATTCTCTTGGGTTTTTCCATCTTTTTTTTTTTTTTTTTTTTGTTCAGTTTCTGGAAAATGGAATATATTTTCTTAAAAAAAAAAAAAAAAGGTAATTAACTTTCCTGAATTCTTAAGACTGTCTCTTCATGTTGTTATAGCATGGACAGATAAATAAATAAATAAATATGATTGATCACTATATTTCAGGTTTATATTTAAAATCAGTTAATAAATATCACATTATAGTTTACTGATCAATAACCAAGTTTTAAATTATATAGATATTTTAATTCCAAATTTATTATGCTCTTACCTCTAAGCAAACCCCTAATTTAGGCTCTATGTTTTGGATAGATAAAATTCCGATTTTAAATTGCAATAAAGACAGCGAAAGAAAATACTCCAAACAGGTTAACTGGGTTTTTTTAGTTCCTGTTTTCTCTATAGCAACTCATTTATTTAGCAACTCATTTATTTGATAATAAAAATTCACTCAACCCCTCCAAACCTCCTGAAAGGTTTTGCTCAGGTGATGAGTAGAGTTATTCTCTTGAACTCTCCCATTTAGCTGAGGTCCCTCTCTAGAGGCAATAGGCTTGTGAGATCAGGAAAGAGCTATCAACGTACAAGTTTTCCTTCATAGATGGCAGTCCAAATTATTTAATCTAATATTAATATTGAAAAGCCTGCTGCTCATTAACAGGTGCCTACACAAAGAGAAGCAGAGACCGTTTATCACATGAGAACATTGTGCTGGGAATAAGTATATGTTTCTTCTGAGTTAGAAATTGCTTCTCATAATTGTGTGACTTAGCCTTCATTTGACATCTTTTTTAAGGTGCAGCCTATACAACTAGCTTTAGCTTTTTCCTTATACCTGCATACTACCTTCACCTTGTCAAAAACCTGGCCATTGTTCTGGCCAGTCCCCTTCATCAGTTCTTCAATAAGCATTTCCAAGAAATTTCTATTTTTGTTTGCTTTCTAGTGTTCATTTATGTTAGCTTCACATGGCACATCTTACTTAGATTATAACCTGTGACAAGATCCAACATTCTCAGTAAATGAGAATATCTTGTTTACCAACTGTCAACAATAGGCTTCTTATATCTATGTCTAGTTAATTCTGCCTTGGTGAATGAACTGTCACCCCTTCTTTATTAGTAGAAAGTCAGTGAGAAGCATAGTTCATAAAAAAGCTGTTTTTTTCCAGGTGGTAAGTGGTAGCATATCTCTGAATTCCAATAACACTTCTTCAGTTTCCACAGAGCTTGGGAGAGTGTCTGTCTCCTCTTCACATTTTTCTGGTTTGCTCTACCTCAATCTGTACAGACCTGATATTAGACCATGAATAAACAGTAAGAAGTAACCATTCTCTCTAAATAGCATCTCTCACCAAACATTCCTGTTTCTTAAAACAAACAAACAAAAAATGAAGCTTGATGTAGAAGATATGAAGATGTGACCTTACTCAATTTTAATGTCAAGATTTAGACAAATCAATTTTTTTTCTAGTATAGGCAAAAACTGCTTGAGGTAAGAGCAGCAGAAGTAAATCTCTGTCAGCTTGTTTTTGAGCTATATAATTTCATGAATAATTAAATAATGTGTGCTAGGAACACAGCATTGTCAAAGAACCTTAAGCTGTATAACATTATGATGTTTGGTTTGATTTGAGGAAAAAAAAATTAGTTGATCTGTCTACTTCTTAAAGCTAAAACTGTGATAAATTGATAAACTGTATTAATTTCCAGCCTGATACGGAAATTATGTTGCCTATACTAAAGTCATTAGGATGAGATAATCCTCAAGAAGTTTTAAGGAGATCATGCTCAAAAGACTCACAGGTGATTCTGAATAATCTTACAAAAATCCAGCTGCTCAGATAATTTACATCATACTTTCCTATAGAGAACAAGTCTTTCTGACTGTCAGGATGGACATGATGGGTGGACAGTTTTCCCATGTTACTTCAAGCCCATTCAATTCCAGTTTTAAAGTCTGTGATATTAGGGGGGGTTGTGTTTATTTGGTAGATGTTAATTTGACCTTGACATCTAGATGTAAATACATTAAACACGGATTCAGCACTAGCCAAGGCACCAGCACATCTGCATCAATCAGAACTGTTCCCTTTGCAGACCATGGTTTCATCATGTTGTTTTATAGCATTGCCCATGCTAAAGAGTCACATTTCCTCATTTGCCATCTCTTGTGTTCAGCCCATGAAATCCCTGAACATCTGACTAAGATCTGCATAGCTGCCCATAACTTATTTAATTAAAAAAAAAAAAAAAAAAAAAAAAAAAAAGAAAAGGTACAACATATGTGACAGAGGTAGAGACAAGAAGTTTTCCATTTCCACATAGAAACAGTTGTTAAATTTTCTGAGACTCTATGAAGAAGAAGAAGAAGGGAGAGAGAATTTTCTTGAGATGGGTGGCTTGGAGCTTTGGAGCTTTTTTAGTTTTAGTTTTATCATTAACAGGACACATTATGTTTGAAAAAAATGTCTTTTTTTTTTTTTTTTTTTTTTTTTTTCCATTTAGGATTTCTCAGAAATCTTCTTGGCCTGGAGCTATAACTGATGTAGCACTAGGCTCTAAATTATCCCACCACAAACATGTCTTCCATAATAATTACTGAAGTGCTACTGCAATACACAGTTCTTGTTTTTTACCAAATATCCTCATTTTTTTTTAAAGGCACAATGAATATTTGAATTAATGGGCAAAATTTCCTAAATTGACTTAAGATAAAAGCTGATGTCTATGAAAAATTATAACCTGTTGCATAATTATTCCACGGTATTTTTAGGTGGGTTTTGTGGGATTTTTAAAATTATATTTTTTTTTTTTTTACTATAAAACCCCAACACTAGCTAGTAGATAAAATTCAATTTTCATAGAGAATTATAACAAAAAAACAGGCATTCATTTAATGTCTCTAGAAACATGTAAGGAGATAAACCAATATCTTGGGTATATTTTTTTTACTCAGCATGAAGATTGTATGATTCTTTAAACTAAATTATTTGGTGGAAAAAAATGGCCAGAGGGCAAAACCCAGACTATAGAAACTCTTTTCTTTGACTAACTTTTGTGACTGCTCTAAATTGACCACTTTTTTCCCTGACTAATCTCTAAACAGAGGGCATATCCCTTTCACTTGCAAAATGCTCTCACACAAAATAAATTACCTTCCCACCACCCCGGTTACTTGCCAGGGAGTACTTTATTTTTCCACTAGGAAGAAGAAAATCAGCTTGTATTTTGCTTGCTAGAGTCTTCTGCATTTTAATTCTGGACTCTGAATGAACATCAGAGAGGCTTTATGATGTTTTGCACAAAAGTGCCTGTGTTCATAGTTTTACTCAGGGCACCCAAAATAGCATGCAGTAAGCAGTGTCATACTGTGAGTTTTCAAAAGTAAAAGTAGAACTGACTTATACTGGCAGGAAGCTGTAACTCCTAGAGCTTTCTGAGGATTTGTGAAGTAAAAGAAGACTACTTTTCTGCATCCCATGTTACTTTTGCAATATCCATTCCTTTAGTCCTCTAGAAGGCCCTGAAGTTACACAGGTAAGATATGTCTCTGTTTTTTTTTTTTTTTTTTTTGTTGTTGTTGTTTGTTTGCTTTTTATTTATTTATTATATTCTAAAATCAAACTTAAGACATTTATCTGGGTGCCTCTAGTGTAAAAGATCCAAAAGTCAAAAACAAACCCAGGAACCCCTCAAAACCTCTAGAAAGAGAGACCCGCTTTTGTTGTTTCTTCGGAGTCCACCGTCTAACTTCTATATCTGTGAAATTCCAGATTTCTAAATTGGATTTACCAGAAGAAATACTCACTATGCTTGTTTTGTGTTCAACCGTTGTGTTCATCCATTTTTTGCAAGACCCCCAGCTCTGACAGAATGCTTGTGATTGCTTCAGCTGCACTTATGCAAGTAATTGTCATGAATGTGTGCCTACAATTTTCAAGGGTGGCATCAAGAATGAAAATTTTCCTGTTTTAAAGGAACTCCTTGTCTTGTTACTCTTCACTCCAGAAACAGAAAAAAATTATCTTTTTTTCTTGTTTTCATTCACATTTCTGTTTCCATTTCTTTTTATAATCTCCCAGCTAGCAACTGTAAAGTCTTTCAGACCACAGAAAATGTATGCCTCTACTTTTGTCAGATCTTCAGCGTGAAATGGCAGTTTATTAACAAATGAGTTTTACAAAGAACAGTGCATTACATACACTGGCAAAATATTTGCATTGCATGTTTCTTTTGTAACACTTCTATTAGGATGTATAGCTACAATTTATTTTTAAAGCTCAGACTCTTCAAATAGACTATAGCCAAAAAACATCCAGTGAAGTATAGCCCAGAGATATTTAATAGTTGTTGATTTGTTATAAAAATACTGAGTGTCTGTCAACTTGTTCATTTCTGCAAATTATTTTGCTATGAAACTGGTGAGAATTACACAGCTTTTGCATGATAATATTACTTTTTTATAGACTGTTACTTAGAATCAGTTATGGTTGCAAAAGCACTTCAGATAACTACTTTTATTTTATACCTGGATCAATTTGCACTATGGTGCAAAAATTGATCTGTGGACTCAGTTTAGGAGTTATGAAGATAATTTCAATGTTCAGCATTTTTCTGTTGGAAGTGTTGAACCAAGCACTTACATAAAACGAATATAGGGCTGTGACAGGAGTTCAGATTTTTTGCATTTTTACAGAATAAAAAATGCATAAGTGAAAGAGCTAGACAATGAAAATCTATTCTTGGGTTTATTTTTAGGTAAAAAAGAGAGGATGAGAGAGGGCCTTGCTCACAAAATACGCAAAGAAAAGTAGTTTAAGATTAAAGAACAAAGTTACAAATCTACTATGGAAAGCCATGCATAATTAGAAGCAAAATTTAACTTCTTTTACCCAGTGTAAGGTAATTTATGGAACTATAATGCACACTTTATATTCAAAACTGAAAAATGTATAGTATCCTAAAATTGAAGTTTATATACTTCTTTCATGTGTCAGAATGTTTTACAATTAGTGATATGAAGTAGTTTTCAGACTGTATCAGCACAATTTGATATTGAAATAAGAAAATAATATATTATGTGCTATATAGGCATATTTTAATGATGTCTGTGGTTTAAGCTACTTGTTGCTTTTCATCATTACTCTTTGGTTTATTTGGTTTGATACTTTATATGTATATACTTTTGGATGAAATTTCCATTGTGTAGTCTTTTTGTCATATTTTCTAAAAATATACTTGGAATATTCTTGTTCAGCTTAATCAGAAAGATTTGGCTATTTCTTGAATGAGTTTAATTTATAAGATAATTTTGCCAACAGATCTAACAATAAAATAGATAATATTGATTTAAAATATTGGATCCTTTTTAGGTAAAAACTATTATTTTCCTTTACTTTGTAAGTCATAGAAAGTTTTGATTTTTACCACAGGCAGTAGAGATAGGTTCCACCACAGTCCCTTAACTTTTTTCAATTTCAACTCTGTTCCAACCCCTTTGATGCTAAAGGGAGTGAGATGTGTCACAATGATTTTCATATCCGTCCTTCCAGTTTTCTTTATCCAACAACATATTTGTTTCTGCAAATGGATGAATCAAAGGGCCAGAGAGTGTCTATGGTCATCTCAGCTATCCTGGTTATCCTGGTTATCCATTGCAGACCCTGCTAAGCAGACATGGTACACATCCATTACAGAGGAAGCTGATGTGGCTCAAGACCACATGGGACAGACCAGGGGACATAATTCTGCTTTGGATACACACATCAAGGTCTTTTCTCTGCATGTGCATTGCCTGTAGCACAAAAGAAATTGCAGTTGCTGCTGCTAACAAGATGTAACTGTTAACAATGTTTGCAAAAGAACATTTCTCCCAGGCTTTCTATCAGGGACACAAACATAGCGAGGACCATGGTATTAAATTAGAATCTTTCAGTCTCAGGCCACTGACCTAACTGCTAAAGCAAACTTCTTTTGAGAAAACATAATTAAGGAAAAAGGGATATTTAATTACCATAAAAGTATAAAAAAAAGAAAGTAAAACCTCAGTAAAAGACTTTGTATCTGCAAATACAGCACTGAAATTAAAAATATGATACCTGAAGATTGCTAAGACTATCTTGAGGGAGAACTCTAACACATGTACAATGTTAAATGATACACAATGATACAATGTTAAATTTTTGGAGGGAAAACTAGTTTTTGCATTGGCACTCTATTTTTTTTTTTTTTTAATAACTAGGGAACAACTGCTGTTGCAACTTTAACATTGTTAACTAAATATTAGAGGAAGTGTAAGATGTCATTTAAAATTTTACTTTTTACACATAATTTTGACACCTTGGAGGCCAAAAGACATCCTAGTAGCGTAAATTAAAAAATATAAGTAACAAAAGAATAACTGAATTGTATGACTGAATAGAATTTTTAGTATTTAATGTGATTAAAATATAACCAGATCTGCAAAATAAGTCTACAAAATTTTTCAGTATTTTACAGATCTTTTAGACAGTGTTAAATAAAATAGAAAATTAAAGTTCTTGAAGTTTTATTTTGCTTAAAAAATTTCTGTTTAAGACTGGGTTTACAAGCATATTAAGCAATAATAGATGTTATTGCTATGTTAACAAATATTTTGTATGCTCTGTGCTCATTGTCATGCAGCATAAAGAAGGTTTGAGGCTTTTCATTGTTACCATTTAAATGGTGTAGTCAAAATGATGAGTTTTCTTTAACTACCAAGATTACAAAAATTCAAAGGAATTTAAAGAGACAGTGCTTGTCAAATGGTAAAGACACCGAGGTTACACACTCCTCTCTCTGTAGAGAACCTTTTCAGAATGGTGAAGAGGATATCTAGGTTATGTGGGGAATATCAACCTTCTGTGATTCATAAGTTTAGGTGGGATAAGGTAATTTGTCAAAACTGCTTAATAAAAAAAAAAAAAAAAAGGAGGATTAAAAACTTTTTAAAGAAAGCTATATTTATTTAACATCTCTTTAACAACTTTAAATTGTTAAATGAGATCTATACATCCCAAGCAGAATTTATCAAGAAATGGAACAAAGATCTATATCTGATCTTGGTTTGAAAAGAGATTGTGGTTCCCTGGATGCAGTCACAAGTGAACAGAGCTCACTCCCTAGGACTTGTGCCCACTCCATGGGTAAGACAAAACACAGGATCCAAAATGAAAACACATACGACTCCTTGTTAAATAATTCTATGAGTCGTAATTCTGTGATTTCTGGAGGATTTGATGCACTCTGAAAATCTCAAGAAATCTGCCAACAAACTTGATAAAAAAAATCATAACGCAGCTGCTTGTAAGAATTTACATAATACAAAATATTCCAAATATTTTCTGCATCTGTTTTGGACAGTCACTGAAAATAGCCATACAGCACCCATGCTCTGAGTTACATGTTGGCATCAGCCCGCACATGCAAACTGGTGGAGAAGATCCCTAGTACCTTGATGCATTGCTACGTATTTTTGAGTAGATGGAAACAAACAAAATTTAGGAACAGTCCTAACTTTTCTTGCCCTTTTGACTTACCCATGACATTTGAAGCAATATTAAATGAGTTTTTTTTTTTTTTCTAAATGGAGTGGATTCCTTCTCTCTCATACTTCAGGTGAAAAACACAAAAAGAGTTCGTTGTCCAAGGGTCCATGAGCCATAATAATGTCACACTCAAGACATCCTTTCCAGGCACTTTAGCATCCCATGTAGCCTGCAGGAAAATTCAGGAACAGAAAAGAGAGGAGGGTGTGTGCCAACATAATGCAAACTGTAAACCTTCCATCTTTGCTAACAAATTAGAAAACAGTGCTGCTTTCAATTACTGCCCAGCTTAACTTCAAACAGCTGATTTCTCACTCCTCCATGAGATGCAGATAGTTGTTGGAGAACATTAAGGGCATTGCTGGTGCTGTTTTTATGGATCAGTGTGATATATATTAACTAGGCCAAAATTTACCCTTAACAGTAATTCCCAGTAGTAGAAGAGCTAGAATGATTTATGCTACTTTATATCTCATGAGATACTCCTGGAAAATAAAAAGATGTTTCCAGACAAATTAAGATGACAACTAGTCTTACAGAACAAAAATGCGGTAGTGTATTGGTTTTCCCCACACATCAAATTTAACATATAAATTGAATTGGTTTCAAATGCCAGGTCATTAGATAGCTGGCATACATGGCTATTTTCATAAAAGACTGACCCAGAAAATGTATAAATAGCATTTGGAAATGTCACATAGAGATAAACTGTGATGATTGCTCGACTTTTCATATGTACTATTTCAGGGGCGTGCAAATGTTACAAAATTAGGCCCATTTTCTGGTGCCTCACTTGTAATTTTCTTCTATTCGATTCTTTATCTCAACTATTTTGTTAAGTGATCATATTAAGGAAAAAAATTTTTTCCACTTAAAGATTACAGGAAAACAGAGCCTAAACTCAAAGACTGTCACAGCATAAGGCCAATTTCACAGTGTGCAGAATAAATGGGCCCAGTTACCTATACAGTTTAATCAGAGCTATATGAAATTTTATAAGTGACATTACTGCTCTGGCCTGCAGCCTGAGGCAGTGGCAGTGATGCTGCCCTCCAGGAAGAAGTTCAGGCAGGTCAACAGAGCAGTCTCTGTGGGGTGCCTCCACAGAGGGGAGTGCCTCTCCCATGTAACTCTCTGAGCAACCCCAGCCCCATCAACTACTGGTCTCACGGGTGGATATCTGGCAGGGATTCCCCATTCCAACGCTCAGCACTCTGCACCAGCCCATGACTGTGGCTGTGACTGGGCTTTTCAGAGCTTTTCTCCTCTGCTGGCAGCTCCTGCAGAGCAGCATCACAAACTGCTTACAGTGGGAGCCCAAGCCATCCTCAGGTGACAGTCCAAGACTGGATCATGAAGGATCCTCATTTGATGGGCAGACCTAATTCTGCCACCACCATCTGAAGGACCCAGTCATGTAACTGAGTGCTCTTAGTAACCCAGCACTAACAAAGAACACCAAGTTTCCATTACACTGAGTCCTTAAAGAGCAAACCTGAGATTAATTAACCTAACCCCCCTCCAAATAATTAAATATTAAAAAATAACTTATTTTCAGCAGATAATATTGCTTATTTCCCCCCAAAATTAAATTAATCTCTCAGAAGAGAAGAAAATTTAAAGCAAGAACTTACTCCCAAATGTAGTGTCTATAAGTATGGTATAGTTGCATGTATGAAACATTCAAAGAAACTCTGAAATAAAAATTTATATTCACATTTGCCACCTCTATTCCACAAACTGCAAAAATAAATAATTCAGAGATGTGAATTACTGTTAAGCTGTCATAAATCATGGATTTTTGCTTTTTCCTCTATTGGGCTTTTGTAGTGTAGTTCGCCTGTTTATTCCTTTTTTCTTTTATTTTTTTTTTCTGATAGATAGCCTCTTCAGAATAAAAGCTGATTTCCAAGTGGAAAAATACTGCTTAAGTCTGAGCTACTACAATCTGATTCAGCCTATTTTGTTTCAAATGAAAACTAGACAGCACAGCAAAAACTGTTGCATCATAAAAATGATAGAGTGTATTCTTGAGTATTACTAATCATAAATGTCAAAGGAAGTAAAAAGCACACTATTTCAGTAGGATATCTGAAGATAAACTCTCTTGGAACTATTTCAGTGGCCTTCCACTGACAGCAACTTCAGATTTCTAAAAATTCATAATTTCTGCCTGTAAGCTTTCTTTTTTTTATGTCTGGCTATGTTGGAGCAATGTTGACTGTAGCCAAACCAGGGAAATCAGGTGATCCTACAGGCAAATATAGCACAACCTATTGGAGAATAAATTAATATCAGTGAAAGACTGAACTTATATTTACCTCTAATGCATGAAAAATGAGATAATTTTAATGTATGCGTGACAAAATCACTATAAAGTTAGGTAATAAAACTTCATTTTGTTTTGATGTTTTCTCATATCAAAAGAGATATGCTTTTTTTCTTTCTACATGACATAGTGGTTAGGATTTATATACCAACGTATGATACCACAATACTCTGACACTATGAGCATATTGATCATAAGCCATAGTAATCATATGGAGAAAAAGCATTCTGGCAATCAGCTGCATTAATCAGGGATTAAAATGTGTGAGAAAAAGTTTTCTGAAGTTTTTTGTTTATCTTTTTTTTAAATATACTGGAAAAAATAACAAATGTCAGCTTCTTTGGATAACATTAATCCTTTTGTTCAATCTAGAAAAAAATGGTTTAAAAAAAGGGCTTATATTGTAATCCAAAGCAGTTTGTTCCAAGAAGATAAATAACATATTCAATAGTTAAGAATTTTAAACATTATTTTAAACTAGTTGATCTATGAAACATCTTTGTTCTGGTCTAATTTCCTTTACTGGAATCATCTTTTGCTACCTGAAATGAAAACATTCCTAATAGAGGAATATGTGACCTGCCTGTAGATATCTTTAAGTAACCTATTGCCTTAGGTTAATTGCCAAGATTCTCTCTAGACAGAATGTTGGTGTTTTAGACTCAATATGCTGATTACCTTTCTTACAATGCTGTAAAGCACAGATACTTTTCTCTTTCCATAGACTATTTAGGGAGGCTGCATTGCACATTACACTAAGTCTTTAACTTTCAGGTGTTTATATTAATAAATGCCATCTTAAGAAAACATGAGAGCCTCAGGCTCTGTATTATTAAAAGCAGAAATGTTATCTAGGCCATAAAGAGTAAACACTCACATGAAAAAATTAGATAAACTCTTGGGTTATTACCAGGCCTATAATATCTGTAAGTTCACAATAAACACTGCAACATTTCATCTTGTAGTCACTAATTTTCAATAAAAGAACTTTATTTTATATTATGCTCCATTCTTCTGGTGATAAAATTAATTTTATACCTCATTTAGCAGCTGTATTTAGCAGACAATCATTGTAGGAGAAGAAATAATTTACACAAACAATCCTAATAAAGGTAAAGTAACAAAATAATTAAAAAGGTAACAAGGAAAGCTAGAAAGAGGAAAAAAAAAAGGCAAAACTAAACAGTTTGTACAGTGTAGCTTTGGCCAAGGCTCTGCTAGATCTTGTTAAAATGAGAGTGGGTACTGAGGAGAAGCATGGGATGTTTTTCACTCAGAAGATACTGTGAATAAGTTTGATTTAACTGAGGCTGAGAGGCTGCAAATTGATTTCTTGATTCATTTAGGACACAGTCAGGGGCAGCATATAGAAAACCCTGGAGAGAAGAGGACAGCATTATTGTTTCCTTCCTTAATAGGTGTAAAAGGTTGGAACTCTGTCAAGTGGCAGCAAGTTCATCTGTGTAAAAGACACTGCGAGGTATTTGCCCATCAGACACATCGATTGCTTGATGCGAGGCTGAACCATGGGTGACAGCCTCAGCAGCTGCTGGTGGCTCACTGCCTCCCAGAGCTGGGGGAAGGAGATAACCGGGGATAACTGAGATGCTGAGCCAGCCCAGCCCTGCTGCCAGTCACACCGCCGAGCTCAGGCACTCAGCCCACAGCTGTGCTGCTGACAAACCATGGGGGAGGGGGTTATCAGTCACAGCCTGCTCCGTCTTGCCCGACACTGCTTCATGAGCTTAAGAGTCAGTTAATAATTAGTTTGAAATTACTTCACAATTAGTGAAAGCTCAGTTAAATTTAAAAAAAAAAAAAAAAAGAATTTGTATGTTCGCACGTCTCTCTCTCAAGAGAGGAAATTAATTTGAAGAAAAGTTTTGAAAATCTGAGATGCTAAACTACATGGTTTTCACATAGAAACCCCACTACTTTTATTTTTATATACCAAGATATTTAAAAAAAATGGTCATAAAATACCATTGAAACAATTTTCTGTATTAAAAAATATTAATTCAAGTATCTGGCACTGAAGACACAGAACCTTAAAGACTTTAAAAGGACATACCTCAACAGTAGGTTTTTTAGGTATTCAGGTCTACCTCATTAGGCAGCTAGTTATTGATATATTATAAGAGTTTACCACTTTTTACCATTTAAAAAATAGTTACATATAAATGTTTAAAAGAAAAGCAAATTGATAGCATTTCCAATAAATCACATACAAGCTGCTCAGTTTGCAAAGATAAATTGGAGTTTTGTTCCTTTAAGGGCTACAACCTGTATGTACAGAAATAGTCCACCAGAGATGCTAATGGCATGTTAAAAAGCAACACTTCTAGTGTTGGAAGCTATTTTCTACTTTGAACTTCTGAACTATTTATAACATTTAGAATATTTCTGTATAGATGTTTGATGAACATATGTTCATGTGTTGTTTTCCAATAGTCATAATGCACCCTAACTCTCCCATTTCTACACCTATGATAAAGAAAACAGATTACAATTACAGCAGGGGAGTTTTTGGCATGGGTTCAGATTAGTTTGCCATTTTCTGATCGCAGTAAACACAACCCATAGAGCTCAATTTATTCAATTGAACTCAACCTAGTAGAAGACCTCTTTCTATAAAGAAAGAGAAAATCAGGAAAGATCTTGCTTATCAGATGGATAAAGGACTTAAACTCCAACTACTTTCTACTTTGTGACAATTATACTTAGGAAAATGTGCTAAAATATTAAAAAAATAAATTACCTTGAAATAATAATTTTCTTTCAGTTCTTTTGATCCCTCTGCTTCCTCAGCAGAAATAAATCCCATCGTTTTGGTGATATTGTACAGGCATTCTGAAGAGGAATGAGCATTTGGATTTATATGTAGTGATGTTGGTAGTAGTTCTTAAACCTTGTATTAAAATGCTCAACAAACTCAACATTGTACAAGAAAAAGTCCCGTGACAAGAGATTAATGTTATCCTTCAAAAGAAACCATCTTTACGAAGGAGTTGAAGCCATAAAACATGCTGTTATCATGATAGTCACTCTCCTACCTTATCAGGCATTTTCTTCCTTCAAACCTTCTCTTCTATTGTACAAGTAGTAAATAACCTGGCAAAAAAAAAAAAAAAAAAAAAAAAAAAAAAACGAACAAAAACTTTTGTTTTGTTTTGCTTTTTTTTCTTATAGTTTCTTCAACTCACAACATACAATTTCTCCACTGAAAGAACAAGAGGGGCTGACCGGGGGCAGCAAAAGTATCTGGTGTAATAAGAGAGGGAAAAGACAGACCACTGAAAACAGCTGTTAAACTGTAAGATATAAACTGCAAACTATTCTTCAAGAAGATTGCAGAAGAGCAGCGTGGTCCTCTGTTGGGATAAAAAGAGAGCTCTTAAAATTCATTTACCATTAAGCACAATTCCTCTCTTGAATTCTCAATATAGAACAATGTTCTACTGAGAGCCAGTGGAAGTGCTCTTCAAGGTGAAGTGCTTTCATTACAGATGAATTATGTGCCCTGTATATTGAACCAGTTGCTGTTTCTACAAAGATTATAAATCCAAATAGACTGTACTGCAAGAATCCTGATAATAGATCATATTTTATTTTAAGTTTACCTTTTCACAAAGCCTATTGAGTCTCTACTTGATCCTAGCTGCAAATAGTTCAGCATCCAGTTTGATACCAATATTTGAAAAAAAAAATCGAGTGGTGTGATCCACACAAAAAAAGTCTACCCTCTTTTTCTCCTTATATGAACTAACTGGATTTTTATGAGATAATTTTTTCCTTTCTCATTCTTTTCCACAGAAAAAAATAACATATTGGAAAATTTCTGATAATTTAATTAACTTGGAAATTTTCAACTTTGAAATAGCTCAGAGTTCAATCATTTTCTCAAGGTAAAATATTTTGTTCAAGCATATTAAATTTTAAGCTGTAGTACTTCTGTATTTACTTATTTTAAATATTGCTGTTTGTATTCTGCACAACTCATTGGATATCAAGTGAAGGAAATGGCAAGACATCCTGAAAGACAAGTTCAGATGATCTAAATCCTTTATCTATTCCCTGCCCCAGCTGGCATGTTGCCTCTTTTCTCTTGGAGGTTGTGTGTGAATGCTTCATACATTTGTCTCCTTTAGTTTTACCTAATCCTTCCTGACACTGTTTCAGCAATGGGTAGAATCAACACACTAGATTTATTCATTACTCTGCAAAGTAGAGCTTATTTTAATGTTCTACTAAGAAAACTTGAAACCCTTGTATTTATTTGTTTGGAAAATGACACTTTCTATCCAGCAGGGATTTTTTTGTTTTGTTTTCACATTGCTATGCTGGCTCTCTTAGCAGGGATAATGGCCCTGGCTCCTTCCCAAAGAGGGGGATTTCTGTGCTGTGTTTAAGATTCCATAGCACTGTGCCAATACCCTGTCCCTGTTTCTGCTCCTTTGATACTGCACAGTGAAGGTGAAATAGTACAATAACATAATCAGCATTAGCAATGTATATTTGGAGTCATATTTCAGTTAGGGCCAAGGAGGTCACAAAAGTAATTTGAAGGAAAATGAGACTGAAAATGTACAGAATTTACTTTCCTGGCTGACAGGAATTGGCAATAACAGCACAAACTCAGGACTAAAATATTTTTATTGCCCTTTTGTTTACATGTTTCCCTGTAGCAAAACCATGAGACCAGGGAGTAATCCCAGTTTATCTCTACTTGAATTTACTTGAGTTGTCTAGATACCTGATTTTTGTTTAAACAAAGCCCTAGTGAAATTATGAAGCACTACCAAATGAAGTTTCAACCCAAATTAAGTGAGCACATATCTGTATTTTGCAAATACCCTCCTTTTATTACACTGGCATATATGATGGCCTTTGTGAAAGTAATGAATTAGACACTAGGTTCCTGAGTGGTTTTCTAATTCTGAGTGTCCAGAGGACAGCTAATTTCATTAAAATTAATGCTTACAGTGGAAGGCTTAGTAGGCTATAGCACATAAAATGAAAAGTTCATATGCTTTATAACAGAAAAAAATTTTTTTTGAGAGAAAAAAATACCAAAAACACATGACCAAAGTAAACCCAAACTCATATATATATATATATATATATATATATATATATATATATATATATATATATATAAAAGGTTCATAATTAGAGGATGTTTTCTGTAAGAGACCCCTAAAAACTCAAGAGTGTGCTGAATAGTAGTGGAGGTTGGCAAAAGGAGATGAAAGAAAACTTACCATTAAGGCAACTGCCTATGGCATCTCACAATTCATGAGAACTTCCTGAATAAAACAAAACTTCCCTAAAATCACAAAAAAAACCCAAAACCTTCTGTTATTATATGGAGCAACAAAGAAATTTATGATAGTGGCATGTCTAGCTGCCCTCTGTTTTCTTTGATTGCAGGTAACAATCTTCTTTTTATTTCTCTGAATAGTTATTCACATCCTGTTGCATTTCATGCCATTTATCTACAGTTTACGAATCATGAGAAGGAAACTATGAAAGGATCCAAAACACTGAAATGTTAGGAGATAGCTGGAATGACAAAAAAAGTAAATACAAAGATAAAATCTGATTTTACGATTAGTTCCTATCCCAGAAGAAATACAGATGTCAATCTGCTCCTGAAATTAAATGTGCATAGTAAATTTTCAGGCTCAATATCTTATTGAAATCTGGAATATAAATTAAAATACCAGAAAAGAATAAATAAAGCAACATAAAATAAAATAAAGTTGTAGAGGTAATTCCCCCATGAGCTGTTCTTTTTGCACTTGCAAGATTAAAATAAATAACTCAGGAACCTCATGAAAAAGACCTACAGAATTCATTACCCAAGGAAATTAAATTATATAGAATTTTTTTTAATACACTTGAAGTTATTGGTAAATTTGATGATTAAAATGTCCCTATATATTTACTAGTGCAATGTTCCCAAAGAATGTTTATTATATTTACCAATGCTATTTAGGAAAGTTGCATTGCAGCAGGCCTGGTTTATGATTTCACTCTACCCAGTTGCTAAATATGGCATAAAGCAGAAGGTGTGGGGAAGGAGGGCAAAATTAAACAAACAAAAAAAGAAAACTGTTATTGTTCTGTTAGTGGGTGATCTCAAATCAATTCTAGGTAAAAGATTTTCAGTTTGTGATCAAGAAGTTGAGAAGCGAGAAATTGTCTGGAGTTAGCAAACGTACAGTTTCTTTCATTATTTTTGTCACATCCATCTTGACACAACCCAGCCCAATTGTTGATTATGCCACACTCTTAATCCAAAATGATGTAGTGCCCCTCAATAAAACTTGCTGCCCATGACAAAATTATGTGATTCATAACACATTTTTCCACAGACTTCTTTAGTTTTGCTGTACCACATTTTGTTACCTCAGCACTGTTACTGCAAATTACATTTGTGAACCATAAACAGCAATTGATGCCAGTCCCATTGTTTTCACTAGATTGCAAAATTCAAAGTATGCTCTCCTCTTTTTCGGTTAAATCTACATGGCCTTTATGGACCTTAACAGCTCGGTTTGAGGGTTTTTTCAAAATTAATTCTTAATAAGTTAATAGCATAACTCATAGCCTCTCTTAACATGGAAAAAACTATTTTCACCATACCCAGGTTCCTCTTTCTTTTCATTCCCCTTGGCTTTTTGATTGCCTTACTATCTCACACACAAATACTTTTGAGACAGTATGGGGCAATCAAAGCTCATATTTCACTAACTAAGAACTGACACTTATTTATTAAATATATATAATCCATTGACTTTTTAGACCTAAATAATTTAAGCCCATTACTATCTGCAGGATATGAGTTCTGTCTTATATAAACTAGGGAATTAAGTCTTTGTCCATTGAGTTACTATGGCAACTTCATGGACTTCCCAGGTTCTGTTGGCTTGCAATGAATTAAAGTCAGAAACTCAGACAGGCTCCTGAAAGAAGGAAAATTATGTAGATGACGTTGCTTTAAAATAGTGATCTATCCATAAAAACCTACTACAGCAATTACTTTTAAAATAACTTATTTTGGGGGCGAATTATGATTTAGTGAATCATGATATCTCTGAAAGCTCATGCATATTCATACATTTATATGCATTGAAGTTATCCAATTGGCTTCACATAAAGCTCCATAGCCTGATGAAGGAAAGGAAAACTCTACAAAGCAGGAAAGCTGATGCCCATGTCCAGGGCCAAGAAGTGGTTTTCAAGTGGCTTGAAAAGTATCCACTAATTAATGAACGCTGAAGCCCTATTTCTCCAATACTAATTTCCATGCATCACTGTGAAGGGATTAACTTTAAAAGAAGTACCCAAAGCTTTGCACATCTCTTTTAAGAAATACATGTGTGCATTGATGAAGAGGTGTCCTATCTCCTGTCTTGAGATTTTATTAAAAAATTATTTCCCAGAAGAAATTTCCCCATGTCTCTCACAAATCTAGTAATTAAAGCAGTGAGAGATGCGAATTCCAATCCACGCTTTTTCTTTCTGCTCTTCTCCATGAGCTGCTGTTTTAATTTACAGAGTCATATAAAAGTTACCAATAAAAAGTGGTAACTGTCATGGCAGAAATAGTCCTGGTCATATTTTGCCAATTTAGAATCACAAATCTCTAATTTTTATAGGCAAGCTTCCAAGGTGAATAATTGGTTATTATACAGTCTCTTCTACTTAAGAAAATCAGTGCAGATAATGGTATGAAATTAGTTGTATAAAGTCAATTTTACTCTTAATATATTTTGAAATTCCATTTAGTTTGGTATTGGTAGGTTTTCTGGGTTTGTTTTCAGGTTTTTTTTTTTGGTTTTTTTTTTTTTTTTTTTTTTAATGTTTGCATTGTTACCTTTAAAAAAAAATCTACATTGTTACTTTGTTTCTTTTTCCAGACCTTTTTCTCAGGAAATTAATATTTCACCTTTACTCATTCTTATCCTGAAGCTCTTAGCCTCCTTTAACATACATTGGCTATTTGCAACTTAATTCAACTTCCAAGACTTCTGCCTCCTGCATGTCCATACAGCTCTTCATGCTCTTTGAAATCTCAGATTACTTCTGCCTTCCACAAACTCTGCTTCTTTCTTTACTGCACAACTTCTTTAGGTAATATATCTTGGGCCACTTCATTATCAAGGTCTGATAACAATAATTTCTATAGTTTTCTTAATCCTTTCTCTTACCTCCTTTGTTCTGGAGACACTAGTTGACCACACAGTGTACTACACTGATGTCAAAGCACCACAGCACCAGCCTTTGTTGGTTTTAATATTCTTTTGAAACAACTGAGAGTACTTCATACTTAACAGAGTGCTCTGCTGATTTCTCCCATACACGTGTTTCTTTTATTGAATTTCAACAACTGATAAATATATCAGATGACAGGACATAAAACCATCCCATAAATAATATTTCTGAATAACTTCAGCTGAGCTATGCTGGACCTATCTACAGATTTCAGCTTAGTATGGTTTTTAGAACTGTGGAGGGAACTGGAACGTGCAAAGGACTTGTCTGCTCTTTTCCAAAGCCCTGCTCAACAGAACTGTGTACTGACCAGGAGGGAAATTGTCCTCTCAATATCTCCTGTGGACTGAAAATCCCCCAGCTCAGTGCACTTGGTGCCCCTTTCTGATGCAGGCCTTAGTCCATGTATGGCTCCTCTCTTGCCTAATCTCACTGTGTGAGAATGAGGTCTTGCATTTCAAACATCTGACTCTTCCAGTATCTCACTTCTTGTCAATTACCATTCACTATGATTCCTACCCTATTAAAGTCATCTTAGACAGGAATTACTTTCCTTCTGTTTCTACTTGTCTCCTCCGCTCGCTTCTTGGCTTAAGAAGCTTCTTAAATTGAAAGAAAAAGTAGGTGATGAAATGTAAAAATGTTGAGTCTGATTGTGCATTTCAATACTCTGATAATACATAAAGTCCATAGGATACTTTCTCAGTTGGAGATACAAAAGCTAAGGCTACAAAGTACATAAGAGCTCTTGAAAATGACAAAATTACCCTCTGAATGACACACAGGGACTTTGGCTCAACAATATAATTTTTTATAATAGGCTTGCATGAAGTAATATATCAAAAGAAGTCTGCACAGAGAGGTCTCTTTGAGAGAGAACATTGAGCAGAGAAGCAACAGAGGGTCACACAGGTGATGAGGGGAGAATGACAAAGATTATAAAGAGGGGAAAAGATGCAATAAATTGTTATTGCAGATGACCTGCAGCAGCAGGGACAGAAGTGGCAGGTGGGTAGGTAATTCATTAATCTGAGGTGAAAACAGGAAACGTTTTTAAATGGAGAAAGGTGAAAAAAAGTGGGGTGGAACATTCAGTGCCTCAGGTTCTCTGTGAGAAAGGAGTCTTCAATGTAGGCTAGAAAGAAGAAGAATCGTGTTTTAGTAAGGTAAAAAGTGGTTGTAAACGGAAAGAAATTAATGAAAAGTTTAAAAAAAAACAGAACAAAAAATGGAGAAATAAAACCCAATATTTTTTCCAGATTCAAGGAAATCTGAGTGTCTAGCTTTCTTCTATCAAGAACACTAGTCCAGAACCTAAGTAATCTTGATAACTAAGACTAACAATTAACGGAATTAATATAATCTGAGTTCTGGGTGTTACTCTGAAGTCTTTAGCCATTTGGAATTTTTAATCCAATTTGCCATGGCTATCACAACATTTTTTTTTCTTTATCCCTCTGAAACAAGGTAAAACTTGAAGAATGACCAGAATGTAAGGACCTGTGATAAAAGTGTGTTGAAAAGGCAGCATATGTGGGTGTTCAAGGCACAAAATAATAGCAGAAATTTTTCAACGGCTCTTTCCAACATAGATGCCTTACAGAATTCATCCAAAAACAGAGTGAAACCTGAACAATGACTTTTCAAAAGGCAAATTTCAACACATACTCTAGTGATGTTCATTACTTCCTTATTAGTGGATTTTCAGTCAAAAGGAATTAATAATTCATAATAATATTCTAAGATATCCTATTTTGATTCATTTTAAGGACTATGTTGAATGACAATGGAAGTATAAACAGCATTTCCCCCCCTTTTTATAGGAAGAGTTGCATGAGTAGCAAGGTAATAAAAGAAATTCTATGGGTGAGCATGCAAGTAATGGATAAAAATTATGCTGAGCTATCACAAGACAACTTGACAATGTAGAGTGGTTTAATTTAATTTTATTTTTGCTTAACCTGATAGTATATCTTGATGTTATATCAGAATATAGGGATGTCAAAAATATCTAAATTCACACATATCCTTTAAAAATAGCCTTTAAGTCCAGATTTTTTAGAGAATGTAATATCAATAGCTTGAAACTTCCTTCAATTTTCACAATTTTCTATATTTGTGACTCTCATAAAATATTATTTCATTTAAAAAAAGCAGTTTTCAAATCTGATGGTCTTTGTTAGACCCTATCTGAAAAATTTTATTCCACACCTTGAAACATGACAGAAAAGAAAACAAATCCTTTTTGAAATATTTTTCTAGGAAACTCATTGTACAACACCCTTTGTGTTGCCTGGATGACCTAATGCTCTGCTCCTATACTGTTCTGACTAACTCAGAGCTGGAAAATGCTTACAATGTTTAATTGAATCGAATAAGGACTTCACCGAATTAATTTTTTTTTTATATATTAGAGGTTAGAAAAGGATATCAGCCTTCAATGTAATTCATAGAATGAGTCAAGAAAAGATACATTCTTAGTAGTAAAGTAGAACAGTGAAATATTGAAATCAGAGGTAAGGGAGAGACAAGCCTCTGATCATTGAGATCTAAGCAAAACAGAAATGGAGTTTTTTTCATTGAAGGAGATAAGGGAAGATTCATCAACAGAGTACTAGATTAAGAGAATAAAAAGGCAAGGAAATATATTTTTAGGAATTTTGTCACTTAGATATTTTCTATCTCTCTTTCTTACAATTCTGAAAAATATGCATACCCTTCAATGTGTTGTCTCTTTCAAAAGCCAGGCAAATTCTACCCTTTCCTATCTGATGCAACCGCAGACTCTCTAAGGCAGGTGCATTCTTTCAGCATTTTTCCAACTGATTTCCAGAGTGGTGGTGGACAGACTTTTTCTGTCCATGAATTTAAATTACACTTTTAAATTTAATAGCTGTATTACATATCAGAGCAGATTTTCTAGCTTATAAAAAAATTAAAATGGCTTTTTTTTTTTTTTTTTTTTTTTTTTTTTTTTTTTTTGTAAAGATGTGGTTTCCTTAACTACTTGTAAGGGACTGCTGTCTGCAATATTTATTTACTTTACAAATGGATCCTGATAAGCTTCCTCAAATATAAGCATTAAAATCTGATTTCATTCTGGTTTTCCATTGACATATACTGGATGATTTCATTTCAAGGTGTTTCTGATTTGCCTCATCTTATGTGGAAAATTAACTCTAAAACCAAACCCGGAAGTTTAACATAAGTCAAATTCTAGCAAAAAGCATCCTCTTAAATTAAATATCAAAGCTTCTTTTTATCTTATGTTTAGTGGAAGTAAATCTCCAAAACCATGGAAAAGGTGAGTTCACTGCACTATTAGCTTAAATGTATGCAAAGAATAATTATGAATTAAAGAGATTAAAAGAACCTAAATCCTACAGAGAGTTTCGGAGCATTTTGTGAAGTGCCGTCCTGAAAATCATTTGGCAAACAGATTCAAGTATGAATCACAGAATGCGGTCCTTTACATCATTACGCTGACAAGTGGTTCTTCAGTACTGAGTGGTATCCTGCAGAGCCAAAAATGTTCCTGTAGGAATTGCCCAGTGAATCAAACATCTTGTAATTGGATTTGCTACTTGCCTACAATAAAAAGCAAATGCCAGAAGGCAAGAATTTATGTTTTTACTGTGTACATGTGTTAGGCTTTTTAAAGGAGCAAAATATTTATGCTAAAATACATGGGATTAGTAGTAATTTTCTATAGTGCAGACTATCTTAGAAATAAATAATTGTCCTAGTTAAGGAAAGCTATAATTAAAACTAAATGCTTGCTTATTTTTAGTGTAGATAGTGCGGTATACCACAACCACTTGTACTGGTATAACTGGATCTTTTAACTTCTCAGCATCTGTTTACTAAATCGATTTTTATATGCTGAATGCAGAGAATGAATGCAGAGAATGAACATAATTTTTCATAAAGTTAAGTTCTAAGGTAAGCTTTTCAATTTTTCTTTAGCCTGGAAGCATCTGGACTGAAGTAGCATTTAGCTGTATGGCAGAAAGTCCCTGAAAAAGAAAAAAATATAATCATTAATTTACCAATGTTTAGAAAAGAGACACAGATATTCATTCTGCTTAATTTTTCTTCCCCACAAAGAAAGTGAAGTACGAATATCTCTATGTCTTGTCTATGGAACTATTCATCAAATAACTGCATACCTCAGTTAATAACATGTGGAAAAGCTATGCTTCCAGAAGAACACAAGGTGCCACATCAACCAGGAAGCAATCTCAAAGGTTTAATTGCATCTGTGTGTGTGTCAGTTTGATGTTCTTGATGATACCTACTGGTCCCTCTGGGGGATGCCAGTAGACTCCAAATGAAACACTTAATTACTTTATTACTTTCTGATGTTGCAGATTTAATTTTAATATTATCTTAAAAACAGTAAAACAAACATTCTCAGAGGAAGCTTACAGAAACTTTGGCTTGCCTCTGGCTCAGTCCTTATGAAGTGTCTGCCTTCATCAGCACTTTCAGAGGTCACCTTTGCAGAGCAAAAGCTGTCTGACAGAGTCCTGCCCAACAGAAGTTCATCCTTACACACACACACACTCTATTTTGTTGGTGTAAATGGTGTGGGTGACTTTGTACCTAGAGATTTTTAGGTGGATTGACTCATCTTTTCCAGGTTCTTTCTAAAGGATCTCAAAAAAATTGCAATGACAAAACTTGGGTCTCCTGCCTTCTGAAATGTTTGAGGCTGTGCTTCCAGTTCTACTTTATATGGATGATAACAGAGAATAAAATAATGATTTTGTGTTTTCATAATCATGTGTTTCAGAGATTCATGAGAATCTTTGTTCACAGGATCATAGCAGTGAGTGGCAGCAAGCCCCCAAGCCAAACAATGTAATGCTGCACCACACACAGAAATATTGAGCTGGTTCCAGCTACATATATCTTCAGCAAACTTACAGGTCAGCAATCAATCAGTTCTAAAAATACTGGTGGATCGGAGTTGAAAAAGGCAAGAGACTGGTTACATCATCATGCATGCTCATGGTCATTAGGAAATAGGTACTGCAAAGCTAGTTTTCTATGCCAAAGTTGAAATAGAATAAAATACTACCAATAATCGCCAACTTGAATCAATTAGAGTTGTTTCTCAACACTGGTACTCATGTCTATTGGTGATTAATATAGAGAATTTTCCACTAAGAAAATGAGAGCCACCAATGATACTGAAGAATGAGGTTGTAGAACATAGAGTGTGTCACCACATCCTCTGTATATTCTCCTTTGATTTGTGAGCTTAACAAGTAACAGTTCTACCTCTCATTCTTTTTACTCACTGCAAGAAATCTCATCCTTCACCTTAGCCCCCCTTTTGAACGAATCTGCTACCTTTGCCTAGAGTTATCATAGGTTTTTAATGGAAGACTTAGGATTTTGAGAAATAAATATGACAATCTGACACTGAAAAAGATGTTTTGAATATCTAGTAGGGACAGAAATCTAGCTACTGCTTGTCATGCTTTGAAGGCTCAGGGTTTTGTCATCCAAAATGGCATTTGAGCTTTTTGTACAGTGCAACAGATATTGTAGTAAAATACAGGAGATGTGTATACGGTTAATATACATAAAACACTAAGAATGACATGATTTCTAGTGAGTCTGTTCTACACTGATTAAAATACATGGCCTTAAAGGCACTAATCAACTAAAAAATTCCTTTCTCTAAACTATTTTGTCCACGTATATCTGACAGATAATTGCTAATTGTACATAATAGTTTGAAGGCCTTCCTTAATGGCACGATGGTATACTTTCAAAATGAAGAAAATAATGTGCTGATTAGAATGAAGTGAAATTTAAATATATTCATAACATCTAAGTAATTGCTCTCCATGTAAGTGAAATTCTGGGTGACTGGTGGAGACACATGCAGCCATACTGTGTTAATATGTACTACCAGTCAACATAATTTGGCCAAGTGTCACGTCAAGATATGCATTAAAGAAAACACCTTTCAAGGTTAGGTAGCTTTTAAAGTAGCTAGTTTTGCAGCAGACTAGAAAGAAAATTTTTGATATATCTCTAATTAATTGACTGAAGGGAATATTACATTTAGATCTTAGTTCTGATAATCACAATATAATTAAATTCAGAATACTTGTTAGATATAGCAGTCCAAATTTAAGAATAAAAATATATGAAAGACAAGAAGGTCAAAATAGATGAAACTGAAATATTTAGATTCAATAAAAATAACAGCTAAACTAGACAACTATAAAGAAAATCATTTAGGCAGAAAAATATAAGCTGAGAGGCTTGTGGATAAGGTGTCTTAAGCTACAGTAGACTGGTGTCAATTTTACCCAGTCACAAAAATCAATTAATCACTTAGTCAATCACACAATATGTATGTATGGCAAATGGTAACTGTGACTGTATTTAGTAAAAATTAAGTTCAAATTGCAAAATAAATTCTTGTAAATTTTAGTAGTTTCTCTTCACTTCTGCTTTATTATAAGCTTAGTTAAACATTGCTGTTACAATTACATAATTGCAGTTAGATATACCCTACTTATTCCTTAGGAGTTTAGTATGCCTTCTTCTAATGTCTCCAAATAAAATAGTAAAAATACAAGAAGAATTGAAAACTTACATTAAAAAATATCTTGGTACTGATAGCAAAAGACCAAATCACAGATTAAATACATGAAAAAGATAAGGCAGAGGTTTAACGCACCAAACCTGCAAAAATTATTATCCTACTCTATCTGAAATTCAACAATGGTGAGAAGTAGCAAGAATAGGATTAAACCCAGTACTTTGCACACACCAGAATATTTTATCATTGTTCTGTAGAGATTATAAACCCAAAAAACAAATAAGTGAACCCACAAAATATATGCATTAATTAAAATAGTTGAGATATGTATTATTATATATTACTAATTCTCTGAGAATTGCAGAAGTAATATAGTCTAGGTGTCAAACATATTGTACAAGACCTAAACTAGTCAACGAAAATGAGTCCATATCTAGTGTTTTCTGGAAAGAAGATAGAGCACTTACAATACACTAGGATCATCAGTATTCAACCACATTAAATGTAATTGGGACGAATAGCCAGTAGACATAAAACAAATGGACAAGTCTGTAGAGGAGAAATATGAAGGTTTCTATTCCTTTAAGCTTTTTATAACATGGTAATCTGTAGGGTTAGTTGCACATACCCTTTCTTCTTTATCCTATTAAGTGAAAATTAAAGACAGCAACATAGAAGGGAGATAAATTTCACTATCATAATAACACCAAGGCAAAAAACAGAACATGCAACTGAAACAGCATCATGTTAAGGCTGTTCTTGAGATAAGAAATGTTTCAGAAGCTGCATATTAATGAATTAGATTGGCTTACATGAATTATTCCTCTTGTTGTTTGTTTGATGTTATTAAATCAAGCAAAGACAGCACCAAATTCCACAGAAGGAATGTATTTCAGTCTGATTTTTATTTTTTTTTTTTTTTTTTGCTGAGTACATTGAAGGACAGAGAGATTTGTTCTTCTCAGGAGTCAGTTTCAAAATTGTAGCGCCAAATGTATAAGAGATGGTCCTAATGGTCTATATTTAGGAGTATCTACCATATCCCTTGTTACCCTATTTCAGTGTTTTGCTACCTCCTAACTAAAAGGCTTTACTTATATCCAATTATGGGACTTTGTTACAAAATTAAGCTGGCTGTTCCTTATTCTTCAACTTAAAGAACTGGAACAGAATTTTTCACCACCTGCACCCTAATCTGATGTTAGGATTTTTTTTTTATGCTTTAAAAATTGTTAGGCTCCAGCTTCAGTCTTTTATTTTCTCCACCAACAAATATATAACTTCACTGTATCCCAGAAGTAGTCTTTTTTAGACCTCTGCTTCTTTCTATTGTTTTTCTTGCAATGCTAGGCAGTAGCATGTATTATTTTGTAATGTAATTACAGAATTATAATTGAAAACAAAAATTTGAAACAAAGGGAACTCAGAACCAAGTCAGACTATCAGCCTACAAAAATACACCTAATATAACATCCAGTTTCAAATGGAGACAGAATGTCACTTGGTGAAGATTCCAAAATAAACTTTCAAAAGGACTCATCAGCTTTGTTCCAAGAATGTAAATCTGTTTCTAGTCTACAGGGAATTTGTGGTTTTCCTTGGGTATGAAAGGAAATGGGATGCTGCTCTATAGGCTTTAAAAGCTGCCCACTTATTACAGCTGCAATAGATATTACTCTGGTCTCATTATCAGACTGTATTATTGCATGTGAGAAAAACTGGAGACATACTTCCAAAAGGATAGGAGCAGAACGACAGTTTCCATTCCTTTCTTCCTCTTTGGAAATTTTTTGTGATAGATCATTTGCTCATCTCTGAAAATATATTTGTCTTTTTTTTTTTCCCAGTGGGAAACTATTCTATTAAAAATTATCTATTAGTGCATATTACTACAGTGCCCAAAAGCTCAGTGCTTTTACTAATCCTGCCTTCTGCTGCATACTATAATTACAACACAGAGTACAAGGTCATTTCATTTACAAAGACCATAGCAAATGAGTGTAAAACAACAGACAACTGACGGATAGGGAAAGACAGGCAAGTACAAGGGAATAATGAGGCAATACTAGACAAAGTGAGAGACAGCAGTCTCATCACAGAATCATCTTAAGCACTGTGAGCCCTTTTATATTTATTTTTTCTTTTAAGTAGGTAATACTGAAGTTTGGATTTTTAAAGAAAAGACTAGAAAATGATGAGGGAATAAGAAACTACTTTCTGGATATTTTATTAGACTGACTTCTGAGATTGAGCTACAATCAGTGGAAGAGAAAGAAGGTGATTTTTTTACAAGGACTATAATTGGACTATAAAAAATGGCAACACATGCTGGCCAGAAGCTAGAAGCAGTGTCTCAATGCCAAATGAGTAGGAAGATATTGGAAGCAAATAGGCTTTGAAAGGTCCTGAAAGTAAAGGCAAATTTAGAATGTTTGATATAGCAGAGGAGAGAAAAACAGAGATTCATATGGATCTTAATTCCATTAAATAGCTTTGTTTTTAAAGGAATTTGCCTACCATCTGTATTTCCAGGTTAGTCTTGTTATACACTAACAGTGTGTGCAGTATATCAGAATCTAAAATATATTTACTTGTTCCAATTAGTCTGAGACGTGATGCTTAACTCCATGTAACACAGGATCTTAACATAAATTAGTAAAAAGACACCAAAACACTCCAAAACATTAATTGCATGCTTTATGCTGTTCATATGTAACTGCTGAGCACACTGCAAGAAGGTGGCCAGCAGCAGACCAGCATAGCCATATTCTGCACCCTCATTATGTTGTTGTCAATACACGGTGTCTTCAGACAAGTTTGATAATGACTGTTTGTTTGACATTCACTCTGCATGAAGTACTGCCCCACAAGCCTGAGATATTTTGTTGAATAATGTGGAAAATGCCAGAACAAGCATCCAAAACAACAAAAAAACAGGCTAACCAGAAGTATTTGCTATTGCTGAGACTGAGCACCTCTCTTCAGATAGAAACAATGATTGAAATACATTTTTCTGTGGTTCTTCAGAAAGGACTCCTTGACTGTTCAGCTTTTGTTGTTTCAGTAGTCTATCCTTTGCATTGTGCTGAAATGAAATGAATGCTCCTTTTCAAGGTTACTTTGTGTGCAGATTACTGCTTAGCATTGAGTGCATCCATAGCATAGATGCACCTCTCCAAGGTCTTTAGGCCTTCTAAACCTCACTCAACCTTATTTCAGAGCCAAGTTGAGCTTTGTTGGACTTCATTCCATGTCACAAATATTACTCTTGCAGCCATGGGAAAATAAGAAACTGAAAAAGGAGGGTACCCAAGTCACATTCCTTCTATTCAAATCTTGTTTTGCTCTGTTACAGTTTTACAGTCAAAAGCACAAAATGTGAAGAAATTGGAATGTATACTTTAGTGTCTGTGCTTCTATCTGAGTTTCCTATTAGAACTCCTCTCTCTCATCCATCTCTGCAGATTACATTTTAACAAACTGTTGTCCAACATCATATAAAGTTGCTGGAAGGGAATAAATAGTTTTCTCTATTATCTATCTGGGTTTTTTAGCAATTATGGCATTTCCCTTTGGATAAGGATGGTTATTTAAATCATTAATACTTAAATCATGAATTTAAAATATGTAGATTCATATTTTATCCTGAACAGCTATAATACTTATGAATTTTTCAGGTCTAAGATAAATTAATCCAAATTTTTTTTCAGTGTGTTTTTCAAACTGACAAGTGTGTCACAAATTCACAAACCAGACTTGCCCTTCATAGGAAATGTTATTCTTCAATGCTAGAGCCTTGAAAAGAATGGCTAATGCCATTGCCAAATGGATAGGTATTTTCAAAATTTTTCTTTTTGCCTCACAGAAGATGGCTATTTTTAACTGAGCATAGAATTACATTTAAAATTTCCTTCATTGCGCCAAAAATCACTGAAAAGCTGGTAATAGCTTACAGTTTGTGAGAAACCTTCATTTTCTGAAAGTACGCATAGTGGAAATGAAACTAGCTACAGAAACCTACAGCTTTTAAGATATATTTGTCCTTTGTCAGTTTAATTGGAGAAAATCATGTTAGAGGTGGTAAAATCTGTTAAGACAAATTCTAGTCACAGAATCACAGAATATGTTGAGTTGGAAGGGACCCACAAGAATCATTGAGTCCAGCTTTTAGCACTGCATAGGACCATCCCCAAGAGTAACACCATGTACCCGAGATCATCATCCAAATGCTTCTTGAACCCTGTCTATGAGCTTGGTGCTCTAACCACGTCCCTGGGGAGCCTGCTGCAGTCTCCAAACACTCTCTAGGTGAAAAGCCTTTTCCTAATATCCAACCTAAGCCTCCCCTGACACAGTTTCAGGCCAAACTGCAATGAGGTCTCCTCTGAGTCTCCTCTTCTCCAGGCTGAACAGATCAAGTGATCTCAGTCTCTGCTCATACAGCTTCCTCTCAAGCCCCTTCACCATCCTCGTGGCTCTTTTTCAGATGCTCTCAAGTAGCTTAATGTCTTTCCTATATTGTGGCACCCAAAACTGTACACAATATTCAAGATGAGGCTGCCCCAGTGCAGAGCAGAGTGGGACAATCCCCTCCTTTGCCTGGTTGGTGATGCTGTGCCTGATGCTCCACAGTACAGGGTTGGCCCTCCTGGCTGCCAGGGCACTGCTGACTCAGGTTCAACTTGCCAACGACCAGGACCCCTGGATCCTTTCCTGTGGCACTGCTTTCCAGCATCTCATTCCCCAGTCTGTACATCCAGGGTTGCCTCAACCCAGGTGCACTTTCCCTTGTTGAAGCTCACACAATGGGTGATTGCCTAGTCCCCTAAATTTTTGAGTTTTCTCTGCAAGGTCTGCCTGCCTTCAAAGGCTCCTCCCAGTGTTATATCATTTGCATACTTGCTTAATATTCCTTCCAGTTCTGCATGAAAGTCACAAAGGTGTTGAAGAATACAAGGCTGATCATGGAGACCTGTGGAATACCACTAGTGACAGGTTCCGAGTTTGACGTCACCCCATTCACTGTAACTTTGTGCCCAACATGTGAGCAAGTTGCTCAGCCAACACCAACCCATGCTGTGTTTATCCAGCTGTGTGCTGAAAATTTTGTCTAGAAGGATCCTCTGAGAGAAAGTATAGAAAGCTTTGCTAAAATCCAGAAAGATTACATCAACAGGCTTCCACTGATCAATTAGGTGAGATACCACATCATAGAAGGAAATTGGATTTGATAAGCAGTACTTTCCTCTCATAAAGCCATGCTGGTTGTGACCAATTACTGTGTTGTCTTCCAGATGTTTTTCAACACCTCTCAAAATAACATTCTCCATAACTTGATAAGTCACTGAAGTGAAACCCACAATCCTGTAGTCTCTGGGGTTCTCATTTGTGCCTTTCTTGACAAATGGGAGAATATTCACCATCTTCCAGTCAGCTGGGATCTCTCTGGATTCCCAAGACCACTCAAAAACCATTGAGAGATGTTTTGAATGACATCAGCAGCTCTTTTAGGATTCTCAGATGAATCCCATCAGATTTTTAGGGATCCAGCTGGAGCAGCGGTTCCTGCACAATTTCAGAATCGACTGGGAGCTGATCATTGTTGCAGTCATGGTCCTCCAGCTCAGGACTGTGGGAACTCCTTGGTGCATCATCCGTGCCAAAGGCACAGGCAAAGAATTCATTAAACACATCTGCCTGTTCCATGTCGCTGTTTAGCTGGGAAGGAGAAAGTTGTAAATTTTTTCTGCTTCTTCATGGTACCCTATCACCTTTAACATTTTTGAAGGCATTTTTCTGAGCTGGGAAAGTGGGTAAGAAGAGGTTAAAAAAAATATCTGCACCACTGCTTCAGCTGTCAGACATCAGGGATACTAAGGCTAGATATTCACCCTTCAGGCAGTTTTGTGACTGCAGCTAAAAATGAGCCCTGTCTAAGCAGAAACATACAATTATTCCAATCAAATTATTCCTAGGCTACACAATACAATTATCCAGCTTAATTTGAAAGATGAATTAATTTAAGGATTGTTTTCTTTTTTTTTTTTTTTGCATAAAAAGTCCCTGTGTAGGATATTCATAAAGAACAGTTAAGCACTTGACTTTCATGTTAGAGACTCTGAAAGGTCTTTTTAAAATTTCTTATTAAAATTTTAATAAGAAACAGACTTCATTTCAGCTCTTTACTTTTGGGGAGAGGAGAAGATTTTAACACTGCAAATCAGCTCTTACATTAGCACAGAATCAATATATAGAAGTAGAAAGACAAAAGCGATGCTTTGTCAAAGATTTTTTTATTTTTTTTCCTCTTTCACAGATTAAGACTGATTGAAAGAACGGTTCAGCATGAATTCCTCTGTATTGCTACGTCTCATAGTGATGCTGATTCAACTTTGGCCTTGTTCTCTCAGCACACAGAACTCCAGCACTCAAAACACAGTTCAGCCTTTCACACCAGTTCGAAGAGTGAAACGTAGCTGGCTGTGGGAACCTCTTTTTGCAACTGAGGAACAGATTTCACCAGATTCTGTGTATATTGGACAGGTATGATAAGTAATGATTCAAGGACAGTACAAGGTTAGATTTAGCATGCTCATCCAAGTCTGTTGTACCCTGACTTGGATGGCCAAATATCTCCAGTGATGTGGAAATAGCAAGAAACATAGAAAGAGGAGAGCAGGAAGCTGTAATAAGGCAGTACTACATCTCTCCTTTCCTATGACCTTTCTCAAGGTCAGAGAAGTCCGAGAGCTGTAGGCCATGGCAGTACCAAGCACCTTCTTTCACTGAGGACTGCTGTCAAGGAAACTTCACATGCATGCTGTTACTAAAACTAGTTCCACATACAGCAGATGAAGGTATAAAGCTGAAAAGTTCCTTTCTTCCTTCTGAGTGGAAATTAAGGACTCATTTATCAACATCTGGCAATTTGCTTGTGCTATTTTTGGCACTGCATCAAAGCAGCCATACTGAGTGTAGTGTAGTTTACAAACAATATTTAGCTTGATTTTCTATTACACTAAGTAGCAGCTGATTTACCCCTCATTAATTTTTAATGAAGCTGATTAATACTAAATCCTTTTACCACTGAGAAACTATGGGAATCTCATGGTTCATTAGATTAACGTAGGTTTAGCACAACGAACAATTATTTTTCACCCTCCTTTAAAAATGTGCTTTAAGATAATTGTCTTAATGAGGGTTTATCTGCCCTCTTCTCTCTCTGCTTATCATTATTATTATTATATTTAATATTATTATTTATTTTTGTATGCTAGAAGTAATTTTAATCTTGAGATCTGCTATTCTTTTCTTTAAGGCCCTTTTTTAGATGAATGAACCAAAATAAGTTTAACTGCTAATTAACTAGCACTAAAATTTAATTGGGCCCAAAGGGTGAAGTGCTCAAAATTCATTAATTACTTTTTCACAGCCCTTTCAAAGTAGTTACTATGGAAGTGTGATGTCTCACTTCTGAAATAACAAGTGAAGACATTTGACTGACTATTTGAAGACAATAAACTGACTATTTTTTAAACAATCATTATTACCTTTACAACACTTTGGAAAGTGTTTTCTGCAAAGAAGCTTCATAAAATGCATGTATTTTCATGATCTCACCTTTTTATTTCTCACAGGTTAACTGGGGATTTTATTGAAGATTATTGTTAATATATTGCAGTGAAACCATTGTCTAATAAGACACATTTACTTGTGTCTTTTTATTGAGTAGAATATGCTCTGCTTTCAGCAAATGAAGTGGTAGTCTATGATCAACACATGAATTTTTAGTAATTAAGGCCCTGAAGAAAACTGCATCAACGAAAATACAAAGGTAGACAGTCTCTGTTTTTAAATCACTATTCCATATCAAAATATTTTTTCAGTCAGAACTAAATTTTCAAATTTCATTTAACATAGACTCATGATTTCCATTATCAAGACTAAGAAAAATACATGTGTCTATCAGCACTGCAATGGCAGATACACAAGGATGAGTTTAAAAATACTTGTTTTCAGTTCTCATTTACAATTGTAAGACCATTTATTTTGTTCCCAACCTAAAAAAAACAAGTAAACTTAGAACCTTTGCTATTCTTTCTCAGCAAATGTCATCTGTAAGGGACCTCACATTTAACATGTTCAAGGTCATGAAATCTTTTGTAGATAAATGATTCTGAGTGAAATTGCTAAACACTGGCTATGTCTTAGCAGCCAGTCAAAGACATGCTCCCAGACCCTAAGGGTTTGATACACTCTGTGGTCACATCTGAGCCCCATGTTAGTTTAAAGATCTAGATATAGATTACTTCTCCCACGTCATGGGTTATATGATAAGGAAACCAAGATTTATGCGTAATAAAGAATCTGTGTTGCCTCTTAGTGAGATGCTAAATTTGGATGGTATTAAAATGAGTTTGACCAGACCACTTATAAAGTGAGTAACATGGCCCATGTTTAGCACACAACTACTTATGTTGAAAATATTTAAGTTGATCATATTTTAAATGGTTCTAAACTCCCTAAGACTTGAAAATTCTCTCTCTTGTATAGGCAAGGATAATTAACTCTGAATATTTTAGGCATTAAATACCTTTACACCACTCAGAGTAGGAACTCAAAACCGTTCCTCATATCTCAGAGCAGTGTCCCAGTCACATTCTGAATAAATTATCCATCTGATGCATGCAGACAATTATGCGTTATGAAAATCGTAAAAGGCAGAGGCATTCTTCCAAAGAAAAGTTAAAACTATTTTTGCAACTTTAGGAGTTATTACAAAATATTTGAGTAGATCCGACAGGGAAATGTTACTTTCTTGTTCTATGGCCTCACAACTTACAGTGACCTTTAGGGTCAATAAATATAAGCAAAACAGTGAGATAATTAAAGTCAACAGTTAGGCATATTATTTGCAATTTAAACATGTTGCTTCATAAAACAAACAAGATGAATATTTTTTTTAAACTTTGGATTTTTCAATTAGCATCGAGGCTCTTAGAGAGTTTGATATTTTTTGTTCTAAAACAAAAAAAAAGGTGGAGAAAAAAATAGAGACTAAATTATATAATGGAATTTTTTGTTCCCATAAAATTCAACTGTGGATGCCTCCTATGTTAGGAAATGAAGTTATTGCTCTTAAAATATTGCTCTATTATACATCACTAACATTAACAGAACTATTTTGTTGTCATGAACAAATGAGGCTGGACCAAAATTGTCTGCAAGGCTCAGCTTAATCAAAGGAATCATCACCACAAAGTTCATCTTAGCAATACAACAGAGAATGTAGATCATCCTGGAAGGAAATGGAAAATGTCTATCAATTTATTTTGGAATAAACAATACAGACTTTCACCACAGAATGTCTTTTCACCTCTAATATTTCAACAGAAACAGAAGATACTGTTGCACACATTTACACTTAGCATTGTTGAGTAAAAAAAATAAACAACTTAAGAAGTACATGTGTCATCTGCAATAATAAAAAAAAATTAGATAATGTTTAATGACCTTTGCATTGTTTTCAGCAGAATTGTAGGGGAGCTGAAAATCAATGAACCAAAGTAGGTACTTAGATGTATTTCCTTCACTTCAAAGTAGCTGAAGCATTTCTTTTCAGGTATATCACACATTTATAAGTCTGTTATATCAGTACTTTAAAATTAAATAATTTTAAATATCTTAAAATTAAAATGGTTGGCTGAAAATGTGACAGTACCTCCTTTCAAGCAATAGTGTCCAAGGCTCATTAGTGACAGAGTTCACTATAGAATCAAAACAAGGCATAAAATGAATATTTCAAAAATTCTTTCTTCCCAAACTGTGACTTATTTTTCTTCTCAAACTGTGACTTATTTTTCTCCCTTTTACTTCCAGCTAAAATCAGATTTAGACAAGCAGGATGGTAACTTAAAATACATTTTGACTGGGGAGGGAGCTGGAAGCTTTTTTGTCATCAATGAATATAATGGCAAAATTTATGTAACACAAAAACTGGATCGAGAAAAGAAACCTTTCTACACTCTAAGAGCACAAGCAATTAACAGAAGCACTCAGCTTCCTGTTGAACCTGAATCAGAATTTATCATCAAGGTTCGAGATGTCAATGACAATGAACCACAGTTCTTGGATGGACCTTATGTGGCCACTGTTCCAGAGATGTCACCTGAAGGTATGATATACTGTGAATCAGACTCTTTATTTCCGGATTTTTTTCTAGACAACTATGTTGAAGTAAAATCTTAATAGCATATTTTACAGACTGCATCTCAGTAAGAAGGAAGCAAACTCTTTTCCAGGTTTGGAAATTTGTGAAGGTATATTCTTAACCTGAGCGTTGTAAATAACTCTACTTAACATTCTTGTTTTTAAATATTTAGGTACCTACATCTGTCCAAGTCCTTTTACAGATTCTGGATCTATGCTTAGATTGACAATAGACAGTTGTCTTTCCCACCAGTGATTCAGCCTTGAAATTTGCACTTGTTTAAAAATATAATGTTCTCAGTAGAAATAGGTAGAGTACTGCCGGCAGTTGGGAAGAAGTGATGGCCACTCTTACTCTCTGCATGTTACCTACTTATTTACACTGCCAAGCCTCTTTCCCTTCAGTTAGTTATTCCTTGTTTCGATTAGATAGTGTGCAGTGAATGCATTCTGCCTTCTGATTTCCTAAGTACATGATTTGTAATTTTCCTGTCAAGAGGAAGAACTTAATCCTGGTACCTCTTCTTTCTCACTTTCACATGATCAGACAGACCTGTACTAGGATATGTTATGTATCTGGAAACTTAACACAACAAATGCAAAGCAAAGTCAACATGTGGCGAATATAGGCATATGTATATATATATTTTTACATACACATATGAATTCATAATATGGGCACATTTAAGCCTTAAAAAAACCCAAAGTGTTAATACAGCTGATGTAAACAGGAATGTTATAGATAATATCTCCAAATAGTTATCTTCAAAATCAAAGAGAAACTAGATTCTTCAGATCTTAGAGAAAAGATCCCAGTAATCTTTTAAATTTATACGCCTACTTCTTTTGCTTATTTTTATTGCAACTGATATTGAAAAGAAATTCAAATATTGTGGTGCTTTAAATGGTATGAATCAATGAGGTCATTAATGCAATAGCATCAGTGATGCTATTAAGCATTATCTGCTCAACTTTTAGAGCAGAATCAGTGAATATTTGACAGCAAGCCATAAACTTTATCTTCTTCTACCAGCCAGGATAGCAGGTGAAAGAAAAGGATATTCATGCCTGTTAATTAATTGAAAATGAAGTTAGTATCCTAATTTCTGCCAGGACGCAGCAGCTCATCATCACTACCAGCAGTAGTTGCAAAAGACACCAAATGCATTTGATCAATTTACGTGCTAGTGATAATTGCTACCTGCTCATACCAGTTTCCACCAGGGAAATCACTTTTTATTGTTTCTTCACTGCCACTTTCTTCTGTGCAGACAGACTTAATTCTGCACCTGACCTCTTGCTCGAATAACTTTTTCTGACATAATCAGTTGCTAGTTCAGAGGGTTGTTCCAGCTTTTGCATCTTGTTCATTTGCTCACATTTGGAGACAAGATAGGTGACTTGTCAAAGACCTTTTCATTTTTATTTTTTATGTGCTTATAGTAAAAATGAGTACAGTTCGTTGTGTAGAATTGTCTGCGATTTCAAAAATTTAGGGCTTTGATAATTCCTTTCTTTTTCTATTTTCCCCCCAGTTGTTAAAACACTGTTTATAGGCTCCTTAGTCTCTTATAAAAATGTTTTTTAATGGCTGCTTATTTAGTATGTCTTCATTTATACTCAAAGAGACTTGTAACCACTCACATAAGTGTATGAACAACTGAATTTCTTCCATTTTATCTTTCTGTCTTTATAACGGCTATATGGGAAAAAAAAAAAAAAAAAAAGAAAAATAGTCAAGTAGAGTGGTACTTAAGACCAAAAACAACAGTAGTAATCTTTTCCCATATACTTGTGTTTTTTACCTGAGGAATAAGCAATAATCAATGAGCAGTTGACAATTGAGAAGTTTACTCTATACTGCCTTGAGTTTGCTAGGAAAAGCTCAGCTGTCTTTGTCCACTCTCCTGTGTCATCTATTATATAGATTCCTAAAACATTGTATCACTTCAGCATAAGATTAATTAAGCTGTAAGAAAGTGTAATTTACTTTGTGATATTCCTGTAATATTATAAATAAAAAATATTCCAGTGAAATATAGAAACATATGAAATGAAAAAATAAATTAAAAATCAGAAATAAAACCATGTCATGTTTGTCAGAATGGGTAAAAATGAAGTAAGATCCCTATTTCCCTTCTCTCTCAGACATGGACTTTCTGAAATAGTAAACTCACAGATTTATGATTATCCAGTGTGTGATAGATGAATCCAGGTCATCGAGGATTTTGAAATATTTTCTGCATTACTGCTTCTGTACTTGACCTCACTAGCACTAATACCAGAGATCATTCTTTCATCTACTTCTTCCATGGAGACATTAGTGCAATACTAATGCGTATGTCTGGAATATAAAATGCAAGTGAAGTGTATATCTTGATAGTGGTCAGCTCCAAAACATGAAACAACTGAGCCACACATCATGAGTACTTCTGGGGCCTCACTTACCCTGCTTCTCAAAAGGTAGGGACTACACTACTGAGGTGGAACCTGTTTCAGTGTGCATTCTAAACCAATCTCACAAGGAAATTTATAAACTCATAGCAGAGAGGAAGGGTAACCCATTAAAGTTTGCAGTATCGATAGCCTAGTGGTTTATTATATTAGTGTTTTTCTCCCAGTAAACTAAAACATACTCTTGCATAATAAGGGGTGAAGAACAGAGTTAATTTAAATGATGCAGTGCAATAGAGAGGCTTGCTCTTTGCTCTGTTTCAGTGCTCTCTACCTTCAATTCAGTTCATTGATGCTCGGTCTCCTGATAATTTCCTCACAGAAATCACTCTTAGGAAGCATGCTCAAGACTTGGGAAAACAGATCACTGCTGCTGCACATTTTGTCTGGAACTAAGAAAGCAAGTAGATAATAATTCAGCGCTGGTCACTTGCCTCAGACAACCACAGCAAAACCAGAAAATAGATACAAATAGCTGTGCCTGAAGTTAGTTACAAGTACCAATATATATACAAATGTGCCAACAAATTAGAATACATTTTAATTCTTCATTAGCTCTCTTTTATCTTCAGTACTAAATTTTATTAGGGTTCTATATGCAAGTGTCACAGTAAATGAAAAGCGTGTCAGCAAATGGACTCTCTTCTGAGAACACAGGACTCTGCTTTACCCTCAGGCATTTGGTACGATTTTACATTGTCTTCCTTATAACTGTTAAACTTGTACAAATGCAGTATATCTGATGGAGTGGTTAAGAGTCAGAGGCAATAATCTATCAGTACTTAATGTCTTTATAGATCTCAAGCTCTAGTTAGAAAAATTAATATCTATTTCCCATATGAGGGCCCCATAGTACACCTAATGGGCTGCAGCGTATAAATGGCACTCTACCATATTTGCCCGAGAAGGGTAAAACCAAGGCTGCAGAGATATAAAGTAGCAGTTAACCTTAGATAAAACTAATAAAAAAGTTCAATTGTCAGTTATATCATGTGATGTTTGCAATGCCAGGATTAGGGTTTTGTAGTTTCTTAATTTTGGGGGGTGTGTGCAGTATGCATGTTAATTGATTATTTTAAAATATATTATTTGTATCTGTTCAATTATTCTTCTCACAATCATGTAGTTACAAATAATGGCACTTGGGGGTTTTTGAGTATAGAATACTAAAATTGCAATTTCATTCGCCCAAATACAAATGTTAGGTAAATATGTTCCATCTTGCCAATGGTTTGAGTTGGGTTTTGGGGCTTTTTTGTGGGTTCTGTTTTTTTGGTTTGTTGGTTTTTTTTTTTTTTTTGGGGGGGGGGTTGTTTCAGTTTTAGTTTAGTTCATTTTGGTGGATTGTTTTTTTCTGATGGTTAAATGTATAAAGAAATGCACATTTCATGAAAGTGAAAAATTAAAAACTGAGGAAGTACTCTAAAGCCAGGGTAACATTTTTCTTCTTCTTGCTACATAGTCCATACTTAACATAGAGGTTCATGTAGTTATCACACAATCTTTGTTCTAAACAAATGTGAGAAATGATAGCCTGGTCTTTACATGGCCTCCTGTCACACAAATTTAGAAATAAATTGTCTTCCTCCTTGGAGTGCAGTATATCTGTTATTTCTTCCTTCCAGGTCAGCTCCTTCTTTACTAGATTCCTTTTGACTATTCACATTTCCATTGATTACATCCACCAGCTGCATCTCACTGGCTCCAGCTGAATGAAGTCCTTACTACTGTGATCTGAAATACTCTAGAAGAGTTAACAGACAAGAAGAAAAGTGTGCTTGGGTCTCAGAGGAGAAGGAAATGCTGGTTTAGATTCAATATTTCTTTATATTGCTTAGAAACTGTGCAGAAAATAGATTTACCTTTAAATGTGAGCTGTACAAAAGCTGTGATGATGACTTTGAAGTCCTATATATGTTGGATTTTATTCCTGATTTACTAAATATGTTCCTGTAAATAAGTCCATTCCTAAATATAGTTGTGGACACTTGAGTTTGTTGAATAGAAAATGGCATTAATGACAGACTAAACATGTTGGATCATTGTAGCTCCTGATCCCTTCCTAACTAACATTTTTTTTTTCAAAACAACTGTGTTCTAGTCATGCTTAATTTTCTTAGAGGATGAATTTTCTGTGATTGTGAGAGCAATTTTCATAGGAGTAGCTGATACGACATTAACAGCTGTGTAGCTGAAGATTCCATTTACTCTTCAGTCTTATTAAAGAATTGTTATTTCTGAGGCATATATGTACCCTGATTAAATATGAATCTGTGATTTTATCTTTAAAATTTCTCCAAAGCAATAGGATCTGTATATACATTTATACATCTATGCACACATCTAAATTATCTATATTTATGCATCTAAACACACAGGTCAGATATTTAATATTATAGGTAAGTTATGAAGGACATATAGGTCCAAAATTTGGTGGGAATTGATAACAACTTAGTTTACTCTCTGCCTGAGAGAAAATAACATATGCTATGGAATCACTTCAAATGCTTCTCAATAAATTGAGAGAAAATGCAAAAGAAACATTTTAAAGAAATAAATTATTCAATTTAGCCTATCCTTATATGAGAAAGCTTTTTTCATTTCTATTTAAAAATAAAACTATTTAGCTGCTAGAAAACCCAGCAATGAATATATTTATTTTATTTGGGACAAATATCACATTTGCTTTTGTCATTAAAAAAATGGTGTTTCTGGTCTAACTCCTTGCACTCCACCTTTTCTTCTTTTCTCCCCCAGCCTAACTATACTGCTGTATTGATAAGCAGGTGCAACCATGTGAATGTATGCCAGAAATTTTTAGAAAGTAGCTTGATTTCTTGCTGTTCCTCACAAGAAGTGATATTTATATTCCAATGCAGAATATAGGTGAGGAGAAAAAGAGAAAAATAATTATTACCTTAAAAAATGATGTTACTGTGGATATTTTTTTTAAAGGATAGTCATTAGAGAAGGTGTCATGGGATTACTGTCAATCTTCTATCTATGATATGAACAGCTTCCCATCAAAGAAGAAACCAAGCTCTGTAGTTTGATTCCACTGTGTTTTTGCACTGGGATTTCTGCCACAAGTTTTGCACTGGGACAAGCTCATTAAAGACTCAAGAATAAAAACATTATCACAGCCTTCTTATACTTCTTGGTCGCTTTGCTTGTTAACAATTAATTTCTTTATCACCAGTGGGTCTACTGGTGATAAAGTGACTGTGTTTTCTTATTCCTATGGGAAACTTCCATAAAATACTTTGAAGGAGAGGAGGAGAAACAATTTGCTGTACTCCATTGACATATTAGAAAATAAGCACAATATATGTCGCATTTTAAGCAATATAAATGTAGTGCTGAAAAAGCATATACAATTTATTTTTATTTTAATTGAAATTTTGAATGCAACTAGAACAGCTGCTGAGAAAATATTTTCCCTTTTTAATGGTAAATTTAATAGGTGCCATTTGCTCCTGTAAATTTTTAGGACTGTTTATTAGTATAACTGGTATGTTAAAAGATTTTTAAAGAATTTATGTTTTGTAATTATGAGACAATTTATACAAGAAGAAAACAAACATAATCTATTTTATTTTTCCTTGAGGTACTTCGGTTACACAGGTAACAGCTACAGATGCTGATGATCCTTCTTATGGGAATAGTGCTCGTCTGCTTTACAGTCTTGTTGAGGGACAGCCTTATTTCTCTGTGGAGCCAAAGACAGGTACTACAAGTGAATTTGTATATTCATAAACTCATAAAATGGATGTAAGCAAAATTGTCTTTCCTGATTGCAACACAAACATCAACTGGTACCACTCTACACTCTTACATCTCTGCATAGTTCCTAGATAAAAAAAAAAAAAAATTCAACCTTTCTTTCCCATAAGAAGATGAAATTCTTTCTCTCTAACAAATCTAAACCTTATTAGAAAATTATCTTGTTAAAGAGTTAGACTCTGGATATCACACTTTATAAATGAATCTAGGAACACTTCTCAATCAACACCTCTATGGCACATCATGTGGTATTTCTATCTGCATGTCGAGAAATGACAGATACGTGACATCCCTCCAAAAGCCTAATTTCTGAGTAAGAGAGATGGTTCCATATGGTAGAGGAAATATATGGAGTATTCTGTTCCCCAGAACTCTAAATATATGGGTTTGACATACAGCATAGTACCATGAGCACTAATACCCACTATAAGAAGTTGTGCTATGCAAGGTTTAGAATGAAAATTCATAACTGGGTGCAGAGATATATGTTATATGCATATTATACTATGTACTCATGTCAGATTTTGAGAAAAAAATGAGACTTATATGCCATTGTATTATTATTTTTAGGGGTCATTAGAATGGCTTCCCAAATGGATAGAGAAACAAAAGATCAGTATTTGGTCATCATTCAAGCCAAAGATATGGTTGGGCAACCAGGAGCATTTTCTGCAACAGCTACTGTTACCATCAATCTCTCTGACATCAATGACAATCCACCTGAATTTCAACAGCGTGAGTAGAGGCTAATTACAGTAATGGAACTATTGAGGAAATTTAGATCCACTGTAGCTCTGTTAGGTTTGCAGGTAGGTCTTTTAAAACAGGGCTGTGCTTTGACTATAGCATACAGCTGTAAAAAAGTAAAATAGTGAAAAAAAAAGAAGTCCTTGCAAAAGCTCAAAAACCAAGAGGAAAAGGAAATCTATCATTGCAAAAATCTCAAGTCTGCTTGTTTTACTTACTAATAGACTTTAGAGACAAATCATTAAACTGCTTTCCCTATAATTTGCACTACCTCAGCCTAAAATCTGGATAACGGGATATGTAGCATCATTTTCACTCTTCTTCTTTCTTCTCTTACTCTCTTCATTTTTTCCTGACACATGCTAGAGTGTTTTTTGGCAAATAATATGAACCTCTCTGCCCAGGTAGTTTCTAGCAGATGTGGGAGCTGCTCATTGCCTACCAGGAAAAACCTGTGCTGTTAGGAAGTCCTGCCCTCCACTGTTTTTTCACTGTTCAGTCACAGAACCATAGAATAGTTTGTGTTGGAATGGACTTTAAATGTCATCTAGTCCAACCCTCCTTGGTCAGGGATGCTCAAAGTTGCCTTCAAACTGACCTAGAATTTTTTCAGAGATGGAACATTCACCTTGTCTCTAGGCAACCTGTGTCAGTGTTTCATCACCCTCAGAGTAAAAAACATTTTTCTTATATCTAATCTAAACCTTCCCTCCTTCAGTTTAAAACCATTAGTCTATACAATGGCAGATCATGTCAATTGCTCCAGTAGAGGGTGGGGGTTTTCCCAGCTCTCTGAGAACCTCAAGCTACAGCACTTATGAACCATGGCAGATCACTAAACTTTGCCAGCATTTGTTTCTTTAGGACTCTACTATATGAGTGTCTCTGAAGAAGCTCCTGTGGGCACCACCATAGGCAAAGTCTTCGCAGAAGACAGAGACATTGGGGACAACGCAGCCATGGACTATTTCATTGAAGCAGATGGCTCAGATGTTTTTAACATCATTACTAACGATGAGACTCAAGAAGGAATTATCTTACTGAAAAAGGTGAGATCTCAGAAACGTTAAAAAAATCTCTAAATATTTGAAGGAAAATCCTCAAGCAAGCTGGATGTGTAAAAAAGGTCTACTGCTTTGGATTGTCTAATTTTTTTTTCTTTAGGTTTTGTGATTTGACTGGAATATTACGAGGGATAAAAAAGAAAAATGCTTTTCTTTCTGTTGACATTTTTGACTCATTCCTATAACTGCTGAATATAATTGTGACAGTCAGAGTATCTTAATGTTATCCCTAACTGTGCCATACAGTGTATCCCATTGTGAGAATATATTCTATCTCTCCAGTGCATTGCCTGTAAAATATTTATCAATAAATTGCAAGAAATCTCACCTTACTTCCAAAACCTCCTGTTAACTGAAACAAGAATTTATTAATATATTAGATAGTGGAGTTTTGGTTGGGACATAGCTTTAAAAAGATACTAAGTACAATCTAAAAAAACCCGTTTATGAATTAAGAAAATTAATATTCTTTTATACTGTGTAATTTATTTTGGAATCACTCAGAAAGATTTCTCAGTCATCTCAGGGATCATCTGAAATGAACATAGAGTTCAATAGCCTAGTGAAATGTAGGACCCTGAAGAACTGAATGCTTTAAGTGCAAGAGGTTTTTTGTTTTGTTTAGATTTTATGTTTGTTTTGTGTTTTTTTTTAGTTTGAGAATATATGTATTTAGTAGGTTTTTTGTTTATTTATTTATTTATTTATTTAATTCAGAAGATAAAGACTATCTAAAATTTTAATGAAACCATGTGTTATTAGGGGTGACATTCTATGAGAATTCTTTTTTAGTGTTGCTTGACTGCAGCATTACAGCCAGCATGAAATGTGAAAGCAAACAAGCAAACATTTGAATTTGAAAGTGTTTTTAACATAAAAAGGAAACCTTAGAATTAACTTTTAGTAGTAGCCATTTTTTTAAACATTCTTAAAAGAAGCATAGCACTACTTTGTCTTTAATCTCACACCATTTATTGAACTATATTTAATTTAAATATAAAGAAAAAAATATTCCAAATCTCACTCTCTTTCTTAACAGAGAGTGGATTATGAGAGCAAAAAGAGATACAGTATTCAAGTAAAAGCTGTAAACAGATACATTGATGAGCGTTTTTTGAAAGAAGAGCCATTTGAAGACACAACCATTGTCAAAATCAATGTGGAAGATGCTGATGAACCTCCAGTTTTCACCTTGGAAAACTATGTGATGGAGATTGTTGAAGGAGCTATGAGTGGTGCACTGGTGGGGGTCGTAACTGCCAGAGATCCAGATGATGAGGAGAGTCCAGTCAGGTACCTGTCTTAAAATGTGAAAAGGCCTCAAATGCAAATGTAGTTGGTATTTCCAAAGGATATTTCTGTTCCTCACCATAGCTCATAATTGCAGTTAATCATGCTTTTACTCTGATAGCCAAGGTTATTGCAGATGTCATGGTTTAAGCCGCATCGGCAGGTAAGGACCATACAGGCACTTGCTCACTCCCACAGCCACTGGGATGCAAAAGAGAATTGAAAGTGTAAAGTGGTGAGAACTCATGGGTTCAAATAAAGACAGTTGTTTATTATTTTTATTGAGATATAATGGTAATAATAATAATAATAATAATAATAATAATAATAATAATATCAAAGAAAAGAGATGAGAAAAACCCAAATCAACAACAAATCCCCAAGGAAAAAAAGTGGTGCCAAAAGACCCAAAACAATTTGCTCACCACAAGCCAGCTGACACCTAGCCACTCAACCCAGCAACAGCAGATTCTGCTTTTTATAATATCAATGATAAATAATTTTGCTGTCTTTAAATGAGAAAGCAGGTAATTAATCTTTAATATGGGATTTATAATTAAAATTGCTTCTTGAATTGCCTGACATCACTGTGTACTATGCAATTTAGACAAAGCAGGATACAGTAACAAATGGTTGAGACACAAAATAATTTATAGTGTGTAGATTTCTAATAGGAGAAATGCATATATATTATGCTATGGCTTCAGAGCTGTAGGTGGTGATTTGTTATGATTTTCCATTAATTACTGTTATTTATTAGACTAGTAATAGGTTAAATTAAATAAGAAAAAAAAAATACATGGATCTTTTTTGTTTCCCCCTCTAAAAGGGCTCATTTGGTGGTTTGATTAGATGACTTCAACATCTCCTGTGGAACAATTAAGCACTAATACATATCTATAACTTCTTAGTCAGAAATGTTTTGGAGGAACTGGCTTCAAATTGAATATGTCCACATAGCCCCAAAACAGTGATACAGGTATTGCATCAACGAGTTATTTTAGAATAGAGTATATCACTTCTAATATAAAGATATGTTTTTTGGACTAAGTGCAGTGAGAATTAATCTAATTTTGAAACCATTCCTATCATAAATGACAGCAGTTACTTATAATATAGACAACAACTTGTGTTGCTTTGTGGACTCCAGGTTTCAAACAAGCAAAAAAGGTGTGCAACAAAACCTCATTATGTTAGTAATAAAAAATAAAAAACCTGAAATACCTAATATATTATTTCTGAAAAATGTTTATCAAGAATCAGATTATCAAAAAATGCCCAAACAAAATGACTATGTCAGAAAAATTATAAATACCTTAAATAGAAGTTTATAAGTATCCAAACTTTGTTTCAGATTATAAGAGCTTTCATGTATGGTATTCTGGTTCTTCGATTTACCTTCTTACTGATTTTTAAGAGACAAAATGTAGCTATAAATAAAAAATTAGAGAGTCATTTAACTACTGACACAATGTCAGCCCTAAGTGTCAACAGGAAACAGAAAGGCTTTGTCAAGCAGAATTAAAGGTACAATAAAAAGGAATAGTTGCATGTGGGCATTCCAAATTTGAGTGGAAAGAATCTTTCTACTATTCAAACAGGTTTTATTTCCATGAAATAGACCTTATTAGCAACCGCATCATATAGTCTTTTGCTTTGTAGGCCATTAAAAACATCAGTAAATATATTTTACATTTGAACCAGTATCTCTGGTTTCTATTTCAGTTCATCTTTGTCCTGCAACAAGTGGTTAGACTTTAACAGCTTGAGTGGCATGTGTATATGTATGTGCACATGTACACATCCACAGCATCTGGAGCCTTTTCAGCAAAGACTCGAGAGCACTGAGTCTTCCCTGCAATCATCTCCTGCATTAGGATTTTGTACTCTGCTTTAGTGTCACCTCATTACAGATAGTTGTCTGTCTTTATAATGCCCATTCCCTTGGCATCAGAGCATGTCAGCAATGATAAAATAGATTTGCCATGATACCTCCACTTAGATGTTGGTGTTATTCATTTCATAAGTGGCAATTTTGCTGTTTCTTTTCAATGAAGTCATTCACCTGCTGTGAGACAGACTTAGAAGTAAAAATGAATAATGCATTTTGGATTCAGTTCATATTAATGTAGATCTGAGACATATTTAGTTTTATAAAAATAAGAGCTTTGATCTTGGCGGCAGTGAATTTTAAATGTTTATACATGTACATTTTTCATTATTTACAAGTCGTTACAGCACACATTTATATGCATATATGCATAGCTCTGTTTTCTCAGCTGACAATAGCTTTCTATGTCCTTGTCTCTGATGGAACTTTTCAGTACTACAGAATGTCTTTCCTTTTTTTGGTGCAGGTACTCTATTGTCCACAGCACTCATTTAAAGAGACTCTTCAGCATCAATGAGCACAATGGAGCAATCATTACCACTGAACCTCTGGACCGAGAGATAGCTTCTTGGCACAACATAACTGTTACAGCCACAGAAACAAGTGAGTAAGAAATGTAAGGAACACCGGGGTTTTTACACTGGGAACTGTAATTATCCTCTGTATATGCCTTCTTTTAAGTGGAGAATACATTCTTCTTTCTGATTATATTACTGTTGCTTGCTACACTAAGGAGCATTATTAAAATGGTTAGTTAAATAGAAGTGGAATGTATTTGAGCTCCAAGGTTCTGTGCTTTTTCATAAAAGATGACCTTATGAAAAAAGAAATCGTAATAGGATCAAGAGTGTAGCACTTTCAAGTTACACTGAAGCATAAAAATTGCTCCTGCAGTGCAAGATCTTATGTTAAATTAAACCCTGGTTAATTTCACACCAGATTTTTGACTACTGTGAAATTATCCAGTGTCTAATTTAACACCAGTCAGAAACCTGTGGCTCAAATTAATTGTGAATGTTAAGGCCTAAATCATCTAGACGTCTATTCAGGGACAATTAGAGCCTTGAAGCACCCTTTATATAGATTTTAGGTGTCAATTTTGTTTGAAAGTCAAATGCAAATTACCTCTGTTGGTGTTTTTGATGATCTGGTTGCCCTAAATCTGGGACAACACTAGAAATTTAGCAGTTCTTCATTTATAAGGCAGTTTAACTGCCTTAAGTTTAAGGCAGTTTAAGAATATTGGGATATTATTTAAAAACTAATCCCATTCATCCTCAGGAAGGAGGAAAACCATATGAAACTAGAGTAAAATCAATAAATCAGACTGATTTTGCCAAATACTCTTAGCACCTGTTCTTTACACCTGAATCTCAGTTAAATGCCATTTATTGCTATGATCATTTTAAACACATATTATTAAACTGAATTGTTGTCAAAAGGGAGAGTTCCATGTAGAACATTACTGCTGGAAGTCTACTATAGGATGGTCAGTATCCATTTTCATTGAAGTCTTTAACTTGTATTTAGGAATTGATAGTACTATCTTCCTTTTCATCTTCTCTGTGAGATTTTAAGCACTAATTTCATTCTCATGTTGTTGGGCAGACAACAGGTGTTAGCAAATTTGATCTCTGCCATATCTTGAACAGCTCTATGGAAACACAGCAGGATAATTTTGGCCTAGACTTTTTTTATTTAGTTAAACAATAAAACAGGAGGGAACCAAATGTTATAAATTAATAACTGTCTCCTGCAGCAAAAGGAAGTAAGACTTTCACAGTAATTAAAATTATTATAGAGAAATGGAGACCTCATTATGTTCAAATACTTATTCTTTATTTCTTTAATGATTATAAGGTCACTGTCTATAATGATATGTTCAAAAGATCTGAAGTTAGGTCACCTTGGCCTGGGCACACCTGAAAGGATTTGTATCAGGAACTAGCAGTATATTATTCCTTGAAATGTAGTCATAAGGTGTACTGTGTGCATGAGACATTTGGTGGATGACATTGTGGCTCCACTGAAGCACAATCAAAATGCCATTAGAGTTCATCCAAATAAGATGTTCATTGTACCTTAGTCAAGTATTGAAACTGTGTTACAACAGTAACCTCCCTAGGAGCCTGTTGATACACCTTGACATTCATACACTACACAAGACTTTTGAGTCCATTGCAACAATTGCAGGGATCAGAGATCCCACTAATGTGAGAGAGGCTTGACTCTGTTATTTTGGACCCATGATGTGGATCATCCTATCCTCATGCCATTGAGGGAGCATGTTTTAAAAGTATTCAGAAGTAGGCCTATTTTGTTGGAACTTAAATGTGATCAGGGAGAACTTGCAAACTGTTGACTCTCCACTTTATGCCTAAAGCTCAAGAAAAATCAAGTTTCCTTTCATAGTTTTTACTTGGTTGTAAGAAACTTTCACCAAGTACAAGGCTGAAGCACAAACAATGGCATTCTAATCCTACCTGAGAGCAAGAAATCCTTAAATCATTACTATCCAATTGAGGGACAGTCAGTACTGGTTTTCCCCTAAGCTCTGTACTGGGGTAGCTCAGTTCTGTTCAATATGTTTTATCAATGATCTGGATGATTTGATCAAGTGCACTCTCAGTCAGCTTACCTATGGCACCAAGCTGGGCTGTGGGCGGTTATTCTGTTGAAGGGTATAAAAACTCTGCAGAAAGATGTGGGCAGGCTGGATTGATGGGCCAAGGCAAGTTGTATGAGATTCAACAAGGCCAAGTTCTAGGTCCTGCATTTGGTCACAACAACCCTGCACAGCGCTACAGGCAGGGGGCAGAGTGGCTGGAAATCTGCCTGCTAGAAAAGGACCTAGGGGTGCTGGTCAACAGAAGCTGAACATGAGCCAGCATGTGCCTCAGTGGCCAAGACGGCCGATGGTATTCTGGCTTGGATCAGAAATAGTGTAGCCAGCAGGACCAGGATGGTGATTTTCCCCCTGTGTTCAGCAGTGCTGAGACCTCTCCTTGAGTCCTGTGTTCAGTTTTGTGCCACTCGCTTCCAGAAGGTGCTGGAGCACATCTGGGGAAAGACAACAGAGAGGGTGAAGGCTTTGGAACACAAGTCCTGTGAGGAGCAGCTCAGGGAGTTGGGGTTGTTTGGACTGGAGAAAAGGAGGCTGGGAAGGAACTTTCTCTACAACTTCCTGAAAGAAAGTTGCAGGGAAGTAGGGGTCAGTCTTCTCTGTCATGGAACAAGAAGATGAGAGGAAAGGGCCTCAAGCTGCACCAGGGGAAGTTTAATTAGATACTAGAGACTTTTTTTTTTTTTTTTTCCTGTAAAAGGGTTGTCTAGCATTGGAATAAGTTTCCCAGGGAAGTAAATGAGTCACCTTCCCTGGAAGTGTTCAAAAAACCTGTGGATGTGATACCTGGGGTCATGGTTTAGTGGTGAACATGGCAGAGTTAGGTTGACATTTTGACTTGATTAACTTAGAAGTCTTTTCCAACCTCAATTATCTATTATTATGTGATCAGTCTTACTTAATACTGTCAGTCTCCAAAAAATAACTCACAACACACAAGAGTAATTTTACCACTGAGTCTTGCAGGTGTCCTTTCATGGGGGTCTCCAGATCTGGATACAGGACTGAAGTTCTGTGATAATTTCAGTATGGATACTATAAATTTAATATTAAATGTCACCTTGCCTTGGTCACATAAATATTTTTTTGATAAACTTTCAACTTTTTGGATTAGTCCTTTCTTAAAAAAACTATTTATGTTCATTTCTTTTAGGAAGTAAAGAAATTTGCCTTAGCATCAATGATAATCATACGATAAAAATATAAATTATGAAGATAACATTTCTTGTTAGTAGTAATGCTAGTATTATTGTTATCATTACAAGTTTATGTTTGCTGGCTGATGTCAATGTAAGCTTTCTTTAATTCCCGGCAAATACTGAGTTCTGCTTTGTGTCTAGAGATGGTCATTGCTTTTCTTTTCAAGTTACTAATATGGGTCCCTAACAATTTAAGTGTCATCTTAATTTTCACACTGATCCAGCCTGTTGCACTTGACATCCTCTTCTCTTAGTCCTTGTTTTTCAAGTCCTGATCTCTCTCATAGAGACTGTGACAAAAAAAAATTCTGCTAATTGGGTGATATTTAGGTAATGTAGGATATTGGTACATTAGCTGAATGCATGTTGCCTACCTTCTCTTCAAAATGCAACCAATGCAGTAACTCTGCTTCATCAAAACTGTCATTAAATATTCACCAGGCACTGATTTCAAGAGTGGCTTTGTAATATGTTGTTCCCTCCCAAAACAAAAAGGGTGTGATTTCAGAAAAATTTAAAATTTTCATACTGATAAAAACTTCCATACATACAGAAATGAGATAAATGCTCTTCCCTGTCATTTAACCCTATACTAAGGAAAAAAAAAATCCCATCAAGGCAGCTATGACACTACAACCCAAATATATTAAAGAATTAGAAACAAGACTATTACAAAACCCCCCTGGCCCCCCAAAGAAAACCCCGAAAAACCCAAAAAAGCCCCCAACCTTTTATTGAAAGAATACAGATGTAATTCCAACAATGTGCTATGTAAATGTTTTGTGCAAGTAAAGGGCAGGCTTTACGGCCAATATAGTACCCATGAATCTTACTAACAAGCAAGGTAAGAATAGGCAAAACTAGCTGGGTGCTTCCTGTGCCACTTTTTTTACAACTGAAGACATCAAAGTTATTCCCTGCTTTCTATTAAAGATTACAAAGCTCTCCTTTGAAAGACAATGTAGTCAAATCTCTGCCCTAAACATCCAATTCTGACTTCAGTAAAAGAATTAAAGTAACTCTTGATATTATTTCTAAAAGGAATGTATGCTACTTTTTATATTTATTTAAAAGAAGCTGAGGACTATTTAATTGCCTAATGTATGGATGTTTGAGAGAAACAACAAGAAAAATATCATCCCACAAAGTATTTTTGAAATGAGTCTGACAGATCACAAGGTTTGGTAAATTAGCACAGCTGTAATGACTTCACAGGAGGAACAGAAATGTGAAACTGCTGAGTATCTATGCATTTATTGCTGTGGTACTTGCTTTTGCTGCCATTTCCTTCAGCAAAAGACTCAAAGCTATCAGCATAGATTCCATAAGATCCAAGAAAACAAATGTTTGCTCCAAGCACCTAGTGTATTATACATTAAAAAAAGTAATGTAAGAACCAACCAAACTGATGTAGTTTGAAAAGCGGCAGAGGAGTACATTTTGCTTTTTTTCTTAAAGGTCCATTTGACTAATTTAAATCAGTGCCTTAAGAACTTCTGAACAGGTCAGATGCAGTGACACTAGCACTGAACATGAGATATATTTTAACTGTAATTATTGACATACTCCTGGTTTAGAATATAGGTGAGTGGTATATTGACAGACATTAATGTTGACAAATGTTCTGTATTCCTGGAATATTTTAAGATTACTTTAATCACTGGAAAAACATCTTCATTACCCAACAAGACATTCAAGTTAATGTGAGCATTGCTATTGCAGAGGAACTTTTTGCCTACAAGAATAATAAATTACATTGTGGAGAAGCAGATATTTCTTAAAGCTGTGCTGCGTAAGTAAGGATTCAATGTGCAGATAGGTAAAGGACTTCCAAGAGGTATCCAATACAGAATCAAAGAATTAAGGAGTAGTTTAGTTTGGAAGGAACTGATAAGGTCATTGAATCGAACCATGAATCTAGTACTGCTAAGTCCACCCCTAAACCATGTGCCTGCTGCCCGATCTGTATCTGGCACTATAGATACCTTCAAGGATGGTGAATCAACCACTTCCCAGGGCATCCTATTCCAATACTAGACAACCTTTTCCAAGAAGAACATTTTCTTAATATCCAATCTAAACTTCCACTGGTGCATCTTGAGGCTACTCATCACTTCTTACTTGGGAAAACAGACCAACTCCCATCTCCCTGCAACCTCCTTTCAGATAGTTGCAGAGAGTGATAAGGTCTCCCCCAAGCCTCCTCTTCTCCAGGCTAAACAACCTCAGCTTCCTCAGCTAACCCTTGTCCACCTGGGCACAAGTTGACTCATGTTCAGCTGCTGTCAACCAGCAGACCCAGTTCAGGAAGGCTGCTGACCTGTTTGCAGGCTCTGCCAGTAGCAGTCAGTCACTCGGATTGACAGAGTCAATGCTTTGCCTTCAGCAGCACCTACATATAGGACTTCCACTGACTGCAAGCACACGCAACCCACTCACCTCTTCTTCTGGGAAGGCAGAAGACCACTAATACAGACATATACACACATGCACAACACTCTCCAGGTTCACAAGCACACACGCACTCATGGATCCCTTCAGTATCTAATTCTGTTTGTCCAATACACCCTCCTATATCCCAAGTCCTCTTATCTAATTCATGGGCCCCCAACTCACCACTCAGTGCACACTTGATACTTGCTTGAAACCCACAGAACTCACATACTAATCCCTCATGCACCCCACGTTTGCAAGTCCTCCCTCAGTGTGGACCTGCCAAGCACTTCTCCTTAGGACCCAAGGATCCTAACCATTGTTGAGTCCAGTTTCAATTTTGTCAGTAAAAACATACACAAATCCCGTGCATGCCAAATCTGAGGAGGACACAGACAATTGTCCCCTGTGTTCCTGAGTCAGTAGCTGACATCACAGACCCCCATCCCACTCCAGTATATGGAACCAATTTTCATTCACACATGTGCAGGTCACACCAGCAGCTGCCACTTAGTCCTTGCAGCACACATACATATGCAGTGAGAAAGAGTGAGATGGTGCAGAAACATGGCTAAAAAAACATTTATTAAGAAGATGTAAGTTGATAGAACAGACTGGTGATCAGGTGCAAGGCTCAGTCAGACAAATGCACTGGCTGGACCTGTTTTGCACACAACCATCCCCTTCTATACCCTTTTCTACCTGAACTCTTTGTTCCTCTCTGCATGTTTCCCATGGGTCCATCCATCTCCACTGGGTCCCCATTTCCCCAGATCTGGGGTCCTTCTCATTTAAAGTCTTGCAAGTTACAAAGCCCAAGTTGATCTAGCTGGAATTGTTGTCCTGTGTTTTCTGGATAACCCCTCAATTATGATTAAGTTTGTTCATTGTCATAGTCTCTGTGTTTATTTTGTCAGGTCTGTCTCTTGGTTTTGTGTCTGTTTCCCCCTTTTCCTCCATTGGTTTATCAATTGTCAAGGCCACAGATCTGATAGAAAAAACATTCTCACACTTCAGGTGTCCACATCAATTAGTATATCTGACCAGGTTAGGTCCTCATCATCCCCCCTCTTTATCACTTGTCCCTCAGATTTTTGATCCAGTATGTTCTTGTTTATGGCTTCCTCTTTGTCTTATTAATTCCTGTTTCACTGGAAAAGGTCCTTGACCAGATACCCTTAGAAGACTCAGCACTTTCCTACCACATAACCTCAGATATAGCTAGTACAGTAAATTTTTCTTCATCAACAAAACATTATTTAATTTTTCCTGATCAGGTTTTATTTTTTATATTTAAATCAGTTTCTGACTGGATAAAGAAAAGCATGAACAAATCCAAAATTTTACATGAAATATCTTATTTCAAGACATACTATTATAATGGTACTGTATTATTCATAATAGTATAAAAATATGCCTATAGGTATTTGTAATTATTTTCTTCCCTGCAGAATCTAAGTAAAATTTTCTAATCTTTATATTACTTTAAAATACGTAGTAGATTATTTATAACTTTTTTATTTCTGTCTTTTTTCAACCATTAGGAAATCCAGAAAAAATTTCAGAAGCAAATGTGTATGTCCAAGTTCTTGATGTTAATGATAATGCACCAGAATTCCCTAAAAATTATGAAACATTTGTTTGTGAAAATACAGTTTCTGGACAGGTGAGCATGAAGTAGTTAGTCATCATTTTTCTCACTACAATGAAGATTTGGTCTGAGATGTTTAGCATTGATTCTTTCAGTTCTGTGAGTACAGACTGCATTTTTTCTATTTCCAAAATTAGTTCTGTTGATATATGTATAATATGAAATTTAAATTTCTGTACAGTGATGCGTATTTTTCCCCCTTTAAAACAAAACATGTATGTCTTGTTTGTATTTAAAAAAGAGTAATAAAGTACAGGCAGAAACTTCTGAAAAAATATAGGGCACAAATTTATTTCATATTAAGGTCACAGATGAAATGGCCAGTAACTTCAGCAATAACATAAGAACTAGGTCTGGAATACACATCCATTGTGTCCTTTAGATAGAAATCTTTTACTGTGAACTGAATTCAAATCCTGACTAGCTCAGTGCAAGTCTGAAAATGTTTAAGACATAGCCCTCAAAACACCTTTCCTAGCTGGCAGCTTAATCTATTGTTATATTTAACGTCCTTCCCAGAAGATTATTTTCCATTTCCTACTTGATATCCACATGAATGGGGTATCATCAGTCAGCTGCCCCAATTCCTAGTTACACTGCTGTCTTTCCATTTTCCTCCTGTAAAAAAAAAAAAAAAAAAAAAAAAAAAAAAAAAAAAAAAAATTAAAAAAAAAAAATTTAAAAAAAAAAAAAATAATTTTTTTTTTGTTGTTTTTTTGGGTTTGTTTTTGTTTTTGTTTTGTTTTTGTTTTGTTTTTTATTGGTTGGTTTGGATCTTTTTAAAGAAAAAGATATAAAATAAACAACAACATTCAAAAATACTCAAACAAGCAAAAAAAAAGCTATAAAGAGAAGAATCTATATGTTTTTCCACCACTCTAAAGCATTAGTTGGACATAAAAAAAGACCTTTGGGATATCTGTGATGGTTCTGTTCAAACATTTTGTTATGTTGATTTCTGAGTCCAAGAATCTCTCTTTTTATTTGATTTTGGTTTATTTTAACCTCAATTAGTCTGTGGTTAAATAAAGCTTTTCCTGTTGTCCAAGTGATCTCTTTATGGCCTTTTGCATCCATTTATATGTTTCTCTATCAGCAACTACTTTGTTCTGCATTTGGAAATCTTCCTGTCTGCAAAGGCTACCTCTGTTTAGGAGGTATATGGAGTAAGACCAATAGGTCTTTGGGTATCTATTGGTCTTTGACAGATAAAAGTGCAGGCATTAAATCAACTGCACTTTATGCTCCATGGCTTCAAGACATCATGAATTAAATATAGATGCTTATAACATGGATATTTGTTATCCATGTTTTGGACTTACCTACGAGATAAAAACACAGGTGATTTATTAATTTCTCAAGGTTTTTAGTATTCCATAATTGCCTGCTGATAACTAATATCTGTATGCTATCCGATCAATAGTTACTTTTCAATATCAATTATATATCTATATTAAGTATTTTGGGAATCACTGGATAAAAGTGTTCTGTAAAGAATAGCAGTGTTAACAATAACAATTAATTATTTTAGTATAGTACACTGAATAATTCTTCTTTGACATTGCAATATATGAAAGAGGGATGAATGTAATATTTTTCTCACATTACAGAAAAGCATAATGTTACTTTATTTTTTTTTTCATTATTTTCATTGTTATATGTTTTTGAGAATCACAGGCATCTTTAGTTTAGCCTGTTGAGATTTTGACAATAATGTTAAATAATTTTCTCATTAACAAATTATCTTAGGAAGAACAACAGGAAAATTCTACTGAAGTGCATTATTATCACAGTCAGTGTTTATCATATTTTATTCAGTGTTTAAGATTAAAACAGAATTGTTAGCTGATGTATCTTCTTTGTTGTTAACTTTTTTTTTTAATTTTTACTCACAGAAAAAATATCCTTTTTTTTTTCTCCTGTAAGAAACCAAAAGATTTAAATGTGATTTTAAAGGTGGCCTGGTTGTCCAATGAATAAGAAAATTTACATTTCAGAAGAATTAGTTTAAGCAATTGAAGGACTTATTCAGGATATTACATACCCTTTTATCTTAACCATATTTCTGCAATCAATTTCAAGCAGCTATGGAATCTGCTTACATGTTAAGTTGAGATTAAAGATCGTATAGCTACACTATCACACTTCTCTATCCTTTTATGTGGAATCTCTGTGCTGAGAGATGTTTTCAGAGATGTTCTGCACTTCTGAAATTCACTTCTTACCCTGATCTGACCTGAGTTGTGTCTCATTTCATGGGACATTCCAAAATATATTTGCATGAGTTAAGAGTGTCTGGGGAAAAAGGAAGGAAAGTCATTGCAGAGGGAAAGATACCACTAAAAAATGAATTGTCTTACTCAATCTAGACTTTGTCTTGGTGTCAACCTGGTTTACTATAAAAGTAATTTAGACTGAGGTCACAATTAAGTTATTTTTACATAGACTAAGATTATGCTGATTTGTGATCTAGAATATAAAACACATAATGAATAAAACTAATTGTTGTCCTAATTATCCAGACTCAGATATAGTAAATAATAGCTTCATTCTAGATGAGAGGGCTTGCTTTGGAGTTTTGGATTTTCTGAAAGACTATGAAAATTTTTGGTCTGCTTTTATTATCTAAGTGCTGAGCTTCAAGCCCCTGTATGGTGTTTTTGTGCGAGTTACAGCTTTGTTTAGCTTAGCCTCCAAAAGGCATTCAAACAAAGGGATTAGATTTCAGTCTGTGGGACTATAATACAAATTTGACAATAAAAATGGATGTAAAGAAGACAGATAGGAGTTTTTAGCATCATACTGAATGCATTCATCATGTCTATTAGACATTTTGAATGGAATTTTCACTATCCATTTAATGTTATAGTTTAGTACTGTCCTATAATACAGAAGTCGGCTGTATACTACACCACAGCTGAAGCTTTCTTTAAAACATTGAAAAACATTTTCACTGCACCACCACCTATAAATTCTATAAATTGTTTTCCAAATGAATTGAACATGAAAGTTGCACTGTTAAATAGTCTTCTGTCCCACAACAGCTGTAGTTATAGTCAGATAAAATAGAACAATATTAATAAGGCATTCAAACCTGTGATTTCCTTTTGATTAGACCTTTTGACTTTATAACTATGTGCAAACACAGTAAATGATGACCACAATGTTCTATTATTTTTTTATATTTACCATTTTTGGGTATGTACCATAAGTATAAACCTTTGAACTTCAAAGGAAATATTCTTTACAAATAGTCAAAACATCAAGATGACCAAATCCACCCTATGACTAGAGACATCTCATCAAAAATTGATTTCAAAAAAGCTTAATTCCCAAGATATTAATAAATTAACTCATCTGGAAGATGCAGCTCGAAAGTTTGATGTAGACCGTATCAAAATCCTTACATTATATGTAAGCAAGCTGACCATACAGAATGTACCTATGCATGGTAACTTCAGCCCTTTTGTGAATATTGATCTTTCTTCCTATCAGAGAGGAAGCTGATTTCAGCTGAAGATAAACTATACTGAACATACCTATATTCTGAATTAATGCTGTCATCTCTAATGTATTTTTATTCTGGTAATTCTAAATTCATTTAAATTGGGCATCACATATGAAGTGATTTTGTTATTAAAGCTTGCATAGCAATTTTTCTTAGATTCAAAGAAGTGATTGAGTATGCAGGAACTTTGAGTCAGAGATAAGAAAAAAAACCCAAATTTATTTACTCAGTACTTGGCACATAATAAAATAATAGTCAGTTACAGTGTAACTGAAAAGTACTCATTGTTATTATTTCTCTACATAATGAAATGTTGACAGAAGAAAAGAGAGGAAATCTTTAAACAAATTCTGTGAGCATATGATTAATGTTTAAAATAAGTGGTTTACTAAAACCGATCCTTTCTAGCAAATCATGGTGCAAAATTATTTTTCCTAGCAGAGAAATGAAAGTGAGAGGTAAGACAATGTTTATTATTTCATATTGCATGTTTTCTTCAACATTTGCAAAAAGCATCTGAGCAGTAATGATAAGAAAATAAAAAGTTAATAAAACCCTCAACAATTAATGCATCCTTTAGAGTGTAAAAACATGATGAAGCTGTGAAAGCAATGTATAATATAATAGACTCTTACACCAAGCTATACCTGCGGATGTGCTGAGTGTAACTTGTGATGTTTTGAAACAGTGGGCACAGTGACCCATGAAAAATTCCTTTTTCTTTTTTATGTGGACAATGATTCTACAACATTATCTCTTAGCAGAATGGCACAGGTGGGAGAAGTTTATTAGCACTGTGAGCAAACATAAAAAAGCACCTCAGTGTCATGGCATAATCTTTGTAATTGTTAATCCTTTGCAGATAAGTACACAGTTTTATTTATAGTTGAGCCGAAACATTTACAGTAGACCCAGATAAACCAGTTCAATACCGTGCCAATTTGCTTTTCAAAACAGAAGCAGTCAACAGGAGAATCTGGGTCTTGGGCTAAAAGGTCTACCTGGAACATGCAGTGCTAACTATGGTAATCAACACTTTAATATTTTACCCGCTCTAAACTCTGATGATCAGTAAATATTAGGAGAGTGAGAAAAAATCTTACTGCTTATAAGATTTCTGCCAATTTGGACAAAACCGGTTCTGTACTCCCCAAAAAAAGAGGGTGATTAGGTCTCTTACATCCTATAATCCACAGCAGAACTCCTATTGAAGGATGTTTCATGGAAAACTAAACAAAGAAACTGAAGTGGAAAGAGAGAGGTGGCTAATGTTTCTACTTCCCTCCATTTCTCTAATGCTATTGGTAAGACTAACACACAAAGAACTCAAAGTTCTCTAGCATCAAAATTAAGAGTAGTGTTGTTGTTCAGATGGACAATTTATACCTTTCAAGTTTAACTTGGTTGAAAGCCGCTAGAAGCAGAAAGGACTGCAACAAAAAGCTTTGACCTTTCCTTTTGGACCGCTCCATAGTTCCAATTCAGTAAGACCATTTGGAGTTGAGGAAATAAATTCCCAATTGAGTTCTATCAAGATTACCTGGTAGTCAACTATTCTATAATCCACAGTTTTTTATTTACATGATGAATAAATACAATCAAATATAATAATTTATTTAAAAGACGCCATTCCAACAACCTGGGCTGGCACATGTATAAGGAATTTCTTCCTTTTTCAGTTTTCCAGGGTGGGAATTTTTCTTCAGACAGATCACTCACAATTAACTTACCACACCTGGTATCCTCCTGTTGTTTCCATATACACTTACCACAAGTCCTCACAGGGGAACTTTGTCCAATGTTCAGATTCCAAACCTTCACCTCCATTTAGGTCTGAAATGAGCATCTTCCTGTTTTCTATCTTTGCTTGTGGTGGCTTATCTTATGAAAACTTTCTTCTTGACTAGCGCATTGAGATATTTCATTGCATTCTTTGAGTCCTCAAAAGCCATCATAAATTTAAATCAGTTTTTCAAAAATAATCAACTGAATTAATCTCTGTTTTAAAGAAATACTCATTTTTAAATGAACTGCTGGATCTTTAAAGCTTCTATATTAATGAGACTTGAAATAAGATTTTTTAAAGCAGTTAAATTTCAGCCACGTCAACAACTGACATAACCATCTAAAAGCAACAAATCATCCACTACAATTTTTCTGTTTATACATTAAAATGTAGGAGGTCTGTAAGCCTCAAAAATAAGGAGTAATTGCAGTTTTTGAGAATGTGATGCCAGTTCCCCCAGTAAAAGGCTAGAATCTCCTAGGTTAGATGTACCAAAACCTAGGAAATTGGAAAAAAAAGAAGGGATTTCCTTCACTCTGAGTGATTTTTTCTTGAGTCCGTAAAATCAGAGGTACTTTTTGCTCTCTGCATATTTTGTAGACTAATGTGGGCTTTGTTGAATCTTAGAAGAAGTGTTACAGCAAGAAGCAAACAATAAGAATTTGCCTTGTCCTTACATTCCAAATTTTCCCCTGCTGCTAAGGTGAATCCTTGAAGGCAAATATATGTATATATATGTATATATATATATATATATATATATATATATATATATATATATATATGTATGTATGTATGTATGTATACATAGAACAACCATAAGAATCTTAGGTTTGTGCAGATTAAAGCAAGGGAAGGTGGTCTGGGTTTTTCTTCAGTTAGCCACATTCTCCTTAGAATTTTGTTGATTGACTCAGTATAGATAAAATGTACAGAGCCAAATACATTCTGTATGTAAAATACAGAAGTCAATAATGAAATAGCAAACCAGTATCTAATTCACAACTGCTGTAATTTTATGATTTTCACACATTATATACTCCTAAAAATATGTTTTCAAAAGACATTGGTAATACGTGGTTGAATGAAAATCACTTTTTTTTTACACAGTTAGGTAATTTTTCTCTACCAAGTAACTGAACTAAAAACAAAACAGAACAAAATAAAGCAAACTGAATGTGGCTAAGATGTCTTTGTAGACAATTATATTATTCTGTATATTTAGTACATTTTAATAGACCTTGAATTTTAAAGACAGGCGTACATCCATACCAAGATTTATCCTCATCTGTGACATGTAACCAGCAAATTTTCAAAAAAAGCCAGTATGGTCTCTTTTAGTTTTTTGAGATAGGTGGCAAAATATTATAAAATGTGTCCTTTTTCGGAATTTTGGCTGGATATATAACTTTGTACCCTATTTCTGTTCATATTGAGCATATTCTGGGAATTACATTTCCTTATAAAAATGAAGCCTGTGGTAGTCAAGGAAATGTTAGCTCTCAGTTTATCCTCACTGATTTCTTGACCTGCATTTGTATATCTGTATTTGCATCACCTCAGATATTTTGTTAGTTGTGAGGAAAGAAAAAAAAAACCCTCCAGAATCTCTCTGCTTTGTACACTATGACATCACTGAAAAGTTATTCCTCTCATTAGTGGCAATAAAAAAAAAATCAAAAAAATTCAAGGGTCCTCATGTTTCCATAGAGAGAAAATATAGATTTAAAATAAATTTCACATATGAAGCGGGAACAGTATTAAGAATACAAAGCTTTTGGTGTGTAAATCACATTTTGCACTCTGCTGTGATGATTTCATCAAACTTGGCTTGCTTGAAAAGAAAAAGAAAGCGTGATGAAGTTCTAGATTTTTGAAAAAGGATTTAACCAGAAAAGAGTTTTCAACAGCACAGATGGAAAGCAGCAGTAGTCACTTCCACTGACTTTAAGAGCTGCTTGTATCATTCAGGTGATATGTGGTTTGAGAAAAGTTGAGGATTCAAGTTCTTGTGTACAAATATATACAAAGCATGAAATAACTGATAAAATATAGCTGAAGTTCAAATTTGACCCTCTCTTTTCTGAAAATTGGTGGACTCCAGAAGTTTACTTTCCTCCTGATCAGCAAGGATGTTCACTAATGTATGCTTATAATTAAATATTTACTGATAAATATAAGAAATATAGACTTTTTAAAGCAGAAATACTGCTAATTATGTTAATTATGTGATTGTTTATTTACAGAGATGAAAAACATTATTTTGAATGCTGTTATTTTTTATTTTATCTTGCAATGACTGTCTGGTTTGACATATTTCTAAATGAAGGCTATTTTTTTTCTTGAGAAAATGCAGCCAAAAATTTACATAATCAATCTGTTATAATATCCAGAATCAACAATTCAGCATGTGAACTTGGCAATGTATGTCACTTACTGGAGCTGCAATATACCAGCTGAATGATGTCAATGTGTTTGTGGACTCAAAAGGAATGGGTTTAGCATAGAAAGATTTCTTCAAATGTAGAATGATGTACTGTTCACCTTGGATTTAAAAAAAAAAGAACAAAACATTCTATATCTTTTTTTTAATATATGGAGACTTAATTTGTTCCTGGTCCTTTGATCTGGAAAACATTTTACATTTTCTTAAGATTTTAATGCCTGCCTGTCTCAAATGGATGAAAACTTAAAGCAGAGTACTTGCAGAATATAAGTCTCAATAAACCTATTTGGGTATTTGGTGAATATTTGCTTATGATGTAGTCAGTACAGATTCACGGATCACATCTTCAACATCAATAGTTTAATTTTAACGTACCTGTTATATCCTTTTTATTGCTTTAAAGGACAAGGAAATTCTTTTACTCTTAAACCACTCTGTTCTCTTATTTTTCCAGCTAATTCAAAGCATCAGTGCAGTGGATCGAGATGACTCAGCAGAAGGTCATCATTTTTTTTTCTCATTGGCTCAGGAGGACTCAAACAGCTCACATTTTACTGTGAAAGACAATCAAGGTACTGTCAGTCATGCAGCTTTTTAAGACCTGCCTGATGGAAGATGCATGCTTCCAACAGGTTCATAATTTCTTAAAATTTTCCATTTAAATAGAAATTTTTGTTATAAAAATTAGACATGTCCTGAGGTCAATTTCAAAACAATAATTCAATAGTATCAAAGAGTTTATTTTCCTTTTCAAGTCAATAATATAAATAGCAAAAGGCAGTTTTATTTCAGGGAAAGAAAAAACAGCTGATATGAAAAATACACTGGTATTTCTTAATAATTATTTTCTTAATGCTGAATATGGTGGTCAATTCCAACTTTCTGGTTAAAATTATTTACCTGAGAAATAAGATCATTAGAAAGAGAAGATTGATATAAGTATAGGATTATTAATTCAGCAAGATCAACATTATAAACCTAGATAAGTAGGAATGGAATCTTATAATATCAAGCAAAACCAGATTGAGATGAAAATATAAGTGTGAAATCTGATGGAATTCCAAGGAGGTGACCATTTAGAGTCAGTCTGCTGAGACTACAAAGTAAAACTTCTCCAGACTAAGCTAAAGTACACATCATTCTTATTGATCATGCTAATTATTTGAATGTGCTGGCTAAGGGAACAAATCAATGGAAATAGGTTTTGGGAAGTACCAAATACACTAAATAGCAAACTACTTCTCAATTATCTTCAAAGTTAGTCAACGTATCAATAAGAATTTCAGTTCTCATCTTAATCTCTCCTTTCCAGGAAGAGATAAGTCATCATATTAAGGTCAAATTGTGCACAAGCCATGAGCCTTTCCCACCTTTCCTCTTTCTGCCCAAAACCCAAGCAGACCCTCACACAAATCAACCCATTCAGTTCCTTTTGGTGGCCACTAATGGGGAAAGCAAACTTTTTGGAATATGATGTAATCAGATTTCAACCTGCCTCTTTCTGCCACATTCAACAGAAATGGGTGGTTGAATTGTGATAGCCCTAAGGAAGAGAAAAAGGACTGTAGATCTCAAGTATTTTATCTCAGAGTTATTTTCTGAACAATGATAGAAACTTAGATCAATTTATATGTGAGGGAGTTAACTTCAGTAGACTGTATAGATGTATTCTGCAAATAATGGTAGAAACCCTTTTTTCCCCTACTTCTACATATACACACATGTAGTCTTTCGCTCTGCCATGAGAAAAAAATCTGACATGGAAATATTTCTAGATTCTTTTTTCTTATTTTCATTACACATGTGTGTAGACAGGACTATTTTGTTTTGCAGCAATCTAAGTTACGTACTCTAACTGATATGCAGCAGGACCTGAATTTAAGCTGTTTACAGTTTTTTTTACAGAATAGATTTCTAGACACTAATACTTAAATAAAAAGCAAAGTGCAATCATCTAAATATTTTTGCTATTTTAGGTGGCAGAAGTCCAGCTAGCTCCAGTTTTTGTTCCAGGGAAAGAAATAAAAGACCATTTTAGTGGACTTTTTTCATGCTTTTTCTTCTTTCCCTTGCCACCTGTTTTCACTATGTGCTGATAGAAACACTTTTTAACCTTTTTGATTGACAAACTGTCTGTATTTCATCTGTGAACTTCTGGCTTGGTAGCAGCTGGATACATGGAACCATTTTAAGAACCAATTAATTAGTCTGAGCAGGTGCCAGGTACTGAAAAAGATGTCAATTTCTTTAGCTCTGAACATTAAAACCAGAGCTCCTCAGTCAAATTTTATTATTGCCCCTGGAGTACATATATCAAAACCTAATACAATTTATTCACGATTGACAAAATATGCACCAAAATGTCAGTGCCTGCTTTTGCGTTTTTAACTTTTGTTAATATGTAGTTTTGCAGAGTACAATTACTTTTAAATAGGTCAGATTCCACTAAATATTACTGTTGTGGTTACAAGATACATAAATGCATATCATTATAATAATTTATTTTCTAGATAACACAGCTGGAATTTTCACGGGAAAAAGCGGCTTCAGCAGGCAAGAGCAGTTTTTTTTCTACTTGCCAATCTTAATTCAGGATAACGGAACCCCACCACTGACGAGCACAAATACTCTCACTGTCACTGTCTGCGACTGTGACACTGAAGTTAACACCTTCTACTGCCGATACGGAGCTTTCATGTATTCCTTGGGTCTCAGCACAGAGGCTTTAGTTGCTGTTTTGGCTTGCATACTAATATTCCTAGGTAAGTACAAGTAAGAACAATGACTTTGCTTCCTTTTACAGAGGAGTTGGTTAAGTAACAAAAAGAGACCTTTGACTCGAAGACTGGAAGTACTAGGCCATTGGTAAAAATTGAAATAAGGCAAATGTTTAGTTTCTTTCCTGTTTTCTTAGCTATAATTTCTCCCTTTGTTTCCCCAGTTTTCAGTAAAATTTGAATTCTAATATAATTTCCTAAAAGTTGGGTGTAGTTGAGTCATGGTCCTCTTTACTCTCCTGGCTTTGCAATAACAAAGATTTCAGAGCCCAAAGTCTGTATTGATCACAGGTAAAGCTGAAGATAACATTACACAAGAAAATTTGCTAAGTAGGAATATATTAAAAGAAGTAGCACCCTACTCATTCCGCCTTAAGAATGGCAAATGTAGAACTGAGATCAATTATGAATAATAAAACAAAAAGGGAATCTGACATCAGTCAGAAAGTTCCAGACACAGGGAGTTTCTTTGCCAGTTAAGGTTTCATCTCTAGACAGCATTTTCTCCAAATGTTGGACATCTCCTTTTTCCTCTCAGGAGACACCAGTTTAACCTCCAATACATTTGGAAATTTGTGGATGAGAAAACTGGGATTGAGAGTGGTTCAAATGCACAGGAGTTTTTCTATTACCCCTGTAAAGGGTCGTGCACAGCTGGCAAACAGCACTCAAAACAAAACCAACAACTCAAGGCTGGCCATTCTAGACACCAGCCATGTCTTGACTCCATAGCACAGCCCAGGGATGCACTACTTTTCCTACCTCCGTACCCTGGTTTCCAATCGAGGACATGGGAACATAAAATGATTTTTTTTTTTTTTTCTAGGCTTGCCTGCACTTCCAGAGTTTTCTTATTTAAATCTGAGCTTAGATATCTGCCTTATGTCTTTTAGTCAGCTTAAGCCTACAGGGCAGTGTCCATTTCAAGTTTTGATTGATGGTTGCAGGGTATCTGAATAGGTTCACTTTGTGTTATTGACTTCAAGGACTAAGGATCAGGCAAACTGTACCACTGAATTATCCAGACCATCATGGGAATTATTAATCAATGATTTCTTTGCTTCTTGCAGAAAGGTTCTCTCTCCAGGAGGAATAAACCCATGGCATCTACTGGGCCTATTCATATCACAAAAGTCAAAGCAGGGATATAGATAAATATATAAGCCCAAAAGAGGAAAAAACTTAATCTACTATGCTCTTTACAAAGACACATATTTTAAATTCCTTAATTCTTTGAATGCATTTTTGTAATAATTTAAAATTAAATAATGAAATGTTCTATATCATTTAAGTTTGCCAATTATCTCTGAAAACTAAGTTTCAAGTAAGAAGTATACCATCAGAAGAGTTCACCAGGCAAAGCATTTGGAAAACCACCTCTTTTGTGAATACATAGTAGAAATTATTGTTTTCAGTGCTTTCAAGCCTTGTGTTGGTATCTCCAAAGCAAACAGAATAGTTTATTGTAAATAGGTAGGAAAAATAACTACTTCAGGTTCTTCGTATTCTTAAGTAGTTCTTAGTAGTTGTATCATTTTATGTCCTGAGTTAAAAAACTAAAGTCCACAAAATACTTATTTAGTAGAACTGCAGCAAAATATAGTTAAAACTGAAAGAATTAATCTCTCTGAAAGTCATAGATTAATTCAAAGGGATGGTTCAGTTAAAATGAAATTATGTGGGATTAAAAAAATAATGTTTTAAAAGAAAAATTAAGAAACTTTTCACATATAGAAGAAATAAGATAATTTGATTCATAGGCCTTGACAGTAAAATAACACAGAATTTAGTGAGTCTTCAAATTTGCAAACCAGCACAACAGAAATATTTGAACACCATTCTGCATAGTTTGTGGAACTGAATGATTCAACTAGCTGAGGAAGATATCTTGCTCATTGTCTCATTTTTTATTTGGTCTTGATGGGACTTTTATCAGAGAGACTGATAAAGAGTAAGAATTTAAATTCTGAATGTGAAATGGATATATTATGTGATAAAAAAGCACTTACAAAAAGCATAACCTGTGTTTCCATCAGTTTCAAATTTGCATCTACCAAAAGAACTGCTCCATTTAATTCCCCTTTTTTATAAGTCCCTTTGTAGCCATTTTCCAACACACCCATTGCTCATCTCAAAACCATAAAATGCGTAAAAATTACAGCTCTATAAATTGTTAAGATAGCTTCATTTTTCAACAGCCTTGATACTAAGATAAGAAGCGATTTTTTTTTTAATCTTTCCTAGCACATTCATAGTCTCTACTTCTGCTTAATTTTTCTCTTGTCCCTTCTCTTTCTATTTTGTCAGTGTTCTTTTTGGCAATTGTAACTATAAGGCAGCAGCAGCAGAAGAAGCCTCCCTTTTCAGACAAGATGGAAGAATTCAGAGAGAACATTGTCAGTTATGATGATGAAGGAGGGGGCGAGGAGGACACAGAAGCCTTTGATATTTCAGCACTGAGGACACGCACTGTCATGCGAACACACAAACCTAGGAAGAAGGTGGCCTCCGAAATCCAGAGCCTCTACAGACAGTCTCTGCAGGTTGGCCCAGACAGCGCAATCTTCAGGCAATTCATTTCAGAAAAGCTCGAAGAAGCAAATACAGATCCGAGTGTTCCTCCCTATGACTCACTTCAGACCTATGCATTTGAGGGGACTGGCTCCTTGGCAGGATCCTTTAGCTCATTGGGTTCAAACACCTCAGACATGGATCAGAGCTATGACTACCTTGCAGACTGGGGACCTCACTTTAAACAGCTTGCAGGCATGTATACTTCCCATAGAACTGTAGGGGATTAGGCACTTTTTGAATTGTTCTTTTGCTTTCTTCAGTCTCAGCAACCAAATGCAACTGTGGATTTTTAAAAAGGAAGTCATCCCACATAAAACGGGAGAAATAAGAGCCCAAGGGTTTTAATATAGAAAGTTTTGGATGTGGAAACCTCTTGAAAGGATAAAACACACCAGGGGTATTACCACATGAAGGGATGGAGGTTATAGTTTGAAAACCTTGTGGTAATTTAAGTGCTTAAATGCAAACCTTGCTGCTTTGGATATCTAGATTCTCTTCTGAATACTGAAAATCTGGATCATGTTAGTACAAAAGGAGGAGTAGAAGCCATAAATGGATGTTGTAAACATTCGTCATCCATAAGCTTTAAACAGTTTCCAAAGCTGACAGACTTATGCTGTTGCAGTTGAATACATACATTAACCAAAGTTAAACATGCATATTTGTATAATGCTTCATTATATAAATATAATTGTGTGAAAAAGTAGACCCTAGAAGTTCTAATACCATTGTCATAAGTGCTTACAAGACCATCTATTTATTGTTCTTAGGATGATAAAACTAAAATGTCTTTTCCTATCATAAAAATTAAAGCACATTACGACATCAGCAAGTATTTCCTGACATTTTAGTTCTTAATGAACCTATTGAAAAATGTGTAAACCAATACTTAATTTAGCAAATAAGATAGGAAAAGAATCAATATTTAACTTAAATACTGCAATCGACCACATTATATATTACTGCACTTAGAACAAAATGCTGTCCAAATACAGGCATTTTTTCCTTTTATTAAGAGTTTAAAGGATGACTGATTTACCAGCACAGATTTATTTTTTTATTATGGAATATAAAATTAGCTGCAGTAGTCAGTTTTATTATAACAATATTAAGAATCTTTAAAATGCTAAACTGATGGTTATAAAATTTTATGTATGACATTAGATAATAAGATAATAAAATGCTTTAAATGTTATCCTCTTTGAAAATGATCCTGAATCATTCTGCAAGACTCAAATAAGATTTCAAAATTAATTTCACACTGTATTTTTTTCCAACCATTCCATAACACATATATAGGTATCTCAGAACATTTCTTTACTGAAACCACTACCCAGCAGCAATTTTGGAACTGAGCTCATCAAATGTTTTCAAAATGGTCTGTCTGGAAAAAACAGCCCGCCTGTATTTTACTCACCTTTCTTTCACTGCGTACTCATTTTACATAAATTATATCCTGCATTCAACTGATTCAATTACCTAAAAGCTGGCATCATGATAAACCAAATTATGCAACATATTTCTCTGTTTTCCTTTTTTTCCCTTCTTTTTCTAAGTAAGATTTTAGGTAAGTGAAACTGAATTACAGATTCAGGAAAGCTTATGCAAGGAAGAAACAAACAAATAAACCAGCCCCAACAAACAAATTCTGCAATGTTTACTATGGTTGCTCTTCCCTGAAGAAAACCAAGGTATGTAGGCTAAGTGGAAAAGTACCAGTGCAGTTTAAATTCCTGGTACCTAAAAATAAACCATGGAAGTGTTTGAAAATCAGGAGAGATTTCCAGTGTGAGGTCTGGTACCAGTGCAGTTTAAATTCCTGGTACCTAAAAATAAACCATGGAAGTGTTTGAAAATCAGGAGAGATTTCCAGTGTGAGGTCTGGTAAGAACAGAAATATTATTCATTATATTCATAGCTGAAAAATTATGGGTAGGGGAGTAAGGGGACAGGGTGGCCATCTGACCAGGTGCAGATGAAGCAGCACCTGTTTCATAAGAAAAAAAAAAGATTCTTGCCAGTCTCATGGTAGGATGCCAGTGTGAATGAGCGGCTACAAATGAGCTTTAAAGGTTAAAACATTGTGGTAATGACTCTAACCTTTTATGCCAATGGCTTTCAAACAAATGTGGCAAAATTACTTTTATTTGAGAAATTATTTTACATATTAATAATTTGCTTCATGGGGAGGACTAGAGAGAGAACGACTATACAGCACTAGTTGTTGACAACAGTGAAAACTACATGTTTAGGATTAGGTCTATAGATTTATGCGGGTTATACCCTAAACAAATCCTTATTCCACAGATGGTCCCAGTGGCTTTAAGAGAATTCTTTGTGCTTTCAGGTTGTATTTAGTACAAAAAGGATAACAGTGTCTGATCCTTTCTCAATCCAGAGATTTTGTCCATTTATGTGGGAAAATAGCCTTCAACACTAAACCATTGTGTTTATTGTTTTCTGTCTTTACTGTGAGCTATTTTAACAACAAATAATTTTTGTAAGTAGTGCATACCACTAACATAGTTTTTTTAACCCCGCGTAAGCCATTGTCAGTAATTTCTATGTGAAAAAGAATAATGGTCCGCAATAGATCTTAAATGATCTTTAGCTGAAAAAGCATTAGATCATGTTTACATAACAGCCAAAGGGCATGTTTTGCTCTGAAACAAGAATTTATTCCTAGCTGTTACTGGACCACACCTTATGAAATTCCAATCTAACCCAGCCTTGTCAATTAATTTCCACATGTGAGAAAAGAACCACTGAACCTACTTCACACTTTAACTTCATACTTCCTTTAAGTTTGCTGAACAACGTGTAGAAAAAGGTTTTTTAGAATTGTCTTGCTATTTTCAGGAAGTAAACATTCTAAGAAAAAAATTAACATACAAGAGATTACAATCATGAGTAACATGAAATTAATAACGGATAAGTTATAGGTTGAAGTTTCTGATGATTAAATCTATTAAATTGTGGCATGGTTTTCCCAATAGAGTCTTCCATTATCTTTATCTTTCAAAATTTGATTACTAGCTAGAATTCACTATGTTATTGGCTGAATTGAAGAGTGCAGGTATGGTGACAGATGATAAATAAATATTCAGCTGTTCATGACCTGCCCAAGGGAATATAAGGAAGACTTATTTGATTGTGAATTCATTATGGTGAAAGGAAGTATGATCACACAGACTGCATTTCTATATGAATGCTTTGAAGAGATATTCCTACAGATGTCTTTTTCTGTAAGCTGGTCAAAAGAGAGTTTAATAACTGGTGAAATACAAGACAAAAGATTGGCTTTCTGTTTCAGTTTCACTCATAAAGATTCAGAGTTTTGTGTGTTTTGTTTTATTATATAAAAGCCAAGGAAATTAACACTATGCATATATAATAATAATAAGCATTCAGATATCTAAAGTTAAAAAAAATATACAAATCACTTAATAGCATATTGCAGCTTCAGAATCATTGCTGTGAGTGGAAAAATATATTTTGTTTATCAATTAAGCCAAAATAAAATGTTTGGTTTTGACTTTATACATCGCGGTGCAGGTTTTTTATTAGCTTAACATTGAGAAGAAATTCTGCACATTACTGAGAGTAGTCTTAGTCTTCAATTCATGTAATTTTCCTATCTCATTTTTTCTCACAGGTATTGTCATTACACTCCTAGCTTTGCTTTCAAAATCTGCATTGGAAATCTGTTTATTTTAACAATCATTCTTAATTATAAGGGGTCACGCTGTCAGATGAGAGTAACATTTATTTGAAAGGACAGTGCACATTTTATGCTTGAAAGTCATATCTAATATATGCTCTCTAAGGATCAGAACTTGAGGGGTTTATGTGATTTTACACTCTGAAAAAGAAGGTATTTCACCTTGATCCAGATTACAAAAAAAATAGAATAGAATTTATATGAAAAAAAACAGTAGCTATTAGTAAAATCTGTAACATTTTTCTACCAGAAAACTGGTAAACCTATGTCTTATAAAGAAAAATTGAGAGAATTAATGTTTATAAAAAAATGTTGACATATTTGAAAATAATAATTTGGTTGCTTTTGTATTTGTTTGGGAAAAGACAAATTCTTCATGCATGATCTTATATCGGCCTTCTGTGTCATACATGGAGTTCAAGGAACAGTGACATTTAACTCTGATATGTAGAGAAGGATAAAACATGCATACTGAGAGATTGCTTACATCAGTATGAAACACCTTACCCACAGCAAACAGATAATAACATTAGTCAGAAATATGTATAGGACTCAACAAGATGTTTGCCAGCAAAGGAAGTTAGATATGTAGCACTAAGAACAAAAATTAATAAATATAATTAGAAAACATCAGTGCTTCAAAAAACTCTCAAATAGCAGAAACCAGAACAGGATATCAAAGGATTGTAATTCCCCATACATTTTAATTATTATTTAGATAATACTTTCATAATATTAAAGTTTACAATTTAAGTAATTCTCCACATATGGGCATTCAAACAGATTTGGTTTACAGAGAGACAAGAAAGTCTGCATACATATATCTGACCAAATGGATACTACAAAAGCTATTACATTAAAGCTTAAAAGGATACAGACTTACCCATAGGAATATATATATATACAAAGCATTGCTTTTGACACTGTTGTAAGAAAATCAGTCTCTGTCATTAGAAATTCCTCAGAAAAGACTTTAAAATGGACATCTTTGACAAATTTTAGTAGCTTGGGAGCTGGAAAAGGAATTCTTTATGTACCGATTCAGTAAATTGGACTTAAAAATGTCAAAAATATCCTGCATTATTAATAGTGGGGACACCTGAGAGATAAAAAAAAATTGCATGACCCTGAAGAAAGAAAAATAGAAAATGGTTAAAATGTATTGACAAAAATAAAGATCATCCACTCTAGAAATAGTACTCAAAAAAATAAAAATCTGCTATTATACTGGCCACTAATCCACTAGGCAATTAAACAGGACAAGAATACTCTAGCTGCTAAAATAACTATGAAATGACAACATTCATTCCAGAAAAAAAAAAAAAAGTCAAATATGAACAACACCTGTACAATATAATAGGTAAGATAAAATGTTTACTGTGAACCTAAATCAATAATAGACTACCCAACTGTTTAATTACTTGACATCTCATTCTGTTTGTTAGACTCTGACCAGCCACACTAGTATTGTTTCTGAAATTCACCCATTTATTTAAACAGTATGCAAAAAATAGCCCCAATATTATTATAAAATATTTTCATAGGACAAAAATCTAGTTTCTAATTTATTATTTTTGCAAATGTACAAACATTTTGGCAAACCAAGATAAGGTGTCCAAGAGATATAAAAGAGGTGATAAAATAAGTTATCTTTAAACATTTCCTTCTAGACTTTCAACAGTCTCATTCAATATCCCCACGTTTCATTGGTATCTGATGAACCTCATTTCATTGGTTGCAAAAGACAATTTACTCATATCACTTATGACTTCAAAGTATTAGTATAATTACTTTACAATTATTTTATAAGAATTCTCAAAGATTAGTGTCTAAAGCAATACATCTTCCAGGTTCTTTCTGTATCTTTTTATCACAAAAGTCTTGCTCTGCTTTTCCACCATTAAATGTAAAAATATCTTAGACAGCTTTTATAAGCACTTGCAACCCCTGTGGTACATGTCACTCAACCTCAGCCACCTAAAAATCTGGAATAAGTTATTCAACTTCTTTCCCATCCTGTGCTGCCTCTACCTCAGACATCATAGAAATTCAAGGCAGGCTGGACTCTCCAGGACTTCAAAATGAGAGAGGCATCTTTCCTTATGGGAAAGGTTTAGACACTGTAGACCTTCCACAGCAAAGAATTCCTCCTAATCCCTCTCCATCTCACTGTGGACACTAACTCACTGATAATGACTCCCAAAGCTTCATTTACTTTCCCCAATCAGATAGGGGTATAAGGACTCATTTAAGTCCTTTTACCTTCATGTACATTTGCATTTGTTTTTTAAAACTCCTTGTTTTTTCTTTGGTGATAGTTCCTGTCAGTCTTGAATGATTATTAGTGCTTTGTATTTTCCTGCTAACAGCTAAAGGTTTCCAAGTCAGCTCCTTGTGAAGATAGCTATTTTGATATCACAAATTCCAGGAAATACGGAGAAAGATGCATCAAATCAAGGCCAAAAGAGGTCAAATGATTCCTGTAGTTGGTTAGCTCCTCAGCTGGAAACAACTTGTAGATCCTGAAATATCATCTATCATTTTTCTTTGTCTCAATGGCCATGTGGAACTCAGTCAAGGTGGTGAGCACCTTGTTTGTGTGTAAATCATCCTCTCTTTTGTATACTTTTGGTATTATTAATATTGTTGTTACTGTTCATTTCTCATCCCCTCAATGTTTGTTTTCAGTAAATTTTTATCTCAACCCATAGGCTCTGCCTTTGTCCCTCTCTCACCAGAAGGGGGCACAGCGAAGGGGGCGCAGCTTATTTGGAGCTTAATTCCCAGCTAGTTTAAATCCACAATATTTAATATAAAAACTCTATATCCAACTGAGTTGGTCAGTTCTGGTTTTGTAGGTCACTAGGAAAAAAAATGTTTGGCCTGTGTCCAAAATATTTGCTTGAGGACATTTTATATATTTGCTAGAATTTTTTACTCATTAATCTTTCTTCGCTGGTCTACAAGTCTGATTATATTTTATACGGTTTGTTCTACACAGATTGAATACTTCCTTATTCTAAAGCTCATTTTAACCAGGTTGCAATATGGCATCCATTCAGTAATCAGAAGCTAAGCACTAGTAAGCTGTTTGCACCTTGTCGCATCCTATTCTAATGGCAGAATCCCGGAACAATATTTTCAAGGCCTCTTCTCATTTTATGATTTTATTATATTCTGGATTTTATTTTAAGATCATAGGTTCATTCTACAGCAAATAATTCTTTCAAACAAATGCAAAAATACACAGATATATAGAGTCACACCATATGATTACATAAACAGAACTGAAATTAATCAGATAATAGTTACTTGATGGTTACGTAATTCTTTATGTTTAAACAAGTTATAGCTTCTTCTCTCAGGCCAAGATAAATCCAGAGAAAGCTGGCCTGTGTTATCTTACTACCAAGCCACTCACAAGCAGTAACATCTTCATAGCTGCTACCTACACATCTACAAGCACTGGAATGTTTTCAAAGGGAAAACACATTCAGAAAGTGAGAATTAATTACCTAAAATTTCAAGTATTTCTGGAAGAGGAATTTCCCTGAAAGGAGGTGAAGATATCCCTTACCTTTCTGTTGGTCTGCATTATCAGAGAAAGTGTAAACATTATTAGAATATTATAATTTGCATGTATTTGTTGGAAATGTAGTTTCATCCTTGCTATTTCTTCAGAGTATATTTGTAATATGAAATTCCTAATTGTTCACCATGTTTTTATTCATGCATCCCTTACCCAGCAGAAAATTTGTTGGTCTTCTGCTCTCTAACTGCGCCTATATCATAGATGGTTTGGATTCAATAAAAACCCAACCAACCAACCAACCAACCAACAAAACACAAGTAGTTTTCAAGGTTTATTTCAACAAGATTGGAATAATTATTTTCCATTATTACTGGAGAGTGGCAGAGACAATGAGAACTTGATGATTAAAGAAGCAGTCTTCTAAAAAACATCCACAAACTGATTGCTGATTTTGGAACAGCAGTATTTCAAAGAATATACTTGGCTGATGCTTTCTTGTTTGCTTTTTCTGCCCAAGAAAAGAACTTTGTAAAGCAAGTCATTGTAGGGACAGCCAAATGCACCAAATAGCTTTTGCAGCAGAGCTCTCTGGAGTCTTCATTCCTTAGGGATAAAGCAGATGTTTTCAGGCTATTAGTATAGTTGATATATTGGGCTGATACTAAATAGCAGTGTAAATGGAAACAAATAATTTCTTGGCACTGAAAATTAAATCCAGTTTGTACCATCTTTCTAATTTTCCTTTGCATTATTCAGGACATAAATTAACTGTTCCTGACATTCCTTGCAAAATAAACACTGCATTTGTATATTGGTTTTCTCCAAAGATCATGCAGAACAATTTTTGCTTTCCAAGTCTCTCCTTCTTATTGATTTACTGACTCATAGGATTCTGACAAGTGTGCACTTTTTGCTCTGAGCATTTTCTTGATGTTTCTTTAATGTGCACCTTTAAAAGGGGAAAAAATTAAGGGGGAGAAAAAAAAAAAAAAAAAAAAAAAGAAGAGAGAAGAGAAGAGAAGAAAAGAACAGGACTGGACCAAAACCTCAGCAAGCAATGTAAAAGTGTCATTGTGGAATGCAATTTGAAAGACAATCAGAAATGGAACCTACTGGGAGTTCTACAACTTAAGCTGTAAAAAAAGAAGAATTACAGCCTTTTTTTTATCTTTGTAGGATGCAAAATACCCTTAGAGACATCTAACAACATTCCTGCTATTGTAGAGACCTGGGACATTAGAAATGCTTTCCATTATATTGTTCTCTTAATGATATGTTACAGATATTTTACTGTAGATTTTAAGTTCATGATAGTGTGGTGGGAAGCATTTTTGTAATCCTTACTTGGATGTTGAAAATGGGAAAAAATTTCAAAGATGTAATCAGGATTGTTAAACACAAATTATCTGATCTCATATTCCTCTTATTTTTATTATTATTACCTTTTCATGTATGAAATAATAATTTGACCTCTGAAGTCTGATGGTTTAACAGTCCAAGAATGGGGGCTCCTTGTCTACAGGTAATGTTTCAGGTAATGAAATCTTTATGTCAATTTGCACAAAACCAAACCAAACTAAAAAAATCCAAAAATCTCCAAAACAAGCCAACAAACAAATAAGAAAAAGCCAGACAAGTTCCATTGCTTCTTGAAGTGGACTTCAACCACCCCAAAATCTATTGGCTTTCTTTTTTTTTTAACAGGTGAAAACAGTACTATGCATACATAGGTAAAGAAGGCATACAAACTGCTTTTTTAGATAAATAACATCATTTAAATCACAACAATTCTTGCTTATTTCTTTCTTTGATCACAGTTCGGCAATTTTCATATGTTTGATTGCTTCTGACTTCCTGGGAATTTAATATTCCCTGCCATTTTTCAGAAGCTGGCATGCCCCAAAAAAAGTTAGATTAAACCTAGGACATACCCAAAGGACTTCTTGTATTCCTACCCATTTACTGCTACCTCTCATAGTAGTTGAAGGGAAGCCCTGCAACCTGTACTTAGAGAAAAATGTGTGAGGACAAGAAAGAAAACAAATGTCATGCATCTCAAAACCAAAATAAGAACATTGAGTCATAACTTATATTCTATAACAAACCATAAAAACAAAGAAACCAGAAAAAACTCAGACCTTGAAAAGCCATTAAAAGGTAAGCTTTAAAGATGAACCTGAGAGAGAAACATCAAATTTTTTTCCTCTATGATTGTTTTGAAATGACACTGTACCTTAAAACACCCTTTGAGTTTTCAAAAGTACATATGTAGCAACAGTGTAAAGAGAGGAAAAAGTAATTTTCTGACAGAAAAACTATTTTCTTCAGTGCTATTTACACTTTGAGTTTTTAGGCTAATCTTTGAGCACATTCCAGGCAGCAGTCCATCACAATCTGACATTATAGCTTTCAAAAACTTCCTTCTTCTGGTCTCAGATGCCTTTTTTCACTATGCATGCTTACTTATCAAAACAGCTAGTTAAAAAAAAGCTAATGATCCAATTTACAACACATGTTCTAAATTCCTACCACCTGAAACTGATATTCTGATTCCTAGAGCGTACTTAACCCTTTCTTATATAAAACAAGTAGAAAGCATACAAGTGTCTACTGCTTTTCTTGGAAGGTATTTTTCTTTTTACTGAGAGAAGATTTTTGGCTGGAACAATCAATCATCCATACACTGAGAAATCATATTTTAAAAATCCTTAAAATAGTGTCATTTTGGGGATATTTGTAGTGTTGATTTTTTTTTTTTTTAAGTGTGGAGACATTTACTGGGGGTTGTGTTTCATGCAGATTTGCTTAGACTCATGGATGGGAAGAAGATCACTAAACAGTTGCCCTCCTAGAAATTCTGTGTGTCTGTAGAAGCACACTGGCTCATTAAGGCTATACTCATATCCTTTAACAATGAGAAGTTTTACACAATGTTATACTATTAAAAGAATTCTAAAAATGTTTGCCCAACCCTTTTATATAAGTGTTATTCTGAATTTCTGAGCTAACCTAAACACTTTACTAAGTACCTTATTATTTGTCCATTGGGTTTCTGCACCTTATTGCAAAACTTTAGAGTAATGCAATAGGACTAAGCGCCTGAGTTTTGAACTACTACTCTAACACATCTTTGTTGTTGCAGTAGAGTATTTGTGGTATTAAAAGCTTCCATCAACTGAACTTATCTTGCAAAGTTATTGAAACAATCCTAATGAAATATAGCTAGGTCTGCTGGCTTTTTATATTTATTTTTCTGATGGTTGCAGAAAACAACATCAGCAATGAATTTTTATTGCTTTACAGAAGACCCAAAGATCCAGCGCTTATTGAGAATTACTGCACAAGCAGCTTCCACTAAGTAGATGATTATATACATCCTTTCATGCTCCTATATTAACTTAAATGCTGATTATTGAGATTCTTTTTCGTTTTTCTTCTTTATTTATTTAATTTTTTTAACCTAAGATGGTTCACATGGGTTCAAGTCTTAGCATGTAAAGCATAGATGTGCTACTGTAGAGCCTACTTTATACACGATGGAGCTTATTGGTGGGAAAATCCTGATATCCTGGATTAGCTTCACACTGTGATTAACTTTTCAGTGGCAACAGAATGGGATTTTTAATTCTAGGTTTTAATAAGTTTATGTCACTTATCAGTTGAACACTTTGGCTGGAAATACACTATTTCCACATAAAATGTTTTTATTCTACATCCTCTTTTTCAGCTTCTAGTAAACCAATTCTGCAAATAATTCTAATTCTTTCTTAAAGGATTCATTTCAGAATAGATTCACACAAGGCTTTTGAATGTTAATATTTCAGTTATTTTCTTTTCCAAGTGATTTTTCTATCAAATAACACATAACTGTTAATGCAACATCCACTGGTAAATAAATCAGGTTTATTTGTGGCTTACATATATGGGTTCAGCTGCAGGAGGATAGGAGAAAAATGATAAATATATTTATTGCTATTCTGTGTAAGAAATACTAAAGTATTTAATATTCTTCTTGTGATAATCATGAATGCATGGTAGAGCTCTTAAGACATATATAATTCCATGCAGATGATATTCCATGCAGTGATATTTTGTCTCAGAAACAAGCATAAATTCAGTTTGATTATAGCTACACAAACTAACTTCTTTTTTTGTTTGTTTAATTTTCTTATCTAGGCCACTGTATGTACAACATCTTTCTGCCTCATGAACTTTTTTACTTCTGATTTCTAAAAATATACTCATAGTAAATCTAACTATAAAACCGAATTGCTAGTCTGGATCTTGATCCCCATCCTTCAGCAGCTCAAAATTATTTACTTTGCTGCATACATAGACAATAAGAGTTTCTGTGCAATGGACTAGGAATGCCTGATGAGTTCACCAAAAATGCTGTGAAAAGTGGTACCAAATGGAGCATATGGAGTCATGGAGTATGCTCTGCTTTACGAGATGTGGCTGGGAAGGTGGCAAAAGAAATGTGTCACAAATAGGATCTGCACTGGATTTGTTCTGCTCCTGTCACTCTGGTTCATGTGTCTGCATGTGTGAAAAAAGAGAGTACTGTGAATATTCCCACCATCCCCTGAGCTGTCCAGATGCCAGCCAGCTGTAGCTATAGAAACCATATTATCATTCAAGCACATAAATAAACCCTTATTAGAAAGAAATTGTGCTAACTTGTTCTAAAAGCAGCTCCACTATGCAGCTCTGAAAACACAACAGGTTTACATGTGCCTGCCTTGACATATCTACACCTACCTGCCTGCACTTCTCTGCAGAGAGGTGCTCTAATATTAGCCTCATGCTGACTAATTCTGTGAGGATTATTTTACTGTTGGGGTCAAATTCAAAAGAGCAGCTTCTCAGGGGAGCATGCATCAGTATTTTGTGGGTTAACTATTTTAACAAAATCCAATAACATTGCAAATTGCAGAAGTGGATCTTCCATTATAAATCACTTGTTTCTTGAAGTGGTGCTCTGTTTTCTAATTAATTGATCATATAAGACTTATAGAAACTCAGGGCAAAAAATGCTGGAAATTATGGGAGAGTAGTTGAGCACTTTAAACTAGATATGAAAGGTTAAATTCTGCCTGTCAAGCATACTACAGCTTGAAAACACTCACTTTATGAAATAAACTTCAGCTATTTTTACTCTGCACAGAGAATGGAAAGCCAGATAATTTACTGCAGTTGAGCAGATGTTTGTTTTGTTTTGACATTATTATTGTTATAAAGAACAAAAAATAAGCAATACCAGCCAATGGAGAAATTTTATTGCTTTAAATGAAGAGCTTTGAAATACTGCACATATTGAGGAATCAGACCAAGAGAGAGCATTATATGAAAAAATTTCTAAGAAAAATAATAAAGCAAGAATTCTTATAAAATAATAGAAAAAGGAAATTGTAGAAGGTGTTACGGACTGAGCTTCCTTTGCTTCTCCACCATAACAGGTCTCTTGCTGTTTGGGGACTGTAGTGGTTTCTGTAGGAGAGTCAGAGGCCAGGAAAGGGAGCTGTAGATTAAATAACCAGCATCCCCTTAAAGAAGCCAGAGCTTAGATAAAGCAAGGAGCACCCATCTCATCCTCCTCGTTGGTAATGAGGTCAGAGCTTACACAAAGTGCCTCATGCTAAGTAGTATGGTCAGCTGATGATAATTTAGTCTTGATGATTAATCTAAGATACCAAAATCTAGTGTGCAAAAAGCTAAACTGAAAGCCAGAAGGTACATGGTTCCAGAATGAACTGCCCTAAAGCATGGTGAGCTTTGTCTGTGCAAGAGGCATGAAAAAGTTCCCATATGCTCTGAATTGCCACAAAAGGCAATTCAGATAGAAGCTCCCATGCAGTTGGTATCCCTCCCCTTAACATGTTTTATAAAATTTGCATGAAGGTTCTATTGACCATCAGGATCTTGGCTAGTATGCCAGGGAAGATAGCTGCCACCGAGTAAGAATGAAAAATTCTGGTTGTTTAATATGTGACACCAGCTATCACAGCTGATGGTACTTGCTCATTCAGTTTCATTGATTCTTTTTTTTTCATTTTTTCTGTTTTTCTTTTTCATTATACTTCCTGGTAGAGGATTCTGGAGCAAGATCCTTTACAACTGTTTTATCAGCTCCATATATGTGTATATATATATATATATAATATATATGTCTTCCTTATGAACATTTGAGTCATTGTCATTATATCGATTTGACTTTGTCAGGTATGCTGGGACTCCAGCATGAGCCCAGACTAAAACAAGGTTGTCTTAGTCTATAATAATGGTTGTTTTGGTGTGTTTCTCTTCCATATATTCTAATCTTTCAAACATTCTTTTTAGTATTAACTTCCTCCTCAGTTGTTGTCTTATTGTTTCAATTGGTATTGCTTTTAAAACATATTTTTGTTCTGTTATATATTAACATCCATCTCTAGGAATCAACTGTCAAAAGTAGTGAAACTTGTTTTTTCATTCAGTAATAGCTTCTCTGGCTTCAAGATTTTGTAGCATTTGGTTTTACATCTCAATCATAACTTTTCAATCTACTATTTCTTTGAATGACTTTTTTGAGAAAAACTGATATTATGTAGATGATTCCTTATGAGAGTCACATAAGTTATCATTGACCTGCATTGCCATATCTATTGTTGGCAGGGGGCTCTAAGTTCTCCCTCTTGCCTCTCCACAAGCCAAATATCTGTTTTGTGAAACAGAATGTGATTTTTTTCAGCATTTCCCCCAGGTTATTAATAAGATCTTGAAGAGGACTGGACCCAGTATGGATCCCTGAGATACACTGCCTGGTACTGGCCCTAACCAGACTTTATGCCACTGATCACAATGTTTTGGGCTCAGGTGCTCAACAGTTTTCAACCCACCTCCATGCTTATCCAGCCCATACTTCAGCAGCTTGTCTTTGAAGGTCTTACAGGATACAGAGCCAAAATCCTTCCACAGGATGGGGTATCCAATGTCCTCATCTACCCAATGAGTCATTTAATTGTAGCAGACTCTCCAAGTAGTCAAACATGGCTTCTTCTCCTTTGCGATTCCTTGCTTGTTGCACCCTGGGTTTGGGTTCAGATTAGGGGTTCTGATATATGTTAGTTAGCCGATTCTGTGTACCCCTGTGCACCCCCTGTGTTCCCCCCCACCACGGTCGTCTGCTCCGAGTCTCTTACCATTGGAGTATCACCATGCCAGTCCTGTAACCACCCCCCTGTCCACTCTGGAGAGTTCGGTGTCTGTTACCCTGTCCCCTCAACCCCGTTCATCCTGGAGCCCTGTGTCAGCCCCTGTTGGCTACCGCAGTCCACATCACTCCCCTGTAGCCTGTCCCTATTGGGCAAGGGGGGCTTCAGCCCCCCTCGGCCCGCCCCCTATAAAATCCCCCCCCTATAAAATCCCTGGTCCCAGCACAATTTTGTACATGCGGCGCTGGGGAGCGAGCCACGGTCCTCCATCGCAGCTCCCCGCGACAATTGAAAGCTCTCCAGCTAACCGCGTGGACAGATTGGACATTCCTTCCCTCTTTGCTTTGCCCCTCGCACTGGCAACAGAACACGGCCAGCCCCACCCCCGGTGTGCTGAATGTAGCAATGTCCGGGACAAGCGGCAGCCCCAGGTCCCGCTGAGCAGCAGCGCCATTCCAGGCTCTCCGGAGCTGCCCGGGACCAGGGAAAACAACGCAACGCTGCACTTGCTGACCATTTTTAACCAACTTCTTGTCCCTCATGTGCCTGGAAATGGTTTCAAGATTTGGTTATTCTAGGATTTTACCTTTTGTTTATGACTTATGTTCTACTGTATTTGAGTGCCAGTCTCACAGCAGAATCTCAATCAAAACAATGTTCAAACCTCTGGAATATTAGTGACTTTGAAACAATTTTGACTGATTTTTCTACCTGTAAAATAGACTAACTAATATTTTACAGCTTTGTATGAAACAGAATACATTTTTTTTTAATTGGCTCCTGAATTCTAAGTGTTCTGTAAAATCCAGGTGGCTTTTTTTTCCCTAATATATCTAGGCAAGTGGAAATTCTTTCTCAATCTTTCATCAATTTATTTATTGTACAAATAAACTCAAGAATATGTTAAACTAATGCAAAATACATGTAAAATGGTACATTTACAATACAATTTTTGTAGCTTCTAAACTGGTGAAGTGTATTTTTTCACGTTTAACAGAATCATAGAAAATGATCTGGGATTTCAGAGACAGAAAATTATTAGCTTGAACTTGTCATTCATTGAAATGTCTTTCCAGTCTTTTATAAAGGCATTGATTTCATAGGCTAGCTTCCAAATTCAGGTTGGCAATGAATTTTTAGCATCGAATTGTAAACATAAGAACCAAAGGACATCACTAAACTACAGAAAACGTGGGAAGTTTCCAGAACTCTATTTACAAATTTCAAATATTTAATTTGATAGAAGGCTTGTCAGTGTTCACTTTTCATATAAAATAGTGGCTTCTATTAAAATTGTCTATTTTGAAGCGTTCCATTTTTTGTCTATCCACAATCACAAATAATGAGGGCAGAGAGGGTTTTTATTTTCTGGGAGCAAGTGGTTGGTGGGTGTTACTTGTTGGCTTGTTGTTAGTTGTTTTTTTTCTCTCCTGGTTTACAATAAAACATCTGACACTTGTAAGCAGTAGTAGCTATTACTCTAAAGATATCTTGACTGGCATCACCAAAATTACCCTGTAATAGCTAATACATTAACTATTTGAGGAATAAACCGTCTAAAATAAGTAGGAAAACTTTATCTTCTTATTTTCAGAATTAATTAATTAGTACCTACCATGTTAAACTTGAGTACACACCAATTTTTTTTCATTCCAAGAAAAAAATGTGTTGCATTTACAGAGCTGTGGATTTTAATCTGCATTTGACATTATTTTCAACATTCTGCTCACAATTCATGTGTTGGAAAGTGTGTTCTCTGCATAACTAGTTTTATGATACATGTGCAGAGATACATTTTAATTTTATAAGTATACTTTTAAATGCATTATCACAGCTCCTAGAGAGCCAGTCATGGCAGAGTCCCTTTTGCACGTAGGATTGAAGAAATTGTGATCTCAATGATCATAACTGCATCAAAGATTTCACAGGTTAAAAATGCATATTAAAAAAAAAACCCAGAAACATTGATTAACTACATGCAAGGACTTCAGGGAAGAGAGGCAAACTGTTGGTTATACCTTATGAACCTTTTGGTGACATTTCCTGTTAGGAGGGGGCTTTTCTTTTTGTTTAGGTCTAGGTTTCACTTTTAGGGTAAATGAAATTGAGCAAAGCACTGACAAGGATAGAGCTAGTGAATTTGGAAAACAGGCTTGCTTCCTTGCTTTTTTATATATAAAATTTGAGACCAGGAGAAGAATATGCCTCTTTTTCCATGAAAGTAGGCTGTGTTGCAAAAATCCTGGAAAATTTTAAATTCAACATGACTGCCACATATATGAATTTGGGCTTTCCAAATTGATAGAAATATAAATTATGTACATTTAATATCTATTTTTTTCTTAGTTCAAATTTCAATCCACAATTTAAAAATAATGCAGTGTGAGCCAAGCAAAATGATCTTGTCTCTCTGATAAGGATTGCTCTGTTAGTCAGATTATGCATCAACAGTACCGAAATGTTTTTCTGGTATTTTAGAAACTACTTCTCTTTGTAAAGATGCCACCTTGCTGTGGCGTTGTGTTCTTCTCCCCGGTCTCAGGCGGCTCTGGAACCCGGCTAGGCTCTGCGTTTCGGCCATGAGACCGGGGCTGCCATGTGTTCAGATGCTCTAGAGCTGAGCCTCCACGTGGGTCTGCCACTCTTCATAGCCAGCGCTGAGAGGAGATAAAGGGACGAAGGAAGGCACACTTTGTCCCGCATGGCTGGAGAAAGTTTATTCCCGCATGGCCACTGCGGTGGCTGGAGCAGCATCCCCTAGCGCATGCGTGGTCAAGATGGCAACGAGACAAAGGAAGCATGGGGTTAAATAGGGGATGGGCAGACAGGGGCGGAAGCTCCCCTCGCCCAATGGGGACAGGCAACGGGAGAGTGACGTGGACCACGGCAGCCAACGGGAACATAACAGGGGTGGATACAGGGTTCCAGGACGAATAGGAATACAAGGATGGGGTAACTGACACAGAACCTTCAGGAATGAACAGGGGGTGACTACAAGACTGACGTGGGAAAGCTCCAATGGTGAGTGACTCAGAACGAACCATCATGGGGGAGAAATGGGGGTATATAGAACCAGCTAACTAACATTTAATAAAACCCCTAACTGAACCAACCTGGGACACAACACCTTGCCTTTAATTTTTTATGTTGTTTTTAAATGTGTTTTTTACAATATGGATTTGGTTTTATACAAAATTATCAATCTGTTTTCTACAAAATGTGCATGGAAATTTTCCCTAAGTCTGTCTCTTAAGGACTATTTCTGTCCAGCCAGAATGGATAAACTCAGCTTGAAAAATATTTTGAAGGTAACATAGATCCAGCCTTCAGAAAAAAAAAAAAAAAAATTGTCTGTATGGGAATTTTTCAAAAATCTGTAGAAGGAGGAGACCATAGAAGAAATATTTCATAGTTACACAATCTTTTCTGTTTTCCATTATATTTAATTTTCGTTGATGCTCTATTTTCAAAATGAAGCTAAGCACTAGACGATTACTTAAACATCTCTTTTTTCAATAGGAGCTTCTATCTTGTTTCCTTTACAGCAATTAACTATGATTGTATTCCAAAAAAGCACCCAGCTCCACTGGAAAAAAAAGCAAGCAAACAAGGACTCAGAAACCAACAAAACAAGCACGTAAATGCTGAATTTATTTCAAATTTCAGCATATACTTGCATTTTTTTTCTAGAGGATGAATGTTTCCTTATTGGTAAGAACACTTAAATCTAGACTAAAATTGTTTTTGAGTAGGAGGCTAGAAATTTAGTATTATTAATGGCATTGTACCTCTATGTTTGACTGACAAGACCAAATCCCCAGACTCTTGGAATTTGGAATTTTAAATAGTTCAAGGCAGGGAAGAAGTAAGAGATTAGAAGGAAAACTAATCTAATTTTGCTAAATATTTGGTTAAAGCTCAAGGAAGGCCCTGTAGCTGAAATATTGCTTCTAATGTTATGTTTCCATTCTAGATTGTATTTTATTAATGTTTTCTTTTGTACCACAGTATGAAGAGACATAAAGATTTTATCTTTTTTTTTTTTTTTTTTTAATTAGTGAGGAGTATGTTATTTCACTGAGAAAGAGCATCAGCAGATTTAGGTTTTGGTTCTGGATCTTCCTGGTTTGTGAAGTGAACTTTGAAAAATTATTTAAAGTGCTTGGGCTGAAGTTCCTGCAGTTTTATGCTATACTGAAATATGCAAAGTAAGCTCTTAGGTGCCTTGCATGCCTTGATTAAAATCGACAATGAGACAGCAAAAGTTTAAGACAATAACATGTAATTTTTTAATGAATCAAAGGCACTTGACTGTATATCTTCCATTCAGTTCAGATGTTCTGAGTCGGTTTCTTGTAACTAAAAGATATTAACAGCTAAATAGAATATATTTGGTAATTTGAACTTAATGGATTTCCAGCTTAACCTGAAACAAATTCAAGTCTCTCCATAAATATTCAGTCTTGCAATATGCAAATCACTTCTTATGTCACATGGGAAATACATCAGAGCATCATAGCTCTGACAAAAGTAAATCTTAACATATGAGAGATTCCCAATCCTAGCTACAATTAAGTATCCATCCTATGAAAATTTATGAATTAACCAGACTTTCTCTAAAGTTATAAAATGTATTGTCATACAGGAGCTGCAGGTATCTTTCTCCTATGGTACAAGGTGCTTGAGAATTCTCTGAACTCTTCAGCAGGCATCTGAGATGCTTGTACTGTATATGTGAAATGTAGGAGCCATCTTAGTATTTCGCCCCTCTCACCTGCCTTCTCCACCAGCCTTCTCAAAACCAGTGTTGTTACCAGTTTCAAAAAATTCTGTGTGAATTTCACAGGACCAGTAGTGTTCATCAAAAGTTTCTCAATCAAACAGATAAATTACTTATTTCTGCCAAATGGAACACTTCCAAAATCAGAAGAGCTCTAGACTAAGTATTTTGACTTGGGTTTTTGTTTTTTTTTTTAAATACCCTAGGAATTAAACCAGTCTATATTCTAACTTTTTTATAGAAGTCTATTCCATCCTGAATGATTGAAATAAAAGACAAAGTATTTATTTGACTCAGCAATTCACTTTTAACTTCATCACTATGAAGTCTGAGCCAACTGATTTGAAGAAAGACATATTCTAGCCTATGTGATTAAGATAGTCAATATGTAAAGATCTCAGGAAACAAAACAATCACACACAGCAAAGCAACATGAATAGAGGAAATAAGAATATAATAAGAAAATTGCAAGATGAATTATAGTTCACAATATTGTCTTCCTGAAACACCACATAGCAAAAGATTTGTCCAATTTGTGAGAATGGATTTGTGAGAATGAATTTGTGAAAATTTGTCCATTTGTGAGAATGGAATTAACAGCAAAGAAATGTAGACATGATAGATAATCATCCCCTCAGCTGATAGGAAGTCACGAGATATGGATGAAATCTGATTTAATGACTTCAAAACTTTACATTGCAGATGAAGCCTAGAACAAGAGATTCAGTAATCTCTTATTATTCAAGAAAGACTCATAATAATTTACTTTACTTCATCCTGACTTTCCATTTTAACAAAGTCAATTACTTTCAATTATTTGTTTCTAGTTTATCTGAAATGACTGCCATAGCCCCTGTGTTTCTGAACTTTGTGTTACCAAAAAGTTCAGAAAAAAAGATACTCATGAACAAGCTGCATTGGTATCAGGAACATTTGATTATGCTGTATTGTAAAAAAAAATAAATTAAAACAACAAGATCCAGCATAGATCAACATTCAACAGAGAATTTATTTGGAAAATAATAACAGTAATAACAAGAAGATTTTGACTGTATTTTGTGCCTGCACTGAATTTTTTTCTCCCAATTGTATATGCTACATACATGTGTTCACTGAATGACCTCAACGTTATAAAATGCAGTAATGTAACTTCTCATTGTCATTCACAGCAGTTTTGGTTTTTGTATCAACCAGTTTCATAGCTTAAAATTGTTGTTTTCTCATCTGCTGGCAAAAGATTATAGATTTTTATTCTAACATATAAAGGGAAGGAAGTGCCTCAAAACAATCTGCAAAATACTATAATCATCTTGGCTTATCACTATTCTTGTTAATGTAGATGCTCTTGTTATTATTCTTCTTTTTCTGAGCTGACATTTCAAAAAAACATTGCTGTTTATTGCTCACATAAAACTGATCTTCTAATTGCCTTTTCTTGTTTATTTATTTTTTTTCTCCAATAAATACTAAGCAGTGTTGAGACATCTGCTTCTTTTAGGTTATTTTGCCCATCTCTTTCTATCCAGGATTATACACAGCAGAGTTTACAAAGTAAATGGAATTCCAGAAGAGGCTTACATTTTTTTTCTTGGTCATGTTGTTTTGCACATTTTTTTGATTAGGTAATTATTACCAAATTTCCTTAGGATTTTCTTTCAGTTTGCAAGGGAAAAAATTATTTAGGATTAATCTGAGACTATGCCTGACAAATGTCTAGGTCTTCAATGCATATTTAGTTCAGCCATTTACTTCTTTAAAGCATATCTTACAAAGATAAGTCCTTAATAATCACTGCTGAAAAGCATATAACATTTAAAAAAAATTACAAAACCAGCTAAACAGTCCTCTACATTCCTAGAACACAGTTTTTTCTACTTTTTCAAGACTGTTCTTATACTACCTGTGCTGCAGCATATGGGAAAATGGATAGCAAACAGGTTTTGGGTATTAGGAATTCAGAGGAGAACACTGACCTTTGCAACCTAGGGTATTTTATCCATTTATGATATACCTTTCACTTGTTTGTGAAGTAAGTTTATTAAGGGAAGAAAGGCCCCAGAAAGCCAGTTAATATTCTAGTTTATCCAAGCTTAAGAGCAATGCATCCCAAAAAGGAGGAAGTCAGGCAAAAAAAATCTGCCAGACCAGTATGGATGAACAAATAATGGATGAACAAATAACTCCTGGACAAATTCAAGCACACAAAAAGTAAGCCTACAGAGAGTGGAAGAAAGGACAGGTAACCTGGGAGGAATACAGGTTGTGTGAAGTTGTGTGAACAGCCAAGGATCAGATTAGAAAAGCTAAAGACTGGGCAGAATAAAATTTGGACAGGAATATCATGGACAGCAAGAAAATCTGCTGTAGGTGTACTGGCAATAAAGGATAAGGATAATGTGGACTGTCTCTGAAAGGAAATGGGAGATCTGACTACCCTGGCATGTGATGAAGACTGAGGTAGTTAATGACTGATTTGCTACAGTCTTAACCAGCAACTGCTTCAGCCACACTGCCCAAGTTACAGAAGGCAAGGCAGGGACTAGGAAAATGAGTAACCACTGGCCACTGTAGATGAAGACCAGGTCTGAGATAATTTAAAAAAAAAACCTGAAGGCACACAGGTCCTTGGGAGTTGATGTGATGTATCCATGTATCTGGAAGGCGCTGGTGGATGAAGTGGCTAAGTAACTATCCATCATATTTGAGAAGTCATGACAATACAGTGAAGTTCCTACTGACCGGAAAAGGAGAAACATAGCTCTCATCTTCAAAAAGGGAAATAAGGAGGACTTGGGAAACCACATACTGGTCAGTCTCACCTTGGTGCTTGGCAAGATCATGGGGCAGATAATCCTGGAAGCTATGGAAAATGAGAATGTGTTTGATGATAGCCCACATGGCTTCACCAAGGCAAAATCATGCTTGTCAATTTTGGATGTCTTCTGCAATGGGATTATGGCATTGCTGGATGAGGAGGGAGTGACCAGTGTCATCTACCTGGACTTGCGCAGAGAATTTGACACTATCCTATACATCACCTTTATATCTAAACTGGAGAGACATGGTTTTGATGGATGCACTACTCAGTGAATAAGGAACTGGCTAGATGGTCACACTCAATATTTTCAGCAAACATCTCAGTTTCCAAGTGGGGACCCGTGATGAATGATTCCCCAGGGGTCAGTATTGGTACTGGTGCTGTTTAACATCTTTGTCAGTGACACAAGCAGTGCAATTGAGTGCACCCTTGGTACATTTCCTGACAGCACTGAGCTGTGCAGGGAAGGATGCCATGCAAAGAAGGGACCCTGACAAGCTTGAGAGATGGGCATGTGCAAACCTCATGAGGCTCAGCAAAACCAAGTTGAAGGTCCTGCACCTGGTTTGAAGCACTCCTAAGTACAAATACAGGCTGTAGAAAAAATGGATCAAGAAGAGCCCTGGGGAGAGGAATTTGTCCTGGTTGATAAGAAGCCAAACATCAGCCAACAACATGTGCTTGCATACCAGAAAGCTATAACAGCAACCTGGCTACATCAAAAGCAGCGTGGGCAGCAGGAAGAGGGACGTGATTATGCCCCTCTACTCTGCTCTGGTGAAACCCCACCCGGAGTATTGCATCCAGCTCTGGGACTGCAGCATTGCATTCTTCTCCCCGGTCCTGGGCAGCTCGGGGAGCCCAGCTAGGCTCTGCATATTGACCGGGAGTCCGGGGCTGCCGCGTGTCTGGGCACTGGCACTCTGGTGCTGAGCGCACTGACGTGGGCTGCCACGCTCTGTAACCAACGCTGAGAGGAGGTAAAAGGGAGAAGGAATGGCACCTTGCCTTGCGGTTGGCTGGAGAAGGTTTATTTCCACTTGGTGGCTGTGGTGGAGAGCGGTGTCTGCTCCTAGCGCCTGTGTGGACAAGATGGCGATGAGACAAAGGACACATGGCGTTTTATAGGGGGTGGGCAGACCGGGGGCGGAAACCCTCTCGCTCAGTGGGGACAGGCAACGGGGGGTGACGTGGGCCACGGCAGCCAATGGGAACATAACAGGGGTGGGTACAGGGTTCCAGGACAAATAGGGATACGGGGATGGGGTAACTGACACAGAAGTTTCAGGAATGAACAGGGGGGTGGCCACAAGACTGACATGGGGATGCTCCAATGGTAAGTGACTCAGAGCGAACCATTGCGAGGGGAACATGGGGGTACACAGAACCTGCTAACTAACATAATTAAAACCCCTAACTAAACCAACCCGGGATGCAACATGGGACCTTCAACAGGAGAATTATGTGGAACTCCATCTGTTGGAGTGGGTCCAGAGAAGAGCCATGAAGATGATCACAGGGCTGGAGTACTTTTGCTATGAAGACAAGCTGAGACAGTTGGAGTTGTTATGCCTGGAGAAGAGAAAGCTCTGGAGAGACTTTTCAGAAGACTTCCAGTACCTAAATGGGCATAAAAAATAATGGAAAGGCATGTTTCACAAAAGGTTGTGCAGGGATAGACAAGAGGTAATAGCTTCAAACTGAAAGAGGGTTCGTTTAGATCAGATATTAGGAAGAAATTCTTTACTGTGAGGGTGATGGGACACTGGAAGGGGTTGCCTATGGAAACTGTGGATGCCCCATCCTTAGAAATGTTCAAGGCCAGGTTAGACAAGACTTCATGCCACCTTGTCTTGGAAGGTGACATCTTGTCCCTGGCCCTGGCTGGGTAGTCTTTAAGGTCCCTTCCAAACAAAACCATTCTATTACTATTCTATGTTTCATTATTCAGAATATACAAGGACACATGCTTCATTGTGCTAAATAAATGATTTTTTTTTCTTAAGTAGATCCTATTAGGGATTTTAAAAATGCTTATTAAAAGTTAATAAAGCATCAAAACATGTGGTAGACAATTATAATAAAGTGCACTCAAAAATTTTATTCCTTCTATGGCACTTTTTTGGGCTTTTCAGCTTGTTAGAAGAAAATATTGTCCAAATAATTCTACAGAATTTTCATTAGAAAATCGGATCTTGTCTGCACTGCCAAGAAATATCTAAGTTAAGAAAAGCTTCCTTTGAAGAAAAAAAGCAGGATAGTGAGGTCAGAATATCTTTAAATTAATAGAGCATGTATATTTTTTGTTAATGAATCTTTACTTGCCACAAAAACATTCAGGCTTTCTGCATGCAGGTTAGACCACCTACAGCACAGCCTTCCTCTGGGCCTGTAGGTGATTATGCTTGTACAGTAAGTGTTAAATAAAAAATTCAAAACTTACACTTGCTCCCTGGCTTTACACGGGATATATTTCATGGCAAAACAGTGGTGCTTAACTTAACCAATATCAGTAAACCAAAAGCATCCAAGACTAGCCACGAATAGTGAAGTGCAATTTGTGGGTTTATTTTATAAAAGCCTTTTCCTGTGGAAAATTGAAACTCCAGTTATTTTATTTGTTCACTACAAATAAAACCTAAATATTTCAGGTCCTTCCTGAAAGTTAATACAAGGGAAAAGCACTATTTGCATATTCACCAAATAGCCAATCTACACTAAGTGGCTGGTGGCAATTATTTCTAAAATTAGAAAAAGATGTTGTTAAACTAGTGAACCTTATTTGCATGAAGTGTAAAAAAACTATAATCTCAGAGAATCACTGAAAAAAAAACATATTTACTTGCAGTTGCATTAGAATTAGTTCTGTGTTGTGCAGTAGCACATTATACTTTTATGTAAGTCTGTAAAATATGGGAATGCCACCCATGCTATTTCGCATGTGCTATATTTCCACAGGCAACCAAACTGTGCATCATGTTGTCTAAATAAGGATGTGTAAGCAGATGCTTCTGAGTTGTTATTTTATGAATGAGATGCGGCAGCTACCTGCCACGACCTCAAGCAGACGAGATGCGCCGGCTGGCACTGCCCGTGTGAGGCCGGGTGGCCACCACGTGTGTGGGCACTCCAGGGAAACGGCGTCTGCCACCCTGGTAGTGCTGAGTGCTGCGGCGTGGGTAACGCAGCTTTGGTAGCTTCACACACTGAGAGGAGATGAAGAGACAAGAGAAGGACACTTGTTTGCAAGCCCAAGGAGTCTTTATTCCCCCAGGCGGGGCAGGAACAAAGGTGCTCTCGGGGTGGATGCACTGACAAAATGCCGGAGAACAAAAGATGGCAGCAGATTCCACCCCCGGACAGGGGTGGAAGCCTGCTTCTCCCAATGGGGACAAACGAGAGAGAAATGACATGAATTATAACAACCAATGGTAACACAACAGAGGTGGCTACAGAGTCCTGGCAAAAATAGAAAGGCTAAGGTGGGGTGATTGATACAGAACTTTCTTGAAGAAGCTGGGGGTGGTTACAGGATTGACAACCAACAGGGAGTGAACAAACCCTGACTGATGGGACCAAATAAGGAGAAAACAAGGAGAGGTGAGAAGATTGACAGGTAACTGGGGATCCAAGTGGTGGGAACTCTTGGAGTAAACAACTTGGAACAAACCACTGTGAGGGGAAAAATGGGGGAGTGCAAGGAACAAACCTAACTAACGTTAATAAAACAACTAACTAAATAAAACCAACCCATAACAATGAGATGCTTTAATCTCCATTAGAGATAAGATGCTGATTCATCTTCATTTATTGTGTAAATACATGGTGGAACATTCTGTGTACAAAGGAAAAGTACAAAGGAAAAGCTTGACTTTACTAATCAAAGAGATCAAAAAAGGCTCTGCTGCTATCTGCAATACTACTAACAGTTCAGTGTATGCCCTGTGCTGAAGTCATCATGCTTGTGCTTCAAATGCTCATTATTCATCCTTCTCTTGGCAGAGCAGAAAAGACTCTAGAAAGAAACACTTTTTAAAAAATGTGTTTTATTTTAACAACATAAATTTATAAGAAATTTATTAGGCATATTTGTAAAGAGATTCTCACATACAAGAAGTGACTATAAAAATGTTCTTTTCTTTTTTATCTTTTCTTAAATAATAACACACGCACTGTCCCTCTTATTTTGCATATCAGGAAAGGAACTCCCATCATTGGATCTGAGGATGTTTTCAGCATATTCAACTCCTTAAAGATATGGAGGTTTGAAAGTGTGAAGGTTTAACTTGTGGGGAATCCTCCTCTAGATACAAATGCTGGTTGGATTTTCCTGACCTCATGTGTAGATGGTGTTTGCCAGCCCAGTCTCATAGCCAGATTGTCAAGCTGTACCACCAACTGAACCACGCTGGCTTGAAGAGCAGAAACACACAAACACAGGTCTGTAGCTCCTCAGATAGAGGACTCTCCTCAAGTTGCAGTATCACCATTGCCTCATTCTAATTCTATTCTAAGGAACCTCTAGCATCACTTAATGGAATTACCTAATTTCAGTCTGAGGACTCTTTTTCTACCTTGTTGGGTCCCTTTGCCTTGATTTTTATCACACTTTTCTAGAGGCTATTTGAGGTGCCAGAGTAGCAAATTCAGCATAGCTCTCTCTCCAGCTGGGCTGGAGGTCTCCTCCAATAATCCATGGCTCTTTGAACAGCTCTCTGTGAAAGGAAGTATTAGCTCCGGATGCAATTTGGATAGAGCCAGACTCAGCAGGCGTGAGCAGACCCACTTGTAAGAACAAACCCCTTCTTGAGCCTGAGATAAAAAATTCAAGCTTGCCTGGAAACAGAGACACAGGCACCTCAGGAAATGCCATGCAGAAGACTCTAATGCTTTTCAAAATTAGGTTTGTGACAGACATGTAACACTTGAATGGGGACTGTGTACAAACAGGCCAACAGTGACACAGTGGGTACCTAATGGGCCCACAATCCTTGGTGAAGGATCCCACTGAGGAGAATGCTTGTAAAATTCCCCATAAATTTTATTTTTAGCATATTAAAAAGAAAGAAAAAAACCCTTAATTTGATTCTACTTAGCTTATTTGTGCTGACCAACATATTTTACACACCAAATGAAATTTTCTCTTTTAACTTGAAAAAATCCCCACACTATAAATCAAGCAAAAAGTAAAAATATTTTCCCTAAAAAGACATTTCTTACAATCCAGCTGAGTTGGTCTCTCAACAGGTAAAGCACTGGGGTAAGAGAAGCTGACAAGCATTATATATAATTCTGTTCGACAGATGTTAGTGCTCCTCTATATGTGTACAAGTGTGTGTATATGTTTCATCATTCAGAAAAAGCAGGAAAGCAATTACTTTTTCAACAAGTCTGAATTAGTCTTGTTTCCTCTGTTTCAATTTGGCTGTTTTTAAATAAATTATTAATACACAAGGACAACTTCTTCCGGACTACTTGCTTTAGAAAAACTTTCACCTGTTTCTCTCTTGCCTTCATTCTTGTTAGTGCCATGGCACTTAACAACGAAACAATGAACAATTAGTTCATAACTATCCATACTTTGTCTACCATCATGCCTTAACACTTACAGGCTTTTAAGTGATGGTTAAACAATTATTTTCCATTCATCAACATACAACCATCCTGTACAATTAAAGAGGTGACTGGTTTGTTGTTAAAAATAAAACCAGGAAAAGACACCTAAAAAATTTAATCAGCTTCACACTATGCAGCATGACTTATACAGCTTTAATATTTCCGCGCTATTTCAAATGCCCTTGTACTGAAATACTTAAAGCTTTGAGAATATGGTGGGGTTTTTGTCCTCCCCTGAATAAAGCAAACTAACAATAGCTCAAAACACTCCAGTAAGTGCTTATCCACCCCTTACGCCTTTTGGCTCTCAGTGTCAGGAACAGAGACACAGTCCCATCCTGCATCTGTCTGATCCAGAGAAGTGCCAGCTCTTGCCCTCATCCCCCTGTTGCCATGTAGCACAACACATCAGAGAAATTCACTGAGGTCATTCTCATAATGCTTTGTACTTGATGGGATATGATATTTGTCTGTTGTTTTAAAGTTTCTGTTTGCAGGCGGCTCAAAGCAGTGGGGGACAGTAAATGCAGAATGCCTTTTCCAAGACTCTGCTGGCTCTTTTCTATTTACACAGTTTCTATCACACTTATCACAATGGCAGATAAGCACTTTTCAGTGTTAAAGATGACAATTACACTGATGGCATTTCAAAACCTATTGAAGCCTGCCACCAGTTGGCACAGCTTCCTATCAGCCGCTAGATACAGTCTATGAGATTGCCAATAATTTCAGAGGCTGACAAACCAGCAGTGTTTTAGCCCAGGGATTACCCAAATGAATACCCCTTTGGCTAGTGTCTCAGCCTGTCAATTATAAGATTTCATCTCAGAATGCCTCTACATGCCAGTTTTAATTGCTGTCAAAAAGCTGGTGCATGTAGCTGCAGATGCATAATGCTGTTGAAGTGTACAGGACAGTAGGATTAAATAGGTGAAATGTAGGGAAATTGTGACAGTATATAGTTGCATTGAGCTTCTATGACATTATTTGAATACAAACAAAATAGACATGGTAGAATTTAATTCTTTTCTCCATTACACTTTTCTTTCAAAACAGACTTTAAAAAAAAGTAGCAAGTATTTGTAGCCTGTTTGTTGCTCCACATATGTTAAAGAAATTTGTCTTTGGGGAGTGTGATCCTTTTCATTAAACAAACAAAGAGAACTTTTTCTTCTCTGTTTACCTCATGCATCCATCATCCCTATACCTCAGTAATAGTATTTCAGTGCCATTTCAAAATTACATTGTAAAATAAAACCCACCTGCTTATCAAAATGCTGATTTCCAAATGCTATCCTTGTGAGATTCTGAAATGCCTACCTTATGGAGTTGAGAAGTTCATCTTGCCATGTAAATTTATGTATGAGAGCATTCAAAAATCTCTCTCCAAAAAGTTAATGATCCAGGCAATGACAAGTTAACCTTCTTCACTCAGCAGGATATGGAAACACAAGGAAAGTAGGGGTTTTAGTGCCAATGGGCTATTGTCTTAGTTGGTATAAATATGCATGCTTTATGAAATCCACACTGAGCTTTCAGGATCTGATAATCTTCAGCAACAAGTTAAAATTAAATATCCCATTCTAGCCTATCTAAACTATAAAAGTAACACTGACACTGAGAACATAAACAAAGTCTCATACGTTGTTGAGTGTATAAATTAAGCACATTGAATGATCCAACTTCATGGGACATTTTTAAGATATCTCAAAACTCAATACCCTTGAGCCTTGATTTATTAGGAACCTCTCCCATTCACTAGGATCATTAAATTCATATTGAAAGTGACCATGAAATTACATCAGTTAGCTCCTTCATCCTTTGTGGGAGCATCCTGCCAGGCCCATGGTCATACAGAGCCAAGTTTGCTTATGTATCTACTTGATAACCTGAGCTACCTTGGTTTTTAACTTTGTTTAGGGTTTACTTCTGTTTACAAATATTTGTCCATGGCAGATTACTCTTTGAGTAAAAAAAACAGCCTTTTTTTCTTTGGTTTCAGGGCAATTGATCTTCCCCAGAAATTGCATCAGAAACAAAGGCTGTTTACTTGGGACTATGGATTGGGTAGGCTGCAAGACATGTGAAAGGCATCTGCTGCGATGGTGAAGAAAATTACAACTGCATTTTAAGGTTTCAGAATACATCTAAAACTTAAGTGAAGACAAGGAAGCAGGAAGTGTGTTTGGGCGATATTTTAATGTACTTGATGCAGATGCAGTATAATCTTTGTAATAAAATATATTATACATTAAATTATATTTATTGAATTTGCCACAGAAAGCAGCGCAAATAAAATCAAAAGTTTTTTTAGCAGCTTACATGAAGCTAGAGTTGCATCTTTTGTATTTTTCATTCATATTTCCATATTTTTTGATGCAAGAAAGACAACAAAAATGAGTGCACATATCCAGAGAAAAATCGTATTTTTCAGTATTTGACTGGGCAGATTTATGACCTGTGCTAACCCTGAAATGGGGACGTTCAACCTTCTTAGCACTTAACATATGCCTGTATTGTTGGTAATGCTATGGTTTTCAAATGTGTCCTAGATATGTCACCCTCAACCATAACGCCATGAACTCCCATTTGTTAATCTGAATTAATGAGCAGATGATGTCCAGCTAAGGCCAGAGAAAATAATAATCTTATATTGTTAGGGATGATTCACATACACATGCATAGAGTATTTTCTCATTATTAAATCCTTTATCACAAAAATAATCTATGTTTTTCCTTTTTATATAAACATGATCTTAGAGGTGTAAGGACAACATGTTGACTAAGTAGAGAAACCACAGCTATATTATCTTTCTGGGTTCTTGGTTTATTTTTAGTGTAATTGTTGGCATCGGAAACAACAAGTGTTGTGACTTTTTTGTAGGTTTGTTTTTACAAGAGCAGAAAGATTTTGAATATTTGTTATTGAATATTTTCAAATAATTTAATGCACTACTAATCAATCTATTTTAAGACTTTTTAAAAAAGCACATGAGATTTACTGAAGAAAATTAAAAACATATATGACATGTTGTCATCCTCATCAATGCTAGTCTATGTCTGAAATTCCATGTTTCTTTATTTTTGTGTTAATGGAGCATTTTTAGTTATTCTTATATTTTAAATACGGACAGTTGTACAAATGAATATTTCTTGGGACTTTAAAGATTTTTTCTCAAAAAAAGGAGCACAGAAACAGTGCCTAGAGACATATTTGTTTAAATTATAGTGCAATTATTGTAAAATAAAAATTCATTGAAATACTTAACAAAATAGCCATTATAAAACAGTAAAGAAGCAGAGATAATTATATTTCTCTAGATAAATATATAGCACTATTTTTGAAACATTTTCTGTCAGTATAGTGTTTTTCTTCAGTCTACAATGGCTATATGTATGATTATGAAAATTACATTGCTATTTCCCATGACTTTTGTTACAGTTTCTGTAATTATGATATGAACACTCCCTCAGAAGTACACATTTAATTTACACACGGTGGGATGGTTCAGTATATCTGCTCTAGTTCAGATTAACAGAACAAAATGCAACCCTTCCAAAAGAGGGATTCTGGAGCATTAAGCCACATGTCCCCCTCCCTAGTTCTGGATTGTTTCAGCAGTTGGAACTGTTAATGGAGCACAGTGTGCATTAAGATTAAGAGTCTTTGTGATGCCTTTAATTTGCTGTCATGACTGACCCATCCTTATTCTAGACCCCATCTTTCACACTGAGGATTTGTTCTTGATCTTTTGAACGCTACTGTCCTGAAAAAAAAAAAAAAAAAAAAAAAACAAAAAAAAACACCTGAAGAAGTACCAGAATGCAAAATAGAAAGTTAGAGATTTTTTTCTTGCTATATCTTTTATCACTGTGTGTTGCAGGCTGGAAAAGATTGTGTCTCAGAGAGATGATAATAAGAAGGTGGCATATTTGTTAATAACCTGGGTATTTTAAAAATTTTATTCCTGACCACCTCCTTGGAAAAAAAATTTCTACATTTAGTTTATGAATCTATACCAGTATTTTAACTCTTCTGAGGCTAGGAAACCTACTTATGAAAACATACTTGCTTGTAATTGCAGTGCTAGCTGCACAATATTTTTCTGACAATCTTTATGTTGGCATATTTTATGTTATTATTATAACTTGAAACTTATAACTGTCATTTTGTGTCATCAAGAAATGATGGACAGAAGTGTTTTGACACTTGTCAGAGAGATGAAAGAAAATGGGAAAAGTGGAACTGTGTTTTATCTAGGGCTGGATTCATCTGGTCGAAAAAGAAAAAAACAAAAAACATTAATAACAAATAATAAATAAGCAAAGTGTGTTTTATTAACCAAAATGTATGACAAATATCTATATGTCTTAGCTTTTCATATTTCTTTCAAAAACATTTTCAATTGTGGTTTTAAAAAAAAAATCATTCAAAAGGCAAGGAAAAAAATCAGTAAGGGAAAAAAAAATCTTTTAATACTCAAGAACAGTCAGAACAGGTAAAAAAGGACTTAGCTGCACTCTACCACTCTCTTCTTTTTTACTGGCTTACTCAGTAAAGCAACTGTGTCCGACCTGCCCTCTGAGTGCTCTCTCACATGGTCAGTAAGGCTGGGGTGGTGCCATTCTCTTGGGGCACTAGTGGTTCTTCCAGCTTTGCCTGTGCTGCAGAAAAGCCCTCATCACTCAGAACCCTCCAGATTTCACTTCTGTGTTTCCTCTTCTCCACAGTCTGGAGACAAGACTTTTGCAGATGGGGACTGTCTTTGCCTGTTTACACAGATCCTCAGTGGCATGACTCTGAAATAAAGCCAAGAGTGCAAGGGTTAATCTTTGCCATAAAGACCAACTCTTTGGCTAGGGTTGATTGCTGCTGATTTCTTGTGTTTACGCATGAACTAATGTGTTTCCAGGGAATCCATTTGTGTCATTTCCACAGCTTATTATTCATTTTCTGTGGTAGGTGTTGGAGACATTTTATGCGTAAAAAAACCCCAACAAACAAAAAAAACAACAAGCCAATGCAAACACTAAAAAAGTGGATAAATATCTCTATAATTAATTAAACATGCTTTGGAAATCAGAGTTTTTGCAGCCTGTTATCTTCAGGCCCTTTGTAGAAGTATATGTAACACTGACTGAGACAGACCTTTAAGATACTCACTGCCTTCTAGACAAATATATGGGTTACAGGACTACTGAAAACAGATAAGCCAACAGATATGACAAAATAGAATATCTTATTTTTTCATTTGACATTTGAAGAAAATAACCTTATCTGGAAAGATTCAATTATGTTTGATATCTATGAGGGAACATATTGGGAAATACTTTTTAAGAAGAAGATTAAATCTAGTTGTTATGAGATCTGTAAGTCCTATTGTTGAAGGTCCTATTGTAGATGAAGAAAGGAAAATAAATAACAAATCAGAAAAAAATTACAGGAATTCAATATATTTTTTCACTTGAAATTCAGTACTATTGCAAGAATAGATGTTGAAGTGATATACCTCCTCTAATTTAAGAATTAATCCTTTTAATTGTTTTTCCAAGTGTTTTATGGTTAAGTAACTCAATTTATCCTGAAAATTTATAATGGATTTAAAATATATTATTATATTAAATGTGAGGGGTTCCACTTTCAGAGCTTTATTTTGGTAGTATAAATAGATATTTTAAGTGATCATACTTAACTCTCTTCTCCAAAATGTACTTTTACCAGAATAAATTGTAAATATTTAAACTGGATAAACTTTCATTAATTTTAAGAAGTACCTACTAAATTCTAAGGAGCTTTTATAAGACTGTGATTTGGTTGCTAGAAATCAAGATGTTTCTACTGGGACAATGTTGATTTATGTTACGTATAACCTATAGGTTTAATTTTCTTGTTTTACTCTTGAAAATATTGAGTACCTTTAATTTTCACAGAAATCAGAGCTAATTACAGGGAAAAATTATATTATCAGATACCTCAGTAGCTTACAGAAACAAACTTTTGAGTCTACAGGCTATATAATATATGCTAATGAAAATACTATCTTTCACTCTCTTGCATGGATGTCACACTACAATTTAGAAGATAAAGACAATAGTCTATAAATCTGTCTTCTTTTCCTGGCTGAACCATTGATTCACTGTTTTTCTAGCACACAACATAGATCTTAATAATATTCTCAAAACCAGATCATATTATCCAGCAGGCAACGAGACCCTTTTGGTTTCTCCAGAATCCAGGAGGGTTAATTGTTGCTGCCCAAAGTCTACCCTCCCTGTGGCATGAAACTGCATGATGGAGTTTGGAAAAATGCTACAGGTCTCACTTAAAGATGTATTTTCTATGAACTTAAAGTAATTTTGCTAATCCCTGCATTTATTTTTTTCTATGAGACTGGCTTCATGTCCATAGACTATAAATAATGTCCTCTGTCTATGTGTTTGCACATCCTCTATGAGAAGGAGAGAGTAACCTCAGCTGAGAGCTCTTTAGGCTTTTATAGAATAGGAACACTACAGAATAATTATTTTAAGTGAAACTAATTGCATAGGTACAGCAATAACAGCAATCTCCAGAATACTTTGTTGTTGTTTTCCAGGGTTTTACAAAAGATGTCTGCTCTTAAAATAACTTTAATGGAGATTGATGGTCATGTTGAAAATGTCAGCACAGCATTTCTCTTTGTCATTAAAAATAAATAGTACCATTTAAAAATAATTTTACATTGCCAGAAAGACCTTTATTTTAAAGGTTGAAAAATATTTATTGTTATAATTATTAAGCTCCTTCATCTGAGACCAACAACTTACTGTGTTAACTGTTATAAAATACATAACATTTATTTTCATGAAACAAGAGTCTTTTTGCATAGTTTGGGAGACTCAGAACAAGAATGCATGATAGAATGTAGCCTGAAAAAAAGATTAGATTAAATTATGTTCAATTGTATAATTCCTTGATTTTTTTCTTTTTGGAATGGAAAATTATTTTATGCATCCTTTACTAGTTAACTTTCACTGTTCTACAAAACGTGTCATTCTTACTGGCAATGTTCTTTGCTTTCATGATTTTGTCTTTGCATATTGTAAAATTTTGAAATAAATCGATGTTATTAAACATACAAATACACACAGAGAAAAGTTATAATATTGACAGAATAAATAAATCTCATTTTGTACATCCTGGGGGTCACCTGAATAACAGCACCAAATGAAAGAAGACTAGAGATGGACTCTAAGATAGGGAAAAAAATCAAACACATATTAAAACTGAACATAATTTTATTTCTGGTGTTCTTTTCACATCTCTCTAACTTACCCCATACTCTTCACGTTGAAGCTTGATCTTTTAATTTCATAAATATCTGTAAGAAAGTGGGGATAATTAGTGTCTCATTTTATTTCCTAAACTATTCAATTATGTTAAATATCAATGGCCACTAATAGATAGAGATGAATGAAACACAACACTGGCAACAAAATTTCATTACTACCTTTGAAAGTATTTGGGGTCATCCTCCTATTTAAAATCGTGCACAAATGGATAATTTGATAGAAGGCTTGCAGATCCCCTTCTAACACTCTTTTCCTATTAAGAGAGAGAAATACTCTTGGAAAGTGCCTTTAGATTTTGTAAATTCTTTCAGAAATTTAATTACTGTTATGTGACCAACATATTCTAGCCCAAAAGTCTAGGCAAATGCGGTTTCACAGTGCTAAAATTAAATAATAAATACTTTTTTGAGTATTTTTTGAAGCAGGAAAGGCTTTTTATTTGCTCAGTCCCTAATTCAGATGTACTTAAAATTTAAATTTATTGACTTAGACATTAAGCCTTCAAGTTGAAAGGTACTAAAGGAGATTATTTTAAGACAAAGTTGTCTGTCAGTCTGGGCTGAGTATCTGCAAATATAAAGAACTCTGTATGTGTTGTGTACTGGTCATAGCTTTCCTACGGACATTATATAAAGTCCTTTGTGCAATCGTAGGTCAACTTTAAGCACAGATATTCCAACACCTCAGGCAGCAACCTGTCTTTTCTTTCAGCTATGGTATGTCCTGGATACCAGATCCCATCCCATAAAAGTGTGTTGTAAGGCCAGTTCCTGTGACTTGGTCTAGATCATTAATGAATGTAGCGACAAAGAAATACTGTTCATATTTAGAGATGTCTGAAATGCTACATAAATATGACAGGATCAAGTCACATTATAGGCCCCTGTCACAGAATCAATTACATATTTGAGTGGTAAAACAGCTAAATATGTGTTCCTGAGTTTTTACCCTCCTGCACATTCCAGAATTGCCAATTTACTTGCTTTTTGTGGTCTCAAAGAGAGACTGGGCTCATGCAGAGAAAGCAATTCTGATAAATACATACTTTTCAAACTGCACTGCCTTATAAGCCATCAAAGCAATTTGAAATTCAATTTGATGTTTGACAGGGAGCCAGCCTACTCCCTTCAGGATACATTGACATGCTGAGACCACTTAGTGAGAGGAAAAATCCAACTATACCATTTTGCCAAAGCTGGAGTGTCAAAATTCAGTGTTTCTCAGAAAGATCATAGAATAAATATGCTAAGAGCCAAAAACTGCAAGTCAAAGTTCAGAACATTTGGTAGCCTTCAGCTGTTTTCTGACTAGATATTACCATTGCATTATGTTTTTATATCCCACAGATGCGATAGACCTATCAAGAGATGCAGTGAACTGCCCAAAAATTCTTTATTAAGCAGTAGGCATTAGCAAGCTAGAGAAAAAAATCCGTAGTTTATTGGGATCATTCATTGATATTTTAAAATAATTTCTGCAGAGATGACTAAAAATCCTGATTATTGAGAACAAGGACTGGTTTCTTGTTTTGTTTTGTTCTGTTCTGTTTTTCCTCTGAAATGGTCAGTGTGTACAAGATTATTGACATTTATACACTATTTCCTATTGAAAATGTATTTTTTTTTTTTAATCTGGACACTTTTTTGTGGCTAGTTTGAATTATATCACTGGATTTTTTTTTAGACCTCCAGTAATTCAATATATCTAGTATATTAAAATCACTGGTATTACTTTGAATTACATGAAATAAGATATAGATCCAATTTTCTTTGCATTTAGTTGAGAAGTTGCAGCAATCATATTTTCAAATGGAAAAGAGCAGCAATATTCTCACAGTTTAAGGAGTATCTGGTTGGAAACAGAGAATTCTACCAAATCCAGAAAGACAAAATGTGAGGTATTATTTTCAAAGCTATTGACACAGAAGTGGTTTTAAATGGTATAAAACCAGAACATGTCTATATCAATCAAGATCACCATTAAATGAAACTGCCAAAATCATACAAATTAAAATTGTAGTTTAATAGGTATTTCCAAAGTTGATCAAAATATATTTTTGAGATATTTTTAAGCATAAATTAACAAATTACAAACTTCTGATTAGAAATTAGCAAATTAAGAAGCAGGGGAAAAAAGGGAAAAGCTTGGAAAAACTGTAAATGTATCCTTACTGAAAGTGGACATAACAGTGAATGACATTGGCAGTCTTGACGATATGTATTTATTGTAGTCATCCATAGATCACAGATTAGAAATTTCATGGACACAGTGTGATATGGAAGATGTTAAGGCATTTGTCCAAAGTCACATGGGATGTCTCTTGCAGAGGCAGGAATAAAAGTATTTCACCATCCTATACTTAATGCTATTTACCTTTCCATTAAGTCATTCTCCAGTTACAAGATAAACAGTTTTCCTGTTAATAAAACATTAAAAAAAACAGCTTAGGATTACTTTGGCACCAGCTGGAAATGAGGGTGAGTAAAGGATAGTGTGTTAGCTATTACTCTGAATTTTCATTCAGCTAGACTTGCAGCATAATGCCATTTGAACCTCTGTTGATTTACTGATATATATTTTCTCCTATTCATTTCCCATAGTCTGCTATGCCATGTGGATAATTTATTTCTTGAGAGATGTAGCTGTTATTACACTTGAGGACATCTAGCTGTATTTTTCTTTGTTTCTAATGTCTCTGTGCTTAGTTATACTTACAGAATTCTGAGGAAAATATGGTTTACTTTGTCATAAGGTATAAATAATCTTCACAGAGCCTACTTTAAACTCTGGATACATGCTTAGAGACGGGAACTGCATTAGTAGGTTAGTTGTACACCAGATAATTTAGTTAACAGTATAGGCTATGGCAATTGTGATTATTAGTACCATTGCAAATGTTGCTGTGCAACCTGGCCTCCAAAAAAAGATTTGTAATGAATGAACAGTGTAAGTGTGTTACCTCATTTTGTGGTGCTGTTCTTCATTCATTCAGAAAAGAGAACTAAAAAAGAAAAGACAAAGCTTTGCTATATGATGACAGTATAAAGAAAAATTATCTGTCTAAGAAAAGATGTGCTATTAACTACAGTGGCTACTTTGATTTTAGCAAGTGATAATTTCTTTTCCCCCAGTTTCCTGATCTCCATGGAGTGCCTTCCTCTTTCCTCTCAAAAATCTACAGTCATTCAGTCAGGTCAACTTTAGATCTACAGATCAAATTATTGCTAAAGTAAGTCATACTGAACTAGCCATTTTCACCTTTTAGTCTTTGTGCTAATGCGTTTTCAATGATTGTGTTAATTTAGGTGAGAAGTAACCCATTTTGGTAGTGCAAATCAATGCAATTTCTTTTGTGCAATTTGATGTACAGGCAGCCCAGTAACCAGTGGCAAATGAAGACACATTAATAATCATGAAATTTAGCTAATATGATGTCAGCTTATAATTTCACACAAGGTAGGGGTGAACAAGAAGGCAAAATATTGGCAAATCATTTAAGTGAAGAGTCATCTAAAACACAAATTTGTGTTCATATGTGAAGTAGAGAACTAAAATACATCAAGCACTTTGCACACTTCAGAAATTAGATTTTATTACTAGAGTTCTAATGTAAGTCAATAACCTGGTTCTTACCTATTCAATTCTGTAAAAAAAAAAGAAACATATTGAACATATGTATTCCATCAGTAAGTATATGTGATACAAATCATCCTCAATATAGCAAAAACATAAGGTCAAATACTGAGATATCTGTATATGCAGAATTAAAATACAAATAGACTCCATACAAAGGCAAACCTATGCAGTGCGATTTTCCATTTGTTATTTTATGTGATAAGGAAGAAGACTCCAGCAGATCTTTACATATGTAACAGTAAATGCTGTGCATAAATAAGGGTGAGGTCAGCAGGTCAGTTTCCAAAAAGAACTACAAGTATAATCTTGTCATGGGAGAGCAAAAGAGAATACTAAATATTATTTTCCCTTTAAGGTAACAAGCAGCTCTCCAGGTAATAAACGTTAATAGTGTTAACTAGAGAAGCCAAAGAAAGACCCCTGAGCAACTAGAGAAATGTCAGGTACTAATATCACAAATTTAAATGCTGAAATGCTTGAATGCTTATCTTTAATCCTAAATTCAGGGCAATTGCATTTTTGTTTTCTTTATTCACTATTGAGCTATTGGTATTTGGTATGAAATTAAAACTCAAATATATGTAGTTAATGAGAAGATCTTATTCATCAAGGATGAGAGCAGTCTCATTTAGTATATTTTTTAATAAATTGCAAAATTGCCAAGGCTTGAAAGAAGGGCCATAACATGATCTCTTATTATCAGTTACTGTCAGGAAGACCCTGCATGACTGTCAGTCATCAGGACAATTACCAATATAGCAGTCTCAAACTGAGGGTCAAAACTTGACATGTTGTAAGTGAAGAACTAAAATGTAAATGAATTCCAACTTTAAATACACAACTTTAAATACATCATTATATACATCTAATGATGAAATTTTACTTCAGCTATCATCCTTATCTATCTATAGCCAAAAATTATAATCTATTGAGAGAAAACTAGACAACTGTTACAATCTTTAAGGGGCAAAGATATGATGGGAAGAGATCATGTAGTAGCTTTCTACAACTGCCTGAAGGAGATTGTATCAAGGTGTGTGTCAGCCTCTTCTCCCAGGCAACCAGCAACAGGAGAAGGGGACAAAATCTTAAACTGTGCCAGGGGATGTTCAGGCTGAACAACAGGAATAATATCTTCATGGAAAGGGTTGTTAAGCATCAGAATGGAGTGGCCACTTCCACCAAGGAAGTAGTGGAGTCGCCATCTCTGGACATGTTGAAGAAACAAAAGGACATGTCATGTAGTGGTATAGTCTACTTGGCAAGGTGGTGATCACTTAAAGTTGGGCTTGATGATCTTGGAGGTCTTGACCAGCCTAAAGGATTATGTGATTCTGTGATTATTCCTTCCTGTTCTCTCCCCATTTCATTGTTTCCACCATTCAAACAAGATTAGGAGTAATAAAAGGATTTAGCAATTTTTAAGAAAATAACATTTTTATTCTGTGTAACACTGCCAGTGACTTGTCCAGAAATGATAGGATAAATTGAACATCTGTTTGAGTAGCTACCTATCTTTGGTTAAGCATGCATGTGGTTATCTTTCTGATAACCACAGAGTATTAACAATGCCAAGAAAAAGTATACTGTAAAATTTAAAACTGGCATTCTACTACATCCAAAAAAAGGAATATAAGGTCTGCTGCTCTGAATCACGTAGGGCTAGCTAGCTTGCACGGAAGGAAAAAAAAAAAAAAACACCAAAACCAAAAAGCAATAAAAAAAAATAAAAAAAAAACAAAACCACAAACAAACAAAATTGATAACAAAACAAAAACCACCAAAACAAACAAAAACAAAAACCAGAACCACAAGCCAAAAACTCCTCAGGATGCAGAAGATGTAGCAATGAGAAAACCTTTGCATCTACCTGTGGAGTTTGCTGGTACTGTTTTCTTGAGGCTGCCCTCCCTGAATGGGCAAAACTTAACAGGGCTGTAGCAGCAGATTTTAGAGAGAACAAGTTGTTGCATAAGTGTCTTAGTAGAGGATTCAGGATGAGATTCTTCTCCGTTTTAATAGCATATCTTCCAGTTAAAACTGCAGAAAGAAAGTGTGAAGATATATATCAAAAATATTCATCCAGCCTGATTTAAAGCTGACTTATTAATTTGGTTTCATTGATTCATTCTGGCCTAATTATTTTTAATATAGTGCCAGTGAACAACATTTTCTGTGAAACAACTGCTGCTGGAGTTTTTACTAGCTAGCAAATTCAGCAGAAAATATGTGTGCCAGAACTGTGCTGAGAATCTGTGTATGCCACAGCGTGTCCATCTGCTGTATACAAGACATGCCAGTTTCTTCAGTATGCACTGGAAAGGCAAGGATGGAGTGTAGGGAAGCAAAATTAAATTTAGAATATAAATAAGACATATCATACATGATTACCACACCCATTCTTTTTTTTTTTTTTTAATTTTAATATATCCTTTCACATTATTCTGTTAAGGTCATTGGCTATGTGTCATTTTCTATGTTATCTAAATGATAACTTTGCACTAAAATGAGTTATTCATACTAACACCCGCATTTTTAATTCATGATAGTAGTAAGCTTTCAAAATTCCAGAAATAAGCAAGATTAGAGCTGCCAACTTCTACTATGTATCCCTGATTCTGTAGTCACAATTTCTGGCACATGTTCCAACAACACAAATTTGTTTTTTTTTAAATTCTGATATTACATGGAAAATAGGACAACCTAAATCTACCACTAAATACAAGCTAGGTTTTGTAAAATCCATGCACTGACGAATCTCTTTGCATCTGCATGGTCTCACTGAGGATACTACTGCTATGTATAATACCCAAATCTGTGTGGAGGTCAAAGAAAAGATGGTGGGCCTGTCTAGAAAAGAACAATTTTACCAAGCAACTAACCAAGCAGCCAACCAGCAAACAGCAACATATTTTTTGACACAGATAAAACCTGTGCAGATAACACACAAATATCTGTTTGCTGCTATACAGTTGTGCAGTTGAAATGTATATGATTCTTAAGATATGAATTTTTGTTTTATCCATCTGGGAAGTTCTTCAATTAAGACACAATCTCTAGACACATTCAGACAGGAAATTACATCTCTCAGAAATTGTATAGAAATTGATAATATTAAATCCCAGGAAAGAGATGCAGTCACTTTGAAACTGTCAGAAAAGCAATACAGAACTCAGCCACTTACAGCCACATACCACTTAGGCACAACCTGGTGTTGTGAAACTAAAGTGTATCATAAGCAGCAAAGCAGAGAGAGTATTTGTGAGATAACTAGTTCACTTTTAAGTGGCAAGTGACCACCCATCTGCACTGGAGGTGAATAAAGACAGCCAGAAAAGGCAAAGAACTCTTGCTCTCCCTGTCTTTTTTTTTTTTTTCTTTTTTTTTCGTTTTGTTTTGTTTTGTTTTGTTTTGTTTTGTTTTAGTTTGGTTTTGTTTGGTTTTTTTGTTTGGTTGTTTTTTGTTAGTTTGGATTTTTTTTGTTTTGGTTTTGGTTTTTCTTGTTCATTTCAGGGTTTCACCTTGGCAGGTTAGCAAAAGCAGTATATTTTAGTGTGCTCCTCCTCTGAGAGGCTACATTAATTTGTCATTTGTATTACAGTAGGAAACAACCTTGATGCAGCCTGGTAGAACAGCTGGTTTCAGCGACTTCATCACTTACTTATGCAAATTTTTGTGCAAGAAATGAAAGACAGATTGGTTTGGTCAGTGATTTTCATTATAGTGTCTGTGTTTTTTACCGACAACAGCTGGATGCAAGCAGAGATGTAACTTTTTCAGAGGTATATTGGACTTGAAACTGAGGCCTATATTCAGTGCTCATTTAGTTCTCATGAAAACAGTTCTGACTGATCGACTTCACTGTGAATTTCAGTCTAGAGGGCCTGAGTTAAAATAGAGTGATAGTTTTCCAAGATAGCTTTTCACATTGTATTGTCTTTGGAAGGCTAAGCATCTTTTTGTATAAGTGTAGAAAATTTGTTTTAGAACATGGATTTAATTTTTGATACCATGCTCCTAATAACAACCATTTTTATTGCTTATATATTTAAACATAGAATTTAAAAAAAAAACTCTATTTCCTTTATGTGTCTAAATAAAAATTCAGTAAAGGAAAATCTGAAATCATAGAAAGATTCCTTAAAGAAGTACAGATCATCAGCATTTTCAGTTCATACTTGATTAAATTTCCATCTTTTGCACAGAAACATTTCTTGTAATATAAATACTCTTTTTCTGTCTTTAGAAGAGGCATTTGTTCATAGTGTTTTTCCACTCTGCAAGAACTCACACTACAATGAATACTTATTCTGTTGTCTCACCATATACTCTTAAAGAAAAGAGTCCCATATTTTGATAGCTACTTTCATCCTCCCTCTTCCATAATTGTCTTTTTTATTTAAGCATATAGAGTAGACAGTTTCAAAAAAGTCAAAGCCAAATTGATTTCAGTGAAAGGACCAGAGTCAATGGACACAAAGTAAAACACAGGAGGTTTCCTGTGAGTAACATTTTTTTTTTCCTGTGAGGCTGACTGAACACTGGCAGTATTGCTCAAATAATTTGTGGAGTGTTCCACCTTGGAGACATTAAAAGGTCATCTGACCATGGTCCAAAGTAATCAACTAGAAATGCTACTGTTTGGGCAGGAAGGATGGATCAGATAAACTCCAGAGGTATTTTTAAATCTCAACCCTTCTGTGTTTCTGTATTACTAAGCTTGCATTTGAAAACTGCTTAACAATTTCTTCTGGAGCAGAAGTGTATTTTTTAAATGGTTTTCCTTCCCTGATCCTAGTTAACAGTACTTAATGAAATATCTCTGAGCTGGAAAACAATCCAAAATACTGGCCCTGAGCAAACACATCAACCTTTTAACTTTGCTGCAGAATTACTGAGTTGAGAAATTTCAAAGAATCTTTAATATCAGTGTGGTGCTTAGTCTGACCTCTTATGGAATCTTCATCTATATGTCAAAGAAGGAGAGTGTGCACAGAAGGATATTCTGTGCATTCAAGGCTTTGCAGGCTCATAATTAAGTCCTGTCACCATAAATGCATACACCTGGGAAAGGGGAAGAACTAGTTAAATGATATGTCTTAATTTCTAACGCTCCTTTTGATCTTTAAAAGTCTTATTTAAGTCTTGCTTATTATTTAAGTCAGAAACTACTCTGAGCTGGCTCCTGAAATCAGTCAATGCTCAGTTTTTCCTTACTGTTCCATTGTATAATTTTTCTTACTTTTCTTTGGCAATCTTAACATGCATATTTTTCCTCATGGCATGGACCTGTAGCCTTTCTGCTGCTCTTCCACTGACCCCAGAGCTCTCTCTAGTGTTTTACCTTTCCAGCCTCTAGTATTACCCCCATTCCTGTTTTTCTTGAAACTCCACAAAAAGTCCATTGCCACTGTTAACATGACACTTTGTTCTGGCATAAAACACTCGTCCTAAATTTACACAATCTTTCTCTTTCATTGGAAATGGAAAATCTGAATATGTAATGTAGGAGATTTTCGTTAAACACTAAGAATTTTAGTTAAACTCCCATTTGCTATTTGAAGTATCTGTCACATACTTGTTTTACAACTCACAGTGGAACCAGTTACACATAAGTATATGGAACAGATATAAGAGCTATGTTGATGAGGAAACCCAACCTTAAAATCTTGCTCAGTTGAGAAAAAGGTTTTTTTTTTAAATTTTTTTTTCATATTTTATAACTTGCATACCAAATGAAGAGTTTTAAAGGCTGTACTGGAGTATAATTAGCATTTCCTTTTTTTATTTAATATTTTTAATCTGTCACTGGTTCTTGGTATCTCTAATTAAAAAATTGAGTTAGCAATGTTTTGCTAACTGTCATATTTGTAACAAAGGTCGTGCAGTCATAAATGTCAGAAATTATAAACAAATATTTTTACACCTACATGTATATTTGTGAGTGTATATATCTCACACACACTCTTTCTTTTAATATTTTTTTTTGTCTTTTTATTTTCCATTTGAATTTTTGCACATCTGAGATGTATTGAGTTATGTTTTCTTGGTAGAATAGGTCATGGTCTCCAACTAGGATCCATAGTGATTTAAACACTAAATACATGATTTCTAAGAATACTGACATACATTTATCTTCAACTATTTGACATACAGTAGGAAACCACTTGGCTGTAACCTTTTCCATGTAACTTAAAGGCTAAAATGTACTTGTTTCCCTGTTCTCTTTCCCAAGTTGCAAAGTCTAATGATGGTTGAAGCAAGCACTAAATGAATCTGTTCTCACAAGTCATTAACAAGGAATGAGACTAGAATAATGGTATTAATTTCTTGCAACAGCCTTTCTCTTGTGATCACAGATGCTTTTAGGAGACACTAAAAAAAGAATTTTTCAAAGCTCTGTGATTGCAAGTTTGTCTAGGCACAAGAGAAAAGCCTTGGAAATAGGCACAGAAATTCTGAAATTGGAAGCTGTTTCTGACAGGATGACCTTCACAATCTAACAAAGTATTTCAGCACATAGAGACTCCAAGTATGAGCAATGAAAATCATCAGGAGACACAAGGGATTGTGCCCTTCTTAGGCAATGTGATAGTCTGAATTTCTGGCTCATTATACCCAACAAGACTGGACACTCAGAGCAAAGATGAAAACCATCAATAGTGCAAGTTGTAGCAGGTCAAAACAACAGGACAATTTGACCTTCTGGTTTGGTAACATCTGTAAAACCTGCCCAGAAGACTCTGCTGTTGTGAGCAATAGAAATACTTGGTCAGGATTTTGGAAAGGCAGGTAGGAAACAGGGACAGAGTATTGCTGCCTTTGGGCAAGTACACTTACACTTAGAGAGGCAAGCTCTGCTTTCTTTAATCAGAGAACATTAACTCACCTTTTTTTCTATGGCAAAATTAAGCTTTAAAAAAGTGTGAACTGTCTAACACGTCCTAGAAGATCACTCCCTAAAACTGTTTGTCCTTTGTGTTAATGCCATTTCCTACCTTCTTCCAACCCAAGTGCGACGTTGTGTTATTTTTCCCGGTCCCGGGCAGCTCCGTAGAGCCCGGAATGAGCGCTGCTTCTCAGCAGGGACCGGGGCTGCCGCGAGAGTCCCAGGCGCTTCTGCCTTCTGCGCCACTGGGTGGGGGCTGGCCACGCTCTGTTGCTGCACGAGGGACGAGGCAAAGAGGGAAGGAATTGTCCACTCTGTCCACGTGGGAGGCTGGAGAGCTTTTATTTGCCACGGGGAGCTGCGACGGAGAAGCCGCGTCTCGCTCCCCTGTGCCCGCGTGGACGAAAATGGCCCCAAACAAAGGAAGGCATAGGGTGTTATAGGGGGCGGGCCAAGGGAGGGGGAAACCCCCCTCGCCCAATGGGGGCAGGCTATGGGGGAGTGACATGGACATGGACATGGGATAACCAATGGGGACGCGACAGGGGCGGACACGGGGCTGTGGGGCAAGTGGGGTTGCGGGAGCGGGATGACAGGCACAGAACTCTCCGGAGTGGAGAGGGGGGTGGTTACAGGACTAGCATGGTGAGCTCCAATGCTAAGTAACCTGGAGCAGAGCACCGCGGGGCGGGGGGGTGGGGGGGGGGGAAACACAGGGAGTGCACGAGGGTACACAGAACCGGCTAACTAACACATATCAGAACCCCTAATCTGAACCCAAACCCAGGATGCAACACCCACGCTGCTGGAGAATCTAATATTCTTGAAAAGCTATAAGCAACATTTTAACAAAACTTGAACAAAGTCTTTGGTAATCAATACGGTCAAGCTGGGCTGATGTAGAAGTTTTCTCAGAAAAATTGTAAGCAAAATATAACATTTTAAAATGAAGGATTTAATTTTTGAATATTTTGACATTTTAGTAATAATCTTAAGAAGGAAAGAAACTACCCTGCAGCTGAAAAATGAATTGTTAGTTATTCATCAGAGCCACTATTTAGCTACCTGCTATTAAAACACCATCTATCCAACCATTTTTTTATCAATATTTGTAAATGTTTAATATCAACATATATTATTATTGCATTATGATTTTGGTTATATTTGGTAATGATTTATCAGATGAACTAAACTAATAATCATGGATCCAGCTCTACTGAGATACATTATAATTTCAGAAAGTCTTTAATTTTGCAGTAAAATAGACAGATAAATATTTTTAGACAGGATGGTGTCATATGACTAACGATGGTACAGATAGGATAAAATGAGATATCATGTGAAAAAATGTGAGAATAGATATCATTATAGAATTTTTTCTCCATTCTGCCAAAAGTGAAATGTGATAAAGGATATCGCTGGAAAAGAGAGTGAATTTAAACATATTTATATTTTGCAAGGTTTTAGTGCACATGGTCAACTAGGATCCTAAGAATCTCAAACTTTGCTTTTGTCAAGTTTTGTGGTTATATATTTTCTGTATTATCCCTTTCTGGATAATGTATGTGACAGTAGAGCCTTTGTTTCATTTGCAATAAAACAAATCCAGCATGTTGTTTCTAGAAATCAGCAAAGCCAGTCTTCACTCAAGGCTGCAACTCTGAGTGAGACCATTATTGATAACAGTCCTTTGAAGGATCAGGTAGAAAACCAAACAGATGTCAAGATACCAGGAAAGGCTGGGTGTGATACTGTTGGTACAAAGTACATTATTGTGCATAATGTACTAAGAGTAGAATGTATAACAGAAGCTCCAGTAAGAAAACAGTAGTTTTCTTTTGATAGATGTCAAAATATAATGTTTGATTAGAGGTGCTTCATCTGAAAATCTATAAACTGAATAACTTGAAAGATCATGTTCAGTGATACTGAAGCCAGATGACATAATGTAAACAGATCTGTCTATACCATGCACCCTGTATCCAACACTGAGTCCACTGTGACTAAATACTTGTGGCTTTATCTCCTGAAAGATATTTACTGTGGAAGGTGGATATGAAATCGTGGTCAAAAAATATCCTGCTGAAATAAATAGTGAGAAACAGAATAGAATTACTGACAAAATAAACCAGGAGATCTGCATGGCCATTTTCACATTTCCTCTTTCTCTTGGAACATGTGTTGCCTTACAGGCATAGTGTGGATTAGAGAATGAAGATACATTAGAGATACAGACCGACATAAATACTGATTGATAGAGACATATATAGTTATAGTTATTGTCGTGGTTTGACATGGAAGTGAATTTTTTCCAGAAAGTTGGGTCAAACCAATCAGTAGTCAAGTTTGGATATTGGCACCTGGAGTGACCACTGAAAGTATGGACACACCTCTGAGAACACAGAGGGTTAAAAGCAAGAACTCCCAGGAAAACTCTCTCTTTTAGTTCCAGTCGTCAGAAAGTGCAGACCTCCCCTGCCCAGCCATGGGCTGGGTGGGGGAAGGGAAGCCACGCGGCCTTGTCCAGGTAGGCCGAGGGGCTGAGGGTCTAGAACCGAGCCAGCTCCTGGACGGAAGGGTGGAGAGAAGTGGAGATGCCTTCGGCCCCCCCCAAGAGGGAAAGAGACGGAGAGCCTGGCGGCACCTGGAAATCTGCTGGCAGAGGAGAAGGAGAAGGGGGGGGAAATGCCCAGCATGGGAGGCGGAACGTCGGACTGAGATATCGGCCGTCCAGGGAGTCTGAACTTTTAACCCTTTCGAGGGAATGAGGGCTTTTTAAAAGTATTACTCCTCCTTGATTTGTAGTGGAAGAGAGATAGTCTGGGACCTGAGATGTTAGAAGAAGAAATATTTAGGTGGGAGGAGATGAAGAAGTAGCTTTTAGCTGGACTTTTCTTGTTAGCCATGGACTGAACCAAAATCTCCTGCAATAGAGACTGCATTTTAGGGGGATGCAGTGGTGACCCAGGGAGACCTGTTTCAGCTTCGAACAGCACAGGAATGGCGAGAAACGAAGAGAGCTGAAGAGGGAATGGTGATACCCTCTGTCTTCGGGAAGAAGATGAGTCCTGTTTTTGGACCCCTCGGCCCCAGGGGAAAATGGGGGGGACTGTAGGCCCAGGATGAGAAACTGAACTGTTATATCTTTGGGTCCGTGGCAAAGCATCCTTAAAGGAGCCCTATGAGCAGTCTGTCCATGCACGGTGGTGAGAGCACTGTGACATGGAAAGGAGAGTGTCACACTGGCAGATTTTTCTTCCGGGCGGTTGCCATGTGTGACAGGGAAACACAAGGTGGCAGCTGTGTTTCCTGGGGGGTCTGTGGTACAAGAGAGACTTCTCTCTCTCTCTTGATAGTTTGCGTATTGATTATCTGAAGGGTAGTAATTTGATCAGGAATCCCGGGTGATGTTTCATGCTAAGTGTTTTTAGAAATTAGGAGGAGGAGGGGTGTTTTAAAAGGTCTTCATCCTAGATTTAGTTTATGTGTTTTCTGTATTAGTAGTAGTTTAATAGTTTTTTTTTCCCTTTGTTATTAAGCTTGGGCCTGCTCTGCTCTGTTCCTGATAACATCTCACGGCATTTATTTAGAGAAGGTAAATTTTCATGGGGACGCTGGCATTGCACCAGTGTCTAACCATGACAGTTATAATCTGTTTAAGTTTTTTAGTCTCACTTCAGAATGAGCACTATTTCACTTCTCTTCTAGTCTGAGTCAAAAAAAAAAAAAAAAACAAGCACAAAATAAAAAAAAAAAAATAGTAACACTAAACAGGAAAGAGAGAATCTATATGTAGTGTGTAAACAGGAATAGATTAATGCAGTGAAAAGTTTCAAGAAGACACCAGATGATATTTTTTTCTCAAAAAAAATACCATGTCCTGGGCAGGTGCAGAAACCCTGTAAAAAGAGGTAGGAGCCATCTTAGTTTAATTGACACAGAGTTGCAGTGATTGAAAGCAGCGGGAGACAATCCTTTCCCAGCACCTTCCTGGCCTTTAAGAGCTTCTAAGACAGCTTGCCACAGTGGTAACAAACCAGCTGCTATCTTATCGCCTTTAGTTGCCTGATCCCAGAGTTGCACCCCTACTTCATCCCATAACTCTGCTGTAAAAGGCATTTAACCCTTTGATGTGTGATTCCGTCCAGCATAAAATCAGTTTAAGAGAGTGAGAAGCAACTGATTTGCCGTGCCTCTCTAAAATTTTAGACATAAGTTCAAAAACACATTTTTCTACTGAGGACATATTACTGCCCATGTTCCCCACAGCTCACCTTCAGAATCCAAAGGGTTTGATGCTGGCCAGGCTCCTGCTTCCTTTCAACAGCACTTCAGTTCTGTGGGGCTCGCTGCCAGACGCCAACTAGGCAAATTGTCTTTCCTCACACAGGGCACCACCATTTGCAGTGATTGAAAGAAACATGCAGTGCAAGCACAGTAGAGCAAGCAAGCAAGCAAGGCAAAGCCAGTTTATGTTACTAATCACCATATTTATGGTTCTTTATAGTATTTATAGTTCTTTAAATTCTACACAAAATTTTCTACACAGACCCCCTTGCCCCTGTTCCCTTAGCAACACAATCATTTTGGTTATCAAGTCCCTGTTACAACATTTTGTGCCAGTAATGTCCTTGTCCACATCCTCTCTCATCAGAGTGGTCAGATGTGGGGTCTCAACTTCTTGCTCTTGCCTTGAGCTTGTCTGTTTCACTGCTTCCATTGTACCTGGGCCAGGAGGTATGCAGTGCTACCCAGCTCAGCTTCTGTAGTTGTCTTATCTTCCGCACAGAGTCATTTCAGTTATCAGCTGGCATGTGACACGAAAAATATCAAAGACTATTTCCCAGGAAATACAAATGAATTGTTTTAATTTTTTAAATTCCTTGTTACAATTAGTACTTTGTCACAAATATGCCGTAGCTTTAAATATTCTTTATTTTTTCATATTTTAAATGAGAAAAATAAAAATCCCACAAAGCCAAGAATTATTTAGAAATGAAATAATACATTATTAATTTAGTTCGTATGAACCAAATAAAAAACAAAAATGTAGTTTCTGAAGGATTTAATAGTTTTAAAACTATGAAATGTTGCATGATTTTTATTTCAAGAGTCAGATTTATTGCCATAAGAATGCAAGGTATTTGAAATAACCTAGTCCCAAAGGAATAAATCTGCAATCCAGAGAGAACTGCAAGGAATAAAAGCTTCTGCATTGATTTACTAAACTATCTCTTTCCCTTTATCTTCAAGTCTTTTTTTTTTTAACCACAATGAATTAAAAATATAAATGAGAAATTTAGCTGCAGTGTGGAAATCAATGGGCTGTTCAAGAGGAGTCTGCAGGATTTGTTTCCTTGACCTCAGTGTTGCCTTTGATAATCCATTTGAATAAGGTTCCTGTGTAATGGCAGGAGACAATTGGAAATGCCACAATTTATTATGCATATGAATTAAATAGACAATGCTTAATTTTCTAGTTCTTCTTTCAGAATAATTTTCTGTTTGACTGAAAAACTGCAACTCTGCTTTTCACTAAGTGAAATCACTGAAGACTGTGACAAGACAAGCCTAATTTATTTTCTTTCTCTTCTCTTCCATCCACCCCAAAACCTTTTCTCCCTATTTAATTTTAAATGCATTGATTATGTCCTATTAGGCTCAGTGAGGGCAGACTAACAACTGCTAACAGAATTCCATAAACAATAAATTAGCTTGTAGATTAAGCTCTCCTGCATTATTTTTTAAGGCTGTGATAAGACCTGCATGGATCTCAGAGTGCTAAAACTAAATAAAAGTTAACCCCCATGCCTAGTGCCCAGAAAGAGGACTGAAATACACTTTTCTAATGGTTTCAGCAGAATACTGTTGTATTGAGTCTGATGAAATGGAGCTTTTTTCCCCACAGCAGCCCTCACAGCTCTGTGCTTTGCATTGGTAGCTAGAAAAATGTTGATAACACACCAGTTTTTTGGCTACTGCTCAGCAGTGCTGGCACAGTGTCAGCTCTGTCTCCCAATGTTCTCCACACTCACCTACCTGTAGGCTGGAGGTTGGGTAAGATTTTGTGAGGTGGCATAGCCAGGACAGCTGATCCCAAATGATCAAAGGGTTATTCCAGACCATAGAGTGTCTGCTCAGATATAAAATCTAAGGAAGAGAGGAGGAAGGGAAGGCATGCATTATTTATGATATTTATCTTCCAGAGCAACCGCTGTGTGTGCTGAAACCTTGCTTCCTGGGAAGTGGTTGGACACCGTGTGCTGATGGAAAATAGAGAAAGAAGTTGTTGGTTTTCCTTTGCTCCCACATGCATGAATTTTGTTTTTTCTTTATTAAATCACCTTGATCCACAAGGAGTTCTTTCCATGTTATTTTCTCCGTGTCCTGCTGAAGAGGGCTGTGATAGAGCAGCTTGGTGGACACCTGGCATCCAGTCAAAGTCCACCTACCACAACTGCTTGAAGATCAAATGCTTATTTAAAAGGCCAGAATATTATAATATGGTAAGATATTTCAGGAGTGGGGTGTCCTGACCTTTATCTGTGGAAAAAGTAGTATAAGCTGACAGACTTATCTGCAATGATCCTATGCCTCTTTTATTACAGTCATAGGAGCAGAGTCTACTTCATGTTCAAGAGACTGCCAGTCCAGCTGCTTGCTCAGAGCATGGTCATCTGTGAGTTCAGACCAGGTTGCTCAGAGTTGTGTTCAGCCAGGTTTTAAAAATCCCAAAGGACAGAGAACACAGCCTCTCTGGGTAGCCAACTTGGCTACCTGTCTGTCTTTGTGGGGAAACAACTTTCTTACTTCAATTTTTATCCTTTGTCTCGTTACCCTGCCAAGAATGGTTGTAAAGAGCCTGTCTTTGTCTTCCCAAAAAACCTAATGCACTGGGGAGGTGCAATTAGGTCCCTCAAGTTTTATGTTCTTTAGAATGAGCCAGTTCTGGTCCTTCAGCTCCTTCTCCCAGGGCAAATGCTCATCTCTGAGTGTTCCATGTGCTCTCAGTTGAAGTTACTCCAGTTTGCTAATACATTTCCTATCCTGAGGTAAAGGGAAATATTTCTACAACAGTTTGAAGATGATGGAGTGGCCCTGGATGGACTTAAAACTATATTAATTCCTTTTAGAATACATATGTACATATATATATATATATATGTACATATATATATACATATGTACATTTAAATATATATGTACATATATATTTAAACAACTTTCATATATTTCTGTCTTCTGTCTTTCAGAATTAAATCTTTAGGGAGACACTATAACTAGAATGCTATAAAAAACTTGCAATGATATTTGATTTTATTAAAGGTATTCTCATAGATTAAAAACACAATAGTTTATTCTTCCTAACTTGCTGTACTACCTAAAAACAAAAAAAAAACAAACAAGCAAACAAACAAACAAACAAAAACCCAAAAAACAACAACAAAAAACAAACAAACAAATAAACAAAAAAAAAAAAAAACAAAAAAAAAAAAAAGAAAGATTGTTTTTCCTCCCTCCAGTTCTTCCTTTACTTTAGGAAGATCTTTAGCTTCAGAAGCGTTGCTTGGTATCTTCTAGCATGTAGCCAAGAATTACATGAAATCTGAACAGCAGCCTCTACAATAAAGTATGTTGACAATTAAATGAAATGTTTATCTATATTTTAACAAGCTGTTCTGACACCAAGAGTATGTTTAAACACTGTTGCACACTAGTTTGCAAAGATATTGGAGTTGATTGTGAACAAATTGTGACTCAACCAACTCACTGTTATCAATGCAACACCAATGTAGTATTAAAGACTATTCAAGACTGGGAGAATCAGGGATTTTTTTCTACCTAAAGATTTATTTTGAATTTTTATTTTAACAGGGTTCCTGCTGTCATTAATAGCAGAAAAAAAGAAAACGTCAAAGTAGTCACATAATATAATTTAACAGACAATGAGAGTTTTGTAGAAAGCCTGTTAAAATGGCATTGTATAGTTAGAAAAATTGCAACTCTGTTTTTAAATAAATAAACTTCAGTTATTATTTTGGTTGCTAAAAGCATAATAAGCAAGATTGGACTGTTTGTTTAAGATAATCGTGGTTACCCCTACTAAACACATTGTCATTATATAAAGAAACACACTTAAAGCATCCTATATTCAGTCATACTCCACCTCTTTTCATCAAAATTCCTGATAAATTATCATCTATATTTTTATGGAACAAAATACTTGTAAAGCTGCCTTCTGTAAGATTTAAATAAACTCAAGAAAAAAATTAAAAGTAAATGTAATTTTGACAATGGACATTAATGGAATTTAAAAAAATATAATAATGTTTTACATACATTAGTTTTCTCCAAAGCAGGAAAGTAATCAAAATATTTGCTAAAAATAATGTAATAAATCATGAATAATAAAATGAGAAGCAGAGTTGGAAGTCATAAGTATGTGGAGTATATCCATTATAACCTTAATCCCTGCATGACATCAGCTAGAACTTGAATTGGGATGTATATGTTGAACAATTCTCAGAAGATGAAATTGATATTTTGATCTAAACAAGTAGTGTGTGGCTTTTGTAGTTCTTTGGTCAGGGGACATTAAATAATGGAACACCACCAGAAGAACACCACAATATGTAGGAAAACAAATTCTAAGAAAAGGTTGGATCTTCTAAAGAAAACAGTTAAATCACAGGGGAAGTCTTCAGAGAACCTCTGAACAAGACATTTGCATTAAAAATAATCTAAGAATATTTGTTTGAAGAAGAAAATTTACAGTCAACATCTAAGGGTTTCTGTGAATAAAATGACAGGTTGAACAAAACAGATTTTAAAATGTGTACTTGATGTATTCTTTAGAACCTAAAAGATAGAAATTAATTTTAAAAGAACCTACTATTTTTAAAATAAATTATATCATTGGACTTTACTGTGGACAAAAGTACATGAAGACAAGCTGTACAAGGGCTTCTGAAATCTCAAAAGTCAAATCAAATTTTAATTCATTGCTTCCTCTCTAGTGAAGTGAATTTCTGTCAAGATGCTTGGAAATCTATTTAGCATGTTTAAGAGATGCTCTCTTAGGATATTGCTGCAGGAGAAGTAACATGCAGATGGACATGATTGTCTTGTTCACTGTTGCCATATGAAGCAATGGATTAGAAAAATATCAAATACCCACTGAAAAAAATAATAAATGAGCACTGGAAGAAATTAAAATATTATAAATTAATTTATTAGAAATTAATTAATAACTTTTCAATCCATCACATACAGCAGCATTGATGTCTGGATTTTTAACTTTGATGTGTCAATAGAGATCATTCTGCGGAAAGGCAAATTTATCGAAGATGACTACTTATATGATAACTGTGAGTTAATCAAGGAAAAATCACAAAGAAAAACTCCAGAAATGGAACACAAAACACTCTTTCAGTATTCAAAGAGACACTAGGAAAAGCAGTATCATGATACCATGCCATAAACTGATATCATGTCACTGACAAACATATTCACCTGGGTCATGTTTTCTTATTAATAATCAGGGAGTACAATATGTTCTGTTGAATATATTTTAAAAATCATTAATCAAAAAAGTCTCACAATAAGGCAGATTCAGTAAATATCTCTTTTTTATTATTATTATTTTCCCTCTTCTTTCCTTTTGTTTTGTTGGGAGGTTTTGGTTTATTTTTTCTTGTTTTTAAATGGCAGCATGAAGCAAGCTATGTAGTGTATCATTTTCATTTGAGACTTGCCAAATAATTATCTACAAGCAATCCCTGCACCATGATAGGTATTAAAAGATAGATAGAGAGATAGAGAGATGATAGAGAGATAGAGAGATAGAGAGATAGAGAGATAGAGAGATGATAGAGAGATAGATAGATAGATAGATAGATAGATGATAGAAAGACAAGCTTTGAATGAAAAAACGGCTCCATGAATTCTTGCACATAGATATTATCCATTTGTTGTTCCAGGTACAGTATGACTACTTTTTAAATGAAGTTTCTTTCAAAAGGTTAAATACAAAAGTAACTTATTTTCATTAATAGGGTGGACTGAGTCTGAATGCCACTTAAGCCTTTAAAAATTATATTAAATGATAGTAATAGGTATTTGGGGATAAAAGATTTGGTTTTATCCCATTTTTATTCTATACTCCGGTTTTATATTTAAGCCAAATTAAAAATATTTTCTTCTCAAAAATGCTTCCTTACTTGTTCTACTTCTGAAAAAGTTTGCTCTTTTCCTAATACCCAAAATTACCATTTCTAAGTGTTCAAAAAATGACATAATCTCAAAAAAGTATATAAAGCTGCTTCTTCTCTCTGATTACTGAACTCTTACATCTTACATTAATAGAAAAAGAACTGAAAGAGAGAACATCCAGCCCTCAGTGCTGATTTTACACTGTAAAACCTTTTTATGCACTTATGGCAATCCTATTATTGCCAGTTTATTTCATCATTATTAATTTTACAAGATTAGCAAATCAATTTACCTAACAAACGATTTTTTCTATGACATGGGTGATAGAAGCCCTGCTGTTTTACTTGCCTTATAGATCCAGATATGGTGAACAGACCCTGTTCTGCTAGACAATGTGGGTTCGCATACACTATCTCTGCCTGTTTTACTTACTGGTGCTTAAGAAAAAAACTCATCTGCTTGAAAACAAATTCACATTTCTCATGATACTGGAGATCTTGTAATAAGTAAGTTGCCATTTGAATGTGGAAATCCTTCTCATTAAAATCTAACATCTCTTCTCTCTCTTAATCTTGACCCAAGACCCAAACTGAATCATAATCTTTCAATTGTTATGGCTAAAATTCCTCTAATAAAAAAAAATTAAAAAGTGGTATAAGACATTGTACACTACACCAGCATATAAAGAATATCTTCTTGAGTTTGTGTGACATAGTATTTAAGGTGGAAGGATTAATACAAATATTAAAAAAAAAAATTTGTAAGCAGGAAATGATTAGCTGTTTCCTTGTAACCCTTCTTATTAGGAAACATATATTTTTAAGACCAAAAAAAAATCCAAAAACAAAGATCAAAATCTAAACAAGTCCACCCTCTCAATTTATTTTGAGTCATTTAATAATTGCTAGCTGGCATATTCTGCTGAAAAATGATTGAATATTCTTTGTCTGCACTCTATTTTTCTATAAAAACTTGATACCTGTGCAATTATCTGAAGACTTAACCACCTGCAGGCACCTACAAAATTTGTGAGTGCATTTATTCCAGTGTAAAAGTTCACTTGAAACTTAAAGCTCTGCTCCTGCCTTTGGCACCTGGCAGCTTGAAATCTCTCTCATCTCTAAACCCCACTGAGAACTGTAAAGTAGGAATTCCTCAAACTATCTCACTTGAAGGAATCAATCCAGCAAGTGTCACAAGGTGACACATACCTTATGTATTGTGGTCACACTCCAGGAACTGCCAACTCACCTCTGAAAGATCAAAGAGAAATGTGTTTATATGGGGTCCTGAAATACACAGATGTAAACCTTGTCTTTAAATCTTGCACCTAGGTGATTTTCTCCACTTACGAAAGAAAGCATCCTGTGAGGAAAATTAGCACCACAAAAGAGTTTTTGTTAAAATGGTATTTCATATAATATTCTATAGATAATTTCCAATGATTTATAAGAATATGTATTTAATGTCCACTATTCCAAGACATATATTCTATTATTTTTGTTAAGTCTGAAGGAACTGTAACCCCAGGTAGAATTCTAATTTCCTAAACCACTCTGAAATACTGAATTCTAACATTTGTTACACAAAAGGAATGATGAAATGAAAGCAAATGCTGTTTAGCTTGATTCAATACCCTTTAGCTCCATTACACAGAAGTGTTCAACGTGCTTTAACCTGCTTCATAATAGAGTAAAAATGTTGTCAGGTGTAATTATCATTTTTGGATAGGAATAAATGAGGTAATAACTGTTTCAAGACACAATGAAAATGGACTCATTCAGAGATGATAACATTTTGGACATAAAAACACCCAAAGTGTAGCTTTAGAAATTCCAACCAATACTTAAGAAATTGCAAATAAATAAGGGCTCTTATTGATTATTTACTCAAATTGTACAATTCTACTGACTAAGTGGTATCAAAATGGCTAGGGTTTTTTTCTTAGATTTGGGAAAAAAATAATCCCTTAGTGCTCTGAACTGCAGCTGAAAAGATTCCTCTGTACAGCAGAGATAGAAGCACAAGCACTATGTGATGAGTTCAACTCAATTACACTATAACTGAATGAAGTCTGCAATGCGGACAAGACCTGTGTGGGGTATTGAGCAGTTCAAGGACTGAACCATCCAATTTACTGAAGATAATGAAATGTGTCATAATCATTCCCACTGCAAATGCTCACGCGGAGAGGATTTTTCATTGATGACAAACATATGGACTGACAAAGGGAGCAGGTGTGAAATTGACTTAGTTAAAGTAGAGCCTCAAATCTAGGCTAACTTCCCTTTGATATGTCAAACTAGTCTCAGTTCTGCCCTAAAAAATCACACAGTGCTTAGGATCACTAATAGTCAACATAATCATACTTAGCGCATGCATAGGACTTCATGTTTTCAAAGTATGTACAAATTTGCATTTCTATCTTATTTGTGTGTGGCCTTGGAATTGATGCTCAAGGTGAGCATTGAAACATTTGTCAGTGACAGAGCTTCAGTTATTTATCATTTTTTGAAATGAAAGTGGGGTGAGGAGAGGGTAAAAAGGAAAGGTTGGCTTCAGATTGAGCTGATAGTCCTTCCTGTTGTCTATCAGCTCAGTTTCATTGAGAGGAGAAATATCTTTTCCTTTTAGAAGTGGATGAGATAGGGACATGGGGTCCTAACTCATCCTCTTAATCCCAGAGAGGAGGAGGATAGATAGGGTGGTAAAGAGAGGTGTCACAATGCTAGTAAAGGAGTTGAACAAGGAACACAGGATGACTTGAACATCAAATATAGGAAAAAAAAAAAATCAAATAGGCTAAAAGAGGACAGAGAAGAAAACTCAAACATTCAAGAGCTCTGAGGACAATCAGTTTTGTAGTGACATAAAGAAACTAGTATGTGTTTTTTTCTGCTTCTTGCTATGAGATCCAGGTATCATACTGAAAATAAAAGAGGGAGAAATAAAGGGAATAGGGTTTTTTGCTCTTACTGAGCTAAAGAAACAGACAGTAGGAAGAAAAGCTTGTAAATGGAAACTATTCAAAAGTGGTCTATGAGATGATACCCTACTTCATGTTCCTGTGAAATGAAACCTGGCATAGACAGTACAACACACAGGACTTTTTCATTTTTTCCAGATCTTTGGTGTCAAATTAAATTGCATATTTTTAATTGATGAACAAAAAGAAGCATAAGAGGAAAGTCAGGAAAAAAAAGAGGAAGACAGGTATAAATTGCATAAAGTTAAAACAAAATTGAAATAGTATAAGATAACATTGATAAAAGGATAAAAGAAAATAAATAAGAAAGGGTAATATATTTGAAGATTAATCTCAAGACAAGAATAATTATAGAAAAAATATAAACCTGCAATAGGAAAGAGTTGGGAAAGTTAGAAAATAAAATTAAAAATTATTGACAAACATTCAGAAAATAGAGGCAAGAAAGTGAGAAAATAGGATATGGCACATACAATCAATAATATTACACCATTATTATTTTTTATCTACTTCATCAATAATATAGTGTATTTATTTTCAGTACAGATCTTGGAAAAGGTTTCTCCTCTATAATTATTTTTTTTTACATGGAATAAAACTGATTTTTTTTTTTCTGAACAGTTTTAGTCTCACCAAATAATATTTGATTGGTTCTGAATAAAGGGTAGTTCTGTGAAAGGTTCACACTTACAAATAGTGTCCTTTTCCCCAAAAGAAACTCCTAAACACTTCTATAAAAAGTAACAGACTACATTGTACACAGGTATGTAATAAAATGTATGACAAAAATGTCAAGACCAAATCAGTTGTGAATTTTATTTTTTACTGATTTTTCATTGTGAAAACTCAAATCTGAATTATATTTACTGAGGTATATAGGTGCAGGACAAATAAGCAGAATCAAAGTGAAATGATAGAAGATATCAATTCACCTACCTGTGACATTGTATTTGTCTTAGGTTGCTCCAATGAAACTGTTTCTACATATCTAAAGCATTTTTTTTCAGAAAGATGATGAGATATCTAGAAGAAATTTATCAATATTCTTTTCTCACATCCACACTGCAGCAAAATATTTCTAGTTTAATCTATACTACTCTATATAGGGTTTCTTTAATACTTGAATATGATATGCCCTGAGGGAGGATGGGGCATTCACCTCAAACTGTAATTGAGACCATCACTTTGAATGTGGTAACTCCTTTTGACATGACCAACAAACAAATGTGCTGTCTTGCATGGGTCCCTTCTTCATCTTGCACTGTTTTTGGCTAGGATAGAGTTCAGTTTATTCACAATAGCTTCTAAAGGGCTATGTTTTGGATTCCTGCTGAAAATGGCATTGGTAACACACTGATACTGTAGCTATGAAGAGCTTACACAGTGTCAAGGCCTTTTTATGATTCACCCCACCCCACCAGTGGGTGGGCAAAGGGTGCATAAGGAGTTGTGAGGGGACGTAGCCAGGACAGCTGACCCCAACTGGCCAAATGGACATTCCACACCATATGGCACCGTGCTCGGCAGTCACACTAGGGAGGAGGTTGGCAGCTCTGGGACTGGCTGGATATAAGTCACTTGGTGATGGTGGTGAGCAATGGTTTTCATTGTCATCACTTGTCTTTATTGGGTCTTTTCCTGTTTTTTTTTCCTTTTTTCCTTATAGCCTTATAGTTTTGTATTATCAGCAGTATTACTACAATTTCTGTTTTATTATTAAACTGTCTTTAGTGAATTTTGTGACTTACAGCCACCAGGCTTACTTCACTAAGAGATGACCAACTAGCAGAAAGCCTTGTTTTAAAGACAAACAGCATGGCTGTAGTTGCATCAGACAGCAGCAACACAAAGAGCTGGTAGATCTTATCCTTTATTCAGTAGAGAGGACCCCATCTTCAAAGACAGCGAGGGCTACAAACACTGCAGCTGACAGTACCTCCAGTGGTTGAGACAGAACTCATCTGAGCTCTCCACACAGGAAGTTGCCTTTGAAGTGACCCCCTAGAAATGTCCCCCTAGGAAGGTTAGATTGAATTGAAATGCTGTTTTAGCTCCCATCTTGCCTGGGGAGGCTGTACTGCTCAGCCACAGAGCATTACCATGTCTGCCTTTGATCCCCTTTACACACCACTTTCGCTACATGATGTGCTCCTCTGCTGTTCTCATTGTCATGGTTCTTAGAGAGAATTACACTGACCTTTCATGTGTTTTTGTAAAATCCTATGGGCAGAAAAATCCCCTTTCTGCCTGTACTGTATAGGTGGAATCTGTATAACAACCGCTGTAACTGAACATACTGTATAACATACTGTAACTGAACAAAGTGCCAAATGCCTCTGGTCTTTGACATAAAATACAACTGCCAAATATTAATAAATTAATATTAATAAAGAGATAATAATCTCTCTACATGTGAGACACACACAATAAATAATAACAAACACTAAAATCTTTAAGACAGTTTGATAGTTTTCAAACATTTAAAAGTGCATTATGAAATGTCATACAGTAAAACTTGAACTTATAAATCAAGCAAGCTTTGTCAGAAACCCTACATAGTGTCCATATCCTGTACAGGTGATTTCAAAAGCTATTAGAAGTTCAAATTATGTTCAAAAATAATGTGTCCTACATAGCAATGAAATGAATGTAATTCATTGCTCACATAAACCACGTGAGTAATTTTTCTTGTTTTTCAAAAATGTCGTAACAGATGATATGTGGATAGCTATTGACAGCTTGCCAAATTTAAAAACAAGCAAGAAGAAAAGCCAGTTTTGGCCTGACTCCTGAAGGTTTTCTCAGGTGGTAGAAGCAAGGTCTCTTAAACATCTCATTCAATATCCATCTTTGTGTAAAGACTGACACCAATGACTGGAAAAATACAATTATAGGCAAGATAGTTGAGATCATATCTTAAGTCTAGGGCAAGCTGTTAAAGACAAACCATGTGCTTTTTCAGTACGCTGTTCTTCTTCCCCTTCTCTAAGTTACTCAGCATGATACCCATGAGAAGATGATCACAGACTTCATTCTTAATAACTCATTTAAAATCATGTACTATTCACAAGAACCCTGAATGTCTTTACTTATTTTACCGCAGTAGCAGGTCTTTGGAGTTGTATTTCTCCCAAAATGTTAAATATATGTGTGAGATAGAGCAAGAGTGGGGAAAGGGAAGTGGGTTACAGAAGGAAAGAGGTGCTCAAAAGTCAGTTTAATCAAGGGAATAGTGAGGTCATAGGAAAATTCCAGCTTTCTTATATACCCCGGTGTCTTCATACGATATTCAAAATATTATTCTGAGCATAATATTTCAAAATAAAAAAAAAAACATAGTAAGGAAGAAAACAACAACATAATAAAGAATCAAGGACCTTGAAATACTGAGTCAACCCAACCACAGAAAGATCAAATCAATTGAAAGCCTTGAGGTAACTTGCATCTCTAATATACTGTATGTGCAAGAGAACACTCTGTCTCTGGAGTTTCTTTCCCCTCTGGAATGATTCTGTTATTGTGATTTATTTGTTTTTCTTAATATTTCTCTAGGCAATTATATCAGTGGTATATTTTTTTTTTCCTCAGATAAGTGAATTTATTTCAGTATTTTCCCCCAGAGGACTTTGAGGAATCACATGAATACATCAAAAAAGGCTGCACTAAAAAGTCAAACCCTGTTAAAAAAACCAAAACCAAACAACAACAACAACAACAGCAGCACCAAGAACAAAAATTCTTGGACAGATTTCAGTTATGTAAATTTAAAAAGTCCACTTAATATCAGTCACACCAGCCAAGTTCTACTTTCTTTTTTTTTTTTTTTTTTCTTCTGTTAAGACCACTCTTTTTTTCAGTTTGGCTAGAAATTAATCCTAGTACAATTTTCTAAGATTTTTGGTTTTAGCTTTCCATAATGACTTATGGAGACAAAGTAATAGCATTGGAGGAAGAAATGGAAATAGGAAATACTCTACACCTTTATATTTGTTTCAAAATTGTACTTGAATCTCTACTGTTAGCAGATAAACAAGATGAGCTGAAATTATTTGAGGCCATATCAGGAAAAAAAGCTCAGAATTTTTATACTAACAAACATTGCTAATGGTCTTCATACCAGGGTTTTTCTTTACTGTCTTCAAGAGAGCCAAAACATGTATCTGTATGTCAGACAAAGATCTCCTTCATAATGAGTAGCCAGAATCCTCTACAGCAGCTAAAGGCCCTCATGAATGGTGTGAACACATCTATATAATCAAGAGATTTCATCTTTAAATTAATTTTTACTTTCTTTTAGAAAATCACGATGTTCCCTAAACAAAGCTCAAACCTGAAGGGTTTTTTGTTGTTGTTGTTGTTTGTTTGTTTTGGTTTTGATTTAATTTTTTTTCTCCTGGCAGGCTGTACTAAAGTATCAATCAACAATATTTTTCCCCCATATACAAAATTGAGTACTCTCAACCAGTTAAGACTTGGCCTGTTTCCGAGAAAAGGTCTAAAATTCTTCAGATGGTTCACTTCTATTTGTAAGAACAACATAAGGACAACTATTAAGTCTGGGAAGGAGCTTTTTGGAATCAATAGAAAAATTCCAATTGTTTTTTGGTTTTATGTCATGGCCTAAGGTAGGATGGACTGCTGAGCAGACAGTCTTATAATTTCTTTCCTCTGGTACAATTGAAAACTTATTGAAACATTACTTCCCTAATGTCCCTAATCTGGAAACAGATATTTTGTATCTCAATAAGCCTCTTTAATTTTAAGAAGAGGCTTAATCTAGATAAGGGCAATTCTATTAAAAAATGAGGACATGCCTGATTTAAAGTTTGCCTTTACTTACAATAGATTGAGATAAGAATGAGCAGGTTTTTATTCATATTCCATGGTATTATAGCAATTTGCTATTGTATTTGTTAATTGAATTCATAACCCAAATATTTCTGCTTTCAAGTGTTCAGCAGATCACTTTACTTTTCTAATAAGAGTTCTTTTCTAATAGGAGTACTTTTCTAATAAGAGTTCTAATAACTCTTTTATAGATCAGATGTTCAGGAACAATACTACAAAAACTTTGTGGTCTCTGTCTGAGCTCAGGCATTTTTCATGCCAGCTGACTTTCTGGAGCTCAACCAGTGATCTGTAAAGTAAGCAATTTTCCTGTCAGCTTCCCTTCCAGATCTGATAACAGTAAAAACAACAAAAACATGGTATCATAGACAAAAGACACTAACTAACAACATAAACAAATAAATTGTAATATTTCATTTTCAGTCCAGGTTTATTTTATATATTTCTCTTCAACATATAGCTCAGAAATAAAACTAGAAAATAAACTTTGTTATCAGTGAACAAGCACAAATAATGAGAACTAGATCATGTCAAGTGATAAAGAGTGATAGCCTCAGAAATTAGGAAACACATAGGAAAGACTATTAGGTGTGTTGTTTTCTCGACTACTACAAACACACCTCCCTGAAGCACACAGAATTTTACAAGAGCCTTTGCCATCCTGAGTAAGAAGGTTAACTTAAGTCATGTCATTGCCAAAGTATTTGCTCAGCAGTGAAAAAATGCATTGAAGTTGCATTTATTTTACAGTATCCTGTGTTGGAGTGAGTATTATCTCTGCACGCTGCTCTGACTCCATACATCAAACAGTTACAAGGGCCACAGAGTGCAATAAGTTCTCCTCTGGTCTGCGAAGTAGTGTTAGAGGAGTACAAGATGGCATCACAAAGTGCTGAGTTTTCTTGGCATCCTCCCTGCTGCTGAGACTTAAATCAAAGCCTTCCACAACAGTATGGGTGAGAAGGGTGAAATCGGAGACAGAGGTATTCACTCTGATTCTCAGCTTACTTTCGTCTCCTTATAACACACCACGGCTCTGAAAAGCTGTCCACAAAGCTAACACTGGTGTCAAGATGTACAAAGAACTATTCCTATCTTTTCCTTATCTCAGGCAGAGGAGTCTATCTCAGGGTCAGGGGCTTTGTGTACCAAAAATATTCTTGGGTTGAGCAAAATTTTCTCTTCTGAAGGGAGGATAATGCACAATCAGCCAGAAACAGCCAGATTACATTGCAGTTTATTGATATTAGGTGCTACAACTGAGACCAGAATATTTATGGCTGAAAACCCCACAGATTTATCTTGAGTGTCTAGGAGAAGAATCACACCAAAAAATGGGGAAAAGAAATTGATTGCACAGAAATTATTGTTTTTTTTAAAATCAGTTTTTTTTTTTAATATCATTTTCATTACCCTTGATGTAGATATTATACTGCTAATATTTTCTGTATTAATGTATATTTTATGCATATGTGATTTAATAATGATTTAATTAACATGTTAATTAAAGTGATGTTCTGTGCAATACTCCCAGATCTCATGATTTCATGTAAAGGATATGTGGTACTTACAAGGGCTTTTTCTAATATTAATGTTACTTAGGCTAACTGATCAAAGTGTCTTACGGGGTAAAACTTTTACTAGTGATCTGAAAGTCTTTCAGAGTAAAGTCTGAAAGAGGATTCTTAAAGTTTTCTTAGTATATCTTTGATGTCAGGAACTTCGATCTAATTCTAAAGTGTCTCTGGAATATTGAAAAACTCCATGTAGAGTCATAGAACATAAAATATTTCTGTAATTTTTCACTGTCTTGTCACAAAGATCATTAAGAATTGGAAATCTACAAAAAACTATGAGGCCAATGCCATTTCATATTTTCATTGGTATAGGATTATGAAATATGTTGATAGGAAATTGTCAGTACAAGGAGCCTGATAAAATCATATAGAAAGACTTAGACATTGATAAATGAACCATATTAAAAATGATGGGAAAAGATCAAATAGTCCAAAGTCCAAAGATCTTGGAACTTGGATAATAGTTAGGTTAGCTTCTATAAACTTAAATCAAATAACAGATAGGAAAAAAACTGACTTAATTACATTACTGTTGAAGATATAGTCAGATTGGAGAGGGTTTAGAAAAGGAACACAAAGACAATCTAAGAGCCACAAAGATGACCCTAGGAATAGAATGCCTGCCATTAAAAGGAAAGTCTCAGAGAACTATGTTTGATCAGCCTTGAGAAAAGAAGGCTTAGAAGATATCTTATCATCATGTTCCAGTATTTAAAGGGTGGCTTCAAAGAAGATGGAGATCCTCTTTTTCAAGGAGTCCCATGCAAAAGACAAGGAGTATTGGGTACAAGTTACTCTTGCAAAGATTCCAACTGGACACAAGAGGAATATTTTTACAAGGAGAGAAATCAGCCACTGGAATAATGTCCCCAGGGAAATTGTGGATTCCCTAACCTTGGATAAATTTAAGATTCAGCTGAACAGTGTACTGGGACAGTTTGTCTAGACTTTGCTTTTGCCAAGAAAGATTGAATCAGATGATCCTTCCATCCCTTTTTGATTCTATGATTCTATGAATCAAAGAAGACTGTGAAAAACTAAGCATGCTCATACAAATATTAAAATTACTAACAGAGCTAAAAGGATGCTGGAAAAACATCTGTAGAAAAATTATATGCTACACCAAGTAGGAATGTAAACTCCTGGCATCTTTTCCAAATCTACTTTCTATGAGTCTAGTAATCCCGATGAGATTTATTTAGAAATATTGTGTCCAGTTTCTGTAACTGAAATTTAGAACACTGGATGTTTAACTTCATGGAAAAAAAAAATCTTTTAATGAATTTCTGCAATGACCTCTAATATGGAACACTCTTTCTATAGAGGAAATTAAAGTTTGGTAAAACATAAACCAAGAAAGGATTTTGTTTCTCTTTGCAACAAAACAGGAGATGGAAAAACACCACAGACATATTTCACAGAAGTTAGATGTTGATTTTTAAACATAGCCTTTTAGCAATAATCTGAGGAGTAACAGGTATCAAAGCAATGAGAGTGGTGAAAGATTAAGAATGACAGTATACAAAATTTGAGAAATTTCATAATGGATGTTGGTACTTGAAAGGAAAGCAATACGATGGCACAGTATGATGATCCACAAAATCAAATTAATGGAGGTGGAAAACCAAATGATCCCTGGATTTTCATATGCTGAAATGGAGTCCTTTGAACTTTGTTGTAAACTGTATTTTTAAGTAAACAGATGATAACATAATATCATATTCAGATTCTTATAATTTATGTACTATAGGCAGGAACTGAGTTCCTTTTCTACAGTGAGAAAATTGAGCTCAGAGAAACCTTTTTGTTGAATGAACAGGAAAAGTTGTTCAGCAGTGAAAAGGTTTAATTTTTCTCTTAATCCAGATGTGAAAAACTAATTTTTACTTTGATGCTGCAATAATGTCTTGGCTGGTAGGGTAACAGGAAACACAAGCTTTCATGTCCTTCCTTTGTTTTTCGCGGTAATGTTAATGTTCTCTGAAGTTTATCCAAGTTGTGCATAGCAGCTGAGGAGCTGATATTAATAATTAATTAAAATATTTAAATTTTTAATATAGACTTTGGAACTTATTAGTATGATACAGCAGCACTTTCTTTGTTATTACTTCCTTGCAACATTTTCAAGACAACGAGGTCTTTACCATTTTGTCAGGTTTCTTTTAATCATATATATCTGTTACTGTATGCTGATAAAATGACTGTCCTTGTCAAACCTCTTTGCTGTTTTTTTAAAATTAATTTAATCAGTTAAAAGATAATTAAAAAGACAACACATTTTGGACAAATTCTGGAACAATTCTGATTTCAGATACAAAGCTGAAAAAATATGAACTATAAAAGATATGCTGATTCACAGCTTCATGTAGTACCATGCAGATTTTACTGTGCTTTTTTCAAAAATAAGAAAGCTTCTGTATATAGTCATATGTAGTAATGCACACATGGCCAAAGATGTTACTGCATCTCAAAAGAAGCATATTTTCAGTAATAATGGACATGTTCATTTTGCATAATATGAAACAGATTTGTTGGAACTTACTAGGAAAGTTGTCAATGCTGGGTTCTGAAAGGCTGAATACACATAGACACACAAAATCAATAAACATTACACAGTCTTTTTTACTATGCTGAAAGATAGATTTTCTAAACACTATTGGACTGCAAGATCATTTCAAGGTACAATACATCTTCATCTGTCACAAATTGGCATAGCCATTATGGAAGCAGAGGAGATATGATTTGCAATGATGAAAATCTGCCCCTATGAAGTTCACAGATTTTACTTCTGTCTAAATAATATTTGAAAAAAGAAAAATCTATATTATTTTGGGCTTCAAATGACCTCATTATCCACGTTAAATTGCCTTTATACCTTTCTATCCTCTTGTCTTGATCTTCCTTTTTCTTCTGCAGATAAATTGCCATGTAACTCCCTTAAGAAAACAAAGAATTCCAAGGCTGGCCATTAATGTACGGGTGTGGTGGGTTGACCTTGGCTGGCTGCTAGGTGCTCTCCTGCTCCTCAGTGGAACGGGGAGAAAAAGTAAGACAAAAACCCTCATAAGTCAAAATACATACAGTTGGGATCATTTACCAATTACCATTATCACGTACAAAACAGAATCTGCTTTGGGAAAATTTATTTCATTTTTTGCTAATTAAAATACCTTCAAAAGGTGAGAAACAAAAACTAAAACACCACCCACCCTTCCTCCCAGGCCTGTCTGAACTCCTGCATTCTTGACTCCTCTACCTCACTGCCAAGTAGAGCAGGGTAATGGGGAATCGGATCTGTGGTCAGTTCCTAACAGTTCCGTGCTGCTCCTTCCACCTCACACTTTTATCCTCCTCCACCATAGGTCCTTCCCATGGGATAGACATGGATTTTCCACAGACTGCAGCTTCTTTCAGAAAATATCTATGCACTCTGTGGCTTGCAGTGTGGGTATCTGCTCCAGTGTAATCTCCATGAACTGCAGGAGAGCCTCTGCCCTGCTCTGGCACCTGGAACACCTCCTCCATCTGCCTCTCTCACCTTGCTGTGTGAAGGGCTATTTCTCACCCTTTTCTCACTCACTCCTCTCCCACAGCTGCTCTACAGCTACTGTGCAGTGCAGCCCTTTTTTAAGTGTGCTTGGCTGAGGGACTGAGCTGTGCCCTGTGCTGATCCACTGGAGCTGGCTGGAACCAGCTGTGTCCAGCTCCTCTGCACCCGTCTCATTGCCAAGACATTGCCATCTATACCCAATACATCAAATAAAATATGTGGAAAGGTACAGCAAAAATACTGATGCCAGGATGCTTCCTTGGCCTACTTCTTTGACACAGATTTTTGTAGCTCTCATGAGTACAGTCCACTTCCCTGTCTCATGTAGAGTCAAGTTTATGAATCTAATTTTTTACCAGACTGTTGTTTCTTTAGCTGATAACAAGAAACTGAAGATCAGTTAAATGCCTTATGTTTTAAGCATCACGTTTCTTGGCAGAGCAACAAGGATACTGCAGAACTGAAAATATTCCAATATTTAGGAAGTAGTGCTGCTGAAATTATATTCAGAAAAGTGCCAGTAAATCAGTGTAATTAGCTCTCAGAAACTTCTCTGACCTATTTCAGACCATCTATTCATCTGCATTCAAACTTTTTTGGAAGAGTCATCATGAATTTTTACTTGTTAGTGTGAGTGAGCAAGAGAAATGTATCTTGTGTTAATAAAAATAAAATCAAAGAAGGACTTGACAGATAGGAAAAATCTATGATACACCCATATTTCTCTAACTTGCATGCATATATCACTTCTGGAAACTGCTTTATTTTCCCTAAGACACAACCACTGATAAAATCAGGTGTCAGAGTTATTGTATGGTTTGGGTATTATTTATCTTTTTCACAGTAGAAGTGTACATTTTAAATGTACAATCCATGCAACAATAATGTTTTCAGATTTTCCCAGTGCCAAAATGGTTAAAATATACTAAACAACAAGCAAGACTTTTTTCATCTTCTGCCATACTTTTCCTGTCAGGTAGAGAAAGAAGGGGGAGAAAAAGGATTTTTAAAAAATAGTGGTATTGGTTAGGAAGATCACATTAAGTTAAGTATGCCTATAATAGTGGTGAACCATGATCCATAGCTTGCAGTAAAGACCAGACTTGGGCATATAGCTTGTAAGAGAAAAAAATTGCAACATGATATTGGGATTCAGCATGGATTTTGACATCGCTGATGAAGACTGAACTTTCAGGTTCAACCTGCACAGTCCAGCAGCTGGACTCTTAAAGTTAGCTTTTTCTCATAACAGACTTAAATGCTGTCATAGTCAATTATAAAGGTATTCCTTCATCAGGAACTGTAGCTATAGGACAAGGAGTAATGGTTTCAAACTGAAGAGGGGAAATTTATATTAGATATGCAGAACAAATTCTTTACTGTGAGGGTGGTGAGGCAGTGGAACAGGCTGCTCAGAGAATCTGAGCAATCCTGGCAAGGTCGGATGGGACTTTGAGCAACCGGGTCTAGTGAGAGATATCCCTGTCCATGGCAGGAGGGTTGGAACTAGATGGTCTTTAATGTCCCTTCCAACCCAAATCATTCTGTGATTCTATGAATTTATAGAAACCACATGAGTTAATGAGGTGCTGTATCTTGGAGATTAATCTTCAGTCTTCTATATATTTGGCAAAGTAGGTGTTTTTGAGAACTAAAATTGAAAATATCAATGTCTCATGAATCTAAAAAAGTAGGCAGCATCCAAAAATGGCAAGGAAGAAGAAACAGGTTAAACATAGACAATATAGCAGTGCAATCTCTGCTCTGGGCAAAGAATAGTGAAAAAGTATTCTCTTATGGAAATAAAATGGTTTCATACCAGAGGTTCAACATTTTGTGTTTAAAATTGCCTTTCTCAAAGAATAAGCCTTCTTTGAAACTTTCCTATCAAAGTGCAGTTTTTCATTAAAAAATATTTCACGTATTAAATGACCAACTAACACAATTTTAAAGTAGAAAAAAAAAAAACAAAACCAAAAAAAAATCCCAGAAATACCCTTTTCAATATCAACAATAAGTGAAAAAGATGATTTCAGCCCATGCAAAGAAACTTGAAAAATTCCCATTACTACACAAAGGTATGCAGCATATTGAGAAAACCTATGCTTCAGGAGCACGTTGTCCTACTGGGAAGCAGCTGCACTAGACTTTGTAGCTTCTGTTACAGAATGTGAATATGGAAAGCTATGGGATGTCTATCATTAGTGCCTCAGCACCTTGTAGAATTTCATGTTATGTAGACATCTATATGAAGAGAGAACCTTGTGGTAACATTTGTATTATGCATCAAATGTTTCATTTCTTCATTTAACGAAGGGAGTGTATTGCCCTACAGTGGATATAATAACGCTCTTCACATATCTCATAATGCATCATGCAGTATAACTTTCCTATTATGTCAGTTGGTGACTCACCTATTTGTGTTAGAGGCAGCAGCAGCTGGTGCGATCAATGAACTTCTGTACTGTTTTGAAATTTCAAAAAGGTAGTTGAACAAAAATAAGGAGAAATTTTTAATTCGTATATGAACTAGAAAAAATTTTCCATCACCACACTTGAAGGCTGACAAAGTGCTTCTTGAAGCTAGTCTGTGCAGTTTAGTATTTTTAATTCATATTGTATGTCTTAAAATATTTCCTTTGAGTGTTGGGGTTTTTGGCGGGGGGGGCTGAAGGGTTTATTTTGGGTTTTTTTGTTTGTTTGTTTGGTGTGGGTTTTTGGTTGTCTGATTGTTTTTGTTTGGGTTTTTTTTGTTTGTTTGTTTTGTTTTGTTTTTTGTTTCTTCTTTTTTTTTTTGTGATAGCCTGCACTAATTTGAGTTATCATAAGCCACATAAAATTACCTATTTTTATTTGCTTAATAGAGGAACAAACACTGGAATATAAAGAAAGCTTTCAAAACTTGGCCTGATTTTTGTTGTAGTCATGAATAAAATTCAGTTTCGGGGGGGGTGTCAATAGGCCTTGGCCCATATAAGATAAAGAGTATGCATCCTCTTAAAGCATTCACAGTGTAGTCAATTGCACCATAGTAGTGTGTGCTAAATTATCAGAATATCAGTAATTTGTAGTAAAGGTAGGCCATTGACTGGAGGGATGGAGCACCTCACCTATGAGGAAAGGCTGAGATTTCAATTTGTTCAGCCTTGAAAAGAAAAGGCATTGGGGTGACCTAATTGTGCCATTCCAGTACCTGAAGGGAGCCTACAAGATGGAGAGGGACTTTTTAGAAGGGCATGTAGTGACAGGACAAGGGGAAAAGGGCTTCAAACACAAAGAGAGTAGGTTTAGATTAGATGTCAGGAAAAAAGTTATTTACTATGAGGGTGGTAAGTCAGTGGAACAGGTTGCCTAGTGAACTTGTGGATGCACCATCCCTGGGCCAGGGCCAGGCTGGACGGAGCTCTGGGTCATACAGCCTATTGAAAGATGTCCCTGCCCATGACAGGCAGGTTGAACTAGATGACCTTTAAGGTCCCTTCCAACCCAAGCCATTTTATGATTCTATGATTCTAATTCTATCATTTCATCACTGTCACATGAAGAGTTGTTTAGGAGAACAATATATTAAATTATTTACAAGATGGTATCTACTTATATTGCAGCATACTTCAAACTGTTCTGTGCAGACCTACTTGATACAGCTGATAATATGATAGAATTGGGAACAGCCCAGAGCTCTTGAGTGTCCACCTACTTCTTTTCTATGGTAATACAGAAAATGTAAATTTAATGATTTGATGTTTTGATAGATTAGTTTTTTTTCTTTACACTTGAAAAAAAAAAAAAAAAAAAAAAAAATTACAGAATAGCCTTTACTGGTCATGAAAATGTCAGCCTTGTCTCAGTGCTGGCTATAAGCCAGTATGATTTCTGTTAGTCCTTTCTACCTATGAAAGAAATATCAACTTCATGAATTTCTGTGGATAGCAACACATAATTAAATACAATTCTTCCTAGTGATGGTACTTGCTGTTTCATATAGCTGTCAACTTGTTTTCCAGCATCAGCTATACATTAGGCAATATGTAACCATGACATCAATTAAATAGAAAAACATACAAAAGCCAGACTGATTTCCTGAGTTTACAGTCTCTCTATTCTGGTAGATTCTTGTAGGTGTATAGGACAGCAACATTTTCTGTAAATTTTCTATGGAAGTAATTTTGGCATTGCTTTGAAAGCTATTTGTTATCTGTACTAGATGAAATGCTTATTAGCACTTTCTAAAAATACTTAGAATTTAACCGTTAGTATTATATAGTATACAAAATTGTTCTTTACTTATTTAAAATGTAAACTCTTTGGAATGAAATGTATTATAATTTTAAGAACCTTATTTTTTAAATTTTCTAAAATAAAAGCCAAAGTGTCATCCTTACTTCATTGAATAATTAAAGGCCACCGTGCAGTAATAGGAGTTTTGTATTTTAGCTAGAGTACTACATAGAATATTGGTAATTATTCTTTTGCATATACACAGAGAATGTGCCAGTAATAGACAGGAGAGCTGCAAATTTTTATTGTTTTTTAACAAAATGTATATACTAGCCAGTTTTTCAGCTGGTGTAAATCGCTACCTTCATGCAACCTATGCAGTTTCTGTCATTATCACCCACACTACTTTTCCTAACCCTTCCTTGTTTTATCCCTGCGCGGTGTATGTGTTATTATGAATGAATTGCAGACCCTGACAGAGAACCTGGTACAGTGTATGAGACAAAAAAGAGAAATACAAATTGATTATGGTGTGTTTTCAACCAGCACTATAACAACCTTCCTTTCAAACCTCATTAGGCATTTTCCTTTCTTCAGTCTGTTCTGCCTGTCTCTGCTCCTGCCAGTAGAAAATGTCACACTTCCAAAGATGTGCAGACATTTTAAACCTTTCTGTCACTTGCCTCCAACCCAGCACATTGTTTTCTTTAGATAGCTACACTTTTCTTCCACTAATGATGGACTGTATTCATATCTTCTGTAACACTATTTTGGGCCACAAGGCTTTCTTTAATGTGCCTAAGTTACAGACACAGCCAGGAAATGTATTATATACAGCACACTGAATTCGAATGCTAAGTCCTTCACAAAATCTTATCTTTGGTGCTCAGCATTATATTTATTACTGTCTGTGTTAACTATCATAATAAATAAAAATAATACATTAAATTATATTGTTAGAGTATTCATAATATTTAAGTAATTCTTCAAGAAAACAGAATTGCCTTTATTTCTGGGAATTCTCTTATATTTATTTAGATTTTAAAAAATTAAAAGGGTGAAAAAGAAAAAAAAACAGTCTAAGAAAAAAGGTATTCTAATTTGTAATTACAAAAAAAAATGCTCTAATGCAATTAATTTCTTTGGATTTATTTTTGACACCACTGTGTGTATGTGTGTATATATATATGTGTGTGTGTGTGTACTTTCCCCTCATAATTTCCTAGAGTTCACCAGGTTTCATTTTCATACTTATGTATTCGCATGAAGTCGAGAATTTGAGAAATTTACTTCATATAGTAACTTTTGGAAGTTCTTGCCAAAGGAGAGTACAAGAGGAAGAAAAGTGTCTAAGAGGGTATATTTGTCTGTTGCCTACATATGGTGTACTGTTCTGCTGAGAGTTTAAGTGTAAGGACTTTAAGTGGACATGCCCCAAAAAAAGTGTTCAATAAAGTAGGTAGAGAATGTATAGCTACTTAGAGCTAATTGTCTATGTGGATTTTTTTAGCATGAAAAAATAGCATATTTGTAAATCTAATCGACTTTAAAGTGATTTGTTCAATACGTGCTTGATATTTCCACATTGTAAATTAGCCCCTATTAGCAATAACACATCAATTTAGCTGTATGGGCAAATTCTCTAAGGATATGTGAAATTAAGAGTTTAAATTATGTAAGAGTTTCTTACAAATTGAGGTCATGTACCCTATAAACAATGGGGAGTGACTTTAAGTTTCTTCCTTCAAAACATTGTCTTAGATTTCTACAGCTTTCCTCATCCTTCTTTTGCCACCATAGTGCTATCTATATTCTTTATATGCATTCAATCTCTCCTCATATACACATGTATGCGTATATGAGCATGTGTGTGTAAATATATATGTCTCTCTGTGTGTTCATGTATTCCTACTGAGTTTTGATATTTTAGCTGCAACCGTATGTGCTTAAATGAAGATGTATTTAAACTGATTTATCCACTGTGGTGTCAGCCAGGAAACTCCAGGGACACCTTTTTCTGGGAGAGGTCACCTTCTATCTCAATCTGATGACAGCTGTTACTCCAGCTTCTTCTTCAGGATGTCAGATTTTTAATTTTAACAGTCACTTCTTTCTCCCCCACCCCTGTCTCTTAGTCCTCTCCTATATATTTTATTTTAGTATTTTTAAATTTTATTTTATTTAAATGAGACTGTCTCAACTCAAATCTTATTCCAGGTACTAAACAGATTCTTGTAGCACGGCATCTTTTTGCAGTGCTAGCCAGGAGCAATGACATTTTTCTGTCCAACAGGAGGTGTTCTAATGATACACAGCAGTAGCACTAGTCGGAGCCTAAGTGGCAGCCAATGTAGCATCAGTCCAGTCACTTCAAATTAAGTTTGGATGATGAATCTGTAGAACTGCAGAGCTTATGAGGCTGAGACACAGAGTTTATGTGATTACTTCCATTTTACGGGTTTTTTGCCTTTTTCTATTACATTTGACTTTTTAAATCAAACCATGGTATACATGGCTAATTTAAGGCTTCTAGACAGCAAGATGGAACTTGGATATAGAAAAGGTAAAAAAAACTCGGGAAAATTGAACTTACAAGCCTGAATGGGTAGCTGGTGGCTGAAATGAAAATTCAGATACAGGAGTTATTCAGGGTTTCATTGTTACCCAGCAAAGCATTTTGTTTGACTAAAGTTCCGTATTCTGGGAAAGAGACATAAGAAAAATGAGGTTAATATCTCCTTCTTAAAGGAACAACATGTTCTAACACATCATTGTATTTCTTTATTTCTGTATTTCTACTTAAAAATAAGTCAGTCTTTAAGTAATTTTGGAAGAACTGAAAGTACAATTGCATTACTTCATTCAAAGAAGAATAAAAAAGAAGCCATCCAAATAAAACCTTTTATTTATCTTGATCATTTACTATGTTATAAAAGCAGGTATTAAATACAACTGGAACATAAACTACATTATAGTATACAAGATAATTCTGTGTGCTTCTCTAATACATTTCTAAGATCACAAAAAGTCTCAAAATATATGTATATATAGCACTCTTCTAGAGCATAAAAATGTGTTTTCATCCCAATTTAGAGATGAAGTACCATAAATTAAAAGTTTCATGTCACAAAAGGGTTTTTCTTTTTGCAATAGGAATAAAATTTGTATCTCCAAAGAATAGGTTTAACCAGGATAAACAGGTTTTTTTTGGTCCTCTTTTCTTTTATTAGTGAGATGTGTTCAGAAGTATATAATGAGTTACATCACCACTGTGTACCAGTCTTTTCTGTTATTTGGATGAATATGGTCCATTTACAGGTTTTTTTTTGCTTATAAAGGAACAACAACAAAAAATTAACCCTCTCATATAAAACTACATTTCTTTTATTGCCACTGTGCTTGCAGATAGAGGACAAATGTATTATATTGTAAGTAGGGCAAGGAGAGGACTGGAGTATTTCTCCCTAGGACCAAGGGATATAAAAAGGAGTGGCTTTTTGCCAGTTTGTTTACACCACACAGTTACAATCTGATTATTCAAATTATTAGAGCAGTACCTCTGCCCAACCTAAGTTGCAAACAAGACCATATGCTGAAGTCAACAGTATGGATTTTATTTAGCAGTAAAAGTGAGAGGGAGAGAGAGAGAGAAAAAAGCGTGGAGAGTGAGGGGGCATGGTGGTGAGGGGGAGAAAAGAAAGTGAGAGATATATGAAGCAGAACAACAATCATCAGCCCTATAGATCCCATGGTGTCACATCAGTCCTTTTCTGGTCTTCTCAATGGTGAGGGCTGCACAAAACACAGAGTTCCATGGATTAATGTAGTTCAGGTGCATCTGGGAATGCACAAGAACCTCCCTGGCCTTATCAGATGAGTGTGGGCTACGGCCTCTCCTATACCAAACCCAGCCAGGTCTGATTTTCAGCACAGCTGCTGTTGGCTTTCCTTGTGGTTATGTTTTTCTCCCTAAGCCTTGTCTACTTCTCCTTAGATCTCAGATAATTGGATATTAGTGCCACCTTATCTCAAGTTCCTATCAGGTGTCTTAAAGTCCAATTTCCTGAAATCCAGGAGGCAGGGTGTGCTTCAGTGGTTGCAAATTCTTTATACAATTGGCCATAGTGAGCAAAGTCCTTTGAGGATCTTAATAATGTTTAAGATAATTACGATTTTTTAAGCCTCTTACAGATGCTTGTAAGCATCTCACTTGTACTAGCTAGTTAGCCAGATCCAATAATATTTATCAGTCAGAGAACTCATATGGATTCTCCTAAAGATGTCAGCTTGGCTTCTCAAATCACAGAATCATAGAATGTTAAGGGACTGGAATGAACGTTAAAACCTTCTAGTCCCAGCTCACTCTTCTATGGGCCAGGAGACCTCCCACTAGGCCAGGTTGCTCAAAGCCCTCTCCACACCTACAGACTGGGCAGAGAAGTGGTTGAGAGCAGCCCTGCGAAGAACACCATTGAAAAGTTTCTAAAATGCATGGATTCTTCTATTTGCAAACTACTATTTTTAGTAATCTTCTCTTTTGTTTCATAGAAATACCCCACTACATGTCTATTATTTCATAATCCACAATGTGCAAAGAAATAAGGACATTTAGCTTTGTGACTCTTGCACTGTAGTAAGGTGAAAGACAGTATTTTAAAAACAGAAAAAAAATATTGAATGGGAAAGTTTGTCAAGCCCAAAAGGACAAAACTTGTAGGATCAAGTAATCATATAATGGCTTGATTTGGATGAGACCTTAAATATAATTCCGATTCCCCCACTAGATCAGGCTTTCCCAGACCCTATATCTTTCGGGGGAAAAAAATGTATCTATCTAAATCTTTAGATAAGGTTTATGTAGTCATGCATTTGGGTCTGATATTTTCAGTCTCTTTTGAAGATGATACAGTGTAAATGGCTCCTATTATAGGAATCTAAATAATTCTGCAGGGCTTGATCAATTACAAACAAAACTAGAGTTCACAGCCTTTTGTTTAATAAATGGTTTTTACTACAGAAAGTGTTTGTAGGGATTTGGATATATTTACATGCAGAGCCATCTACATTTTGGCTTATAGTTGGAATACACTCAAGAAAGGAAGATCAATTTAAAAAAAAACCTTTGTGCTACAGAGTAATGCTAACAATATGCAACCAGTGATGTAATATACATACAATAAATATTTCACTATTATTTTGTGTTTTAAGATAGATAGTTTTCATTCAGGTTTCATTCAGATTTAGGATCATCACTTTCATCTAGTAAATACCAAGAGCTAGCAAGGTATTTGTACTCTTTTTCTCTGAAAATAAATTTACATTTAAAACACTTTTGTAATACTGCATATATCTACTCATTCTCTATTTAGACCCTAACACAAATTGGGAAGAATATTATGAGAAAATAGTCCAAAATATTCTAAGAGACTAAAAACCTTGGTAAAACTTATTAAAATATGAAATATTTGGCCTTAGAAAAAAAGAATGGGTTTTGAAGGCGAAAGAAAACAAAACTTAACTTTTTTGATAATACCCAGTAATACAAGTTTAAATACATGTATGATTAGTATACTTGACTTATCAATTGATTATCTCATCTCCTCTGAACAATAAAAGGTGTCTAGGTGGAGACAAAACTCTCTGTAGCCTCATTTACTCTGTTACTCTCACTTTAAGCCCCTAAAGACTTCAATATGTTTTTTTTTTTACTTCTCTTGTTCTTTCCACAATTCACTACATGAAGGTTTTGTGCATGTCTCTTGACTATCCAGAAATATTTTTCATGACTTTAACATATTGAATGCACAATTACTGCCTTTGGTATTTGAACAAAGAATCTCAGAACAATCTTGTCTTAATGTATTGGAACTGCAATAGAATGATTTTAGAGTTCTTTTTTTTAACCAAGAAAACAAACGACAAAATAAAATTACATTTCAAACTTGATCTGTATGTAAAAGTAGGTGTGCACACAAAATGTAGAAAGTGGTGTAGCCTACGGAGAAAACATGTCTTCATTCAGTGCCAAAGCATATCATCAGTATAGCATAGCCAGTGTGGTGGTGCGTGAAAGCGACAAGCCAGAATTAAGGACATTAATTCATAATTAGGGACATTAATGACCAGTTATCAGCAGTATAATACAGTGTTTTCTTCCTTCCGGGATGTTGCTTTTCGTTCTTTTCTCCTCTCTCCGACTTCCTTGTTTTCGCCCGGTTACAGTTTCCCGGAGCGCTGGCCAGGCGCTTCCAGGAGCAGCCGGAGAGAGAGAGAGGCAACAAACACCTTTGTGGGTTTGTCTGATACGGACAGAGCTGTTTAGAGAGCGCGAGCAAGACCGGGATAAAGAGACTCAAGAGATTGGACAAGAGATTGGACTCAAGAGATTGTGCTGTCCAAAGTAGGTTGTATTTGCCCGATGTACAAGTGACCACGATCAGGGGTCCAGACAAAGGTTTTATAGGGGAAAATAAGAGATAAGGTGAGACCAATAGAACAATGACCAGTGTGAATACATTATAGGTAAAATCCAATGGGAATAACTCCAGGGGGAAGGATGAATATACGTAAAAATACAGAATAGAAACTCCAGCTTTAGGTTTAGGAAATAGAAACTCCCATCTCAAATTCACAAAGCCTTTTTGCTCCGTTTGCGTAGCTGCACACTGCAACACCGGGAAATAGCTAATACAATTTTAAATTCTTTTCTGCTTATGGTTTATTTTGGATAGGTAGGAAATATAACAGAGTGTACTCAGATTAACATTTTTTGTAGTTAGTAGAATATATTTAAAGAGGCAAAATATACTGTTGTACTTTCTGGAAAATCTTATTACAGCTGTCACTGCGGCTGTAGAAATAACAACTCCAAGAAGAATTATCTCAAGCTTTGAGCACATTTCTTACTTCTATTTGACATGGACTCAGTACTTTGCCATATAACTCAGAAAACCTAGGTTATCAGCTTTATAAAATAGCAAAGAGTTTAACTAGGGCCCAGTGAAGAAATACATTGACTTATGACTGAAAATCTTCACAAACTTGTTTTGAACTAAACAAAAAGTCTGTATTCCTACTTTTCCCCCTTATATTACCAGTGTTGTTTTACTGAAAAATATAGTTTCTCTTTTTACAGTTGTTTTTTTTCCTCTTCTAGAAATTAAAAATGTCAGAAAAAAGAATCCTTACTTTACAGTGTCTTAAATTAAATGTAGACTTCTTTTGGATATTTGGGCCTCATCTTCAGTAAAAAGACAGAAAAAATACCATTTCTTTCATAGCTCATGTGGATATATAAAACCATGTTTTAGAAGCATTTTACTTCAATAACTGGATTATTTTATTGGAATATTTACAAGGTAAACAAAGATGCCAGCTATTGAAGTTTTAGTGTGTTTAAGGATATGACATGGCTGAAGAAACTTAAGTAACTGAGGATATAGGTGATCTATGTAATCTTAAGTGACTCCAGGATATTGGAAGATCAAAGCTAAAAATAATGCAGCTTTAAAGACACCAAATTTCTTCAGCTAAAAAAAAAAGGAAAAAAAGAAAAATTACATCAACAAATCCTTTGGAATTTGTTATAAGGTTTGTTTGGTGGGTTTTTTTTGCTTATGTTTTAAGGAATAAACTTTATAGCTATTCATAAGTTTTCATTTTGTTTTTTTTTTTTTTGTTAGCTCTTATCACAGACAGCCTTATGAGAGTTTTATCTTGGTATCTCATACAATTTGACTTCTCACCAATTCTGTTTGAAACATTAAATTTTATCATAAATAGTTTTGTATAGAAGCAGTGTTTCCTGGAACTAACATTTTTGTCACACAGAAGTACTGTGTAATGTAGCCAGTTTTAGGGACTCTCCAAATGGAATTCAGTGATGTTGTAGTCTCCATTGCAAATGTGCTTAATCTTGCTGTTCTAGTGTAACTCCTCTAAATATTGAGCAAAGAACTCAAGTCACTGTGTTTACATTGGTAAAATCCTTAGATTTTTTAACATACTATATTTGTCATAGGTAGCATGAAAGCTGCAGCTGGAAGTGATGAATGCTGATCAGGTTAGTGCTATTCTACTGCATGAGATATATAGTGTGTTAAATGAATATTTTTATATCCTTTAAAAATATGTAAGTTATTTCCAAGTTTTTGTTCTAGTTTTGGGTTTGTTTTTTTTCCAGACGTATGCAAACAAAATTATAGGCAGGTATATTGAACACATGGATATCAAGAAAATTGGTTTCCATGGGAACCTTATCCACATGACAGTTTTCAAATGCTTTTCTGCTTTACAGGTGTCATTTCAGTAATTCTAAAGGTATTAATATTGCAAGTAGACATGAAATATATGACATAAAATGATTTGTTGGTGTGCGTGTGTGGACAGAACCTAAGCAAACAGCATATTGATTGAACAGCTTTTTCAACTCTCTGACTGCGACATTTTGTCTGTTTATTTTAAGCTATTCCCAAACACTTCATTTTGGGACAAATCTAAATATCATTTGTTCTGCCTCTAAGTTTTAAGCACATATACACTTCTAGAAGAAAGAAAATTAGTTTCAGCACAATGCATAATAAGTTCACTATACATTAAGGGATTGCTTCATTATGAAGCATTCACATCTGAAACCAATTTTCTTCCTGCAGGAGAAGGCTACATGAAGAGTGCTGCAAATTAATTGTGCTAGCAACATGGCAACAAAGCTGGAAATCTGTACAGAAATGTGGCAACTGGTGAACCCTGCTGCCTTGATTAGCACATTAATTACAAAGCAGGTGATAGTGGACTGTGTTAATGGGCTGCAAAAAAGGTCAAGAGGACTTAGCTATCATTTTTTCCCCACCAAATTATTGAATATTTATTTCACTGCTCTTCTGATTTGAATATGTCTGAGAAGAACTGGTGATCTTCATAGAGCAAAGTGACTTTTTCATTTTTTCCCTTCTCTTTCTTCTTTTTATTTGTGTTAAACAAGAGGTCATTTTGAATAAGAGTATGTAGTAGCTTGTCAAAAAGAAACCACTTAAACCAGGGATTCATACCCAAGGGATACACCACTTTAGTGTTAAACCCCTACCAATGTGTGTTTATCTGGTCTGAATGTACATTTCAATGTGTTTCTTTGTAGCAGAGGAGACAATACAGACATTATGAATATAATTTTTTTTTTCATGATGTAGGTACTTAATCGATCTGTTATTTCTCTTTCAACTAAGGGAAAATAAAGATTTTCAGATGCAAATATTGATCTTAATCTCATCCCTGAGGAAAAGTGTCTACCTCTGCTTTCTTCTTTTTGAAGAATGCACATCATCTTCTGGATTGAAGACAATCACCTCTTCAAAAGAAGAGTGAATGAACAATTTTAAAAAAGAGACAAGAAAAATACTTGCTGGAAAATTAAGTTAGTAATCATTATTTATTTATAATTTATATTGTGTCAAATAGTTCCAGAGTGTACTAAAATAAGGGATAAAAACAACACAGATATTGAAGAAGGCAGTAATAAATGGAAGCAGAAATTGGTTTTGTTTGAGTCAGAGAAGAAGATTGGTATTATCAGAGAATATCAATGGTCTAAATCTAATGACTTCAGAAAATTATTTTCAGAGTTAATTTCTAAATCTTTTTAGAAATCAGACCATTTTGGGATATGTACATCATACATAATTTGTCATAAATACTAACAATGAAGGTATCCATTAAAGATTATGTCTGGATTAGATATTTCCAATCTACCTCCATGGATGAAAGTAAGCAAATATATTTCTTCTGTTTGGGTCTCTTCATAGCATTCATAAAAACCGTGCTACATATTTTTAAATTTTGAACAAATCTTCTCTAGTATTTTTTCTGTTCAATCTTTTAATGAAATCTTTTTTGACTCTTCCTTATAATTTCCTTATAAAAATTTACCTCCTGAGTCACAAGCCATTCTGGTCTTCTCTTGAAAGACATGATTTAAAGATTTTTCTTTCTGTTCTCTAGACATAGCAGAATGTACCACCAAGCAAAAATTTGTCTTTCTTTAGTGTGCTGCTCTTCCTGCAACAGAAATACACACATAAGCCCAGATGTGAAACAGTCCTTCCACTGTTCTGAAAACTGCAGTCTTGTTTATGCTGAGGGCTGTTCAAGGTGAAAGTACCATTTTTGCCATTTTCACACATCAGAATATTGTGTGTAAATGCAGAGCCCTGTGCAGATTCCTACAGATGAGTGAGAAAAAGAAAAGTATTTAAGAACAGTAAATGATTGTGACTACTTTTCATACACAGTAGCTGCTTACTGTGAAGGATCAACAGAAACAACTCTTTCCTCCAGGGCATCCCAACCTACAAAACATGGACCTTGTGTTCAAGATGTCTGATGCATCAGACTGAAGATAGGTTATCTAAATGTCAGGGGAAAGAGAACCAAACACACCTTTTGAACAGAAGATACTGAAATAAATTGACACAGACATTTTTTAGCAGCAAACTCTAGAAGATGCACAAAGGGCAACTGGCAACTGGAGAAGGCTCTCACAGGTTAGTTTCACACAGAAACTGAAGTTTATCTTTAGTGCAACCTCTCGCCATCCCCAGTAAAAATAAGCTGAACAAGTGTCATGCTTGTCCTTGTTTTTGTCCACACCAGATGGGATCCCAGATCTTACTGGTCTGTTTACATGTGATCACTGGATATTGCATGTATATCTTATCTGGGAAATAGTCTTCTTATGAGGATATAAATTTAAGTAAAATGCATACTGCATTCATAACTACTAGACAACAAGTTGAATATTTATTATATTTGTAGAAGCAGCAAAAATTTCAGATTAATGTGGATATCCCTCAACATTCCTTACAGAATGCACTAAATAATGTACTTTTGTCATTCCAGAAAGCTGTTACTAATTTTTCCTTGCAGACAATTATTGGTATCTTCAAAAAGCTTTAATCCATCCAAGGTGTATCTTTTCCAAACAGAATTTTGTGTTTTAAGCCATTACTATTATTGCAATAATATATTTTTTTTCAAACTTGTGCATTCTGAAATCTTTTCTGAACTACTGTCTTTCTGAGAAAAAAAATGAGGAAAAAAAATAAAAGGTAATAACCATCTCAATTTAATTACCTACTTTCAAAAGGTGAAATATATTTCAAATTTAAGTAAAACTGATAGGACAATATGTAATTAAACTGCCTGAGGACAGTTTTCTAGAGTTTATGTCTTTTTCAGATAAACATTTAAAGTCTTTATTTTCTTACAAAGAGAGTAAACATGAATTGGGAATCAGATTAAATTAATCTGATTTCAGATTCCAGCCTTTTAAAAAAAACACATAACCAGTTCTGTAATATCTTTTTTTTTTTTTTTTGTCAGTATATGCAGACATACACAGCTTACATTCTCGGTGGTTGTAAGGCATTTAATATCCATTAATTTCAGTGAGAGTTATCTTCCTAAATATTTATTGAGGCTCTGAACAACATCTAATCAGATTTCTGTCTCCAACTGTTTTTCAATGGGTCTTTAAGTGATAAATCACATAAAATTTCTGTTCTGTAGAAGTCAAGATGCTATACGCAATCAGCCTTTAATTTGATTCCAAAAAAGGTGGCCCTAGAAATTTGGCCATATAGTCCTCTGTAAAATCTAAATTCAGCTTTGTCATTGTACATAAATTATTCGTGGCAACTGTTGATTTATTTCAGTATTCCTGTTTCTGTCATCTATTACATTTTAGGGGGAAAAAAGCATAAGAGATTTTTTGCTTTTAAAGAGAAATCTGAAACTTTATGCATCTTATTTTTTTCCCTAAGAGAAATACTTCACCATAGGCTAAATTTTCTTTAATTTCAGAATAGTGTTTAAGGACACTTACCATCCACAAAAGGAATTTCTTCTCTTACTGTAATTATACAGCAAGTCTTGAATAATTAAAGCTGTAAACACCTAAAGCTGGGCTGTGTGACCATCGTTCATGTCTGTGAATCTATCTTTGATCTATCATAAACATCCCAATAAGTGAGACTGCCAAACCCAAATCCAGACCAAGTCTGAAGACTTATAAAGCGTTGGAAAACTGACATGTAATCTTGTTGGTCCAATATGGTAGTCCTTAGAAATTAACATCTTCTGAGAAAACAATCACAGATTATTTTCTCATACTGAACTGTCCATAGCAGTCCTCACATAACCCTCTGTGTGTCACTACTCACTGTTATTTTTAATACCATATTACCAAGAATAAGTTTTAAATGTCGGAGTGATAGGGTCATCAGTTAATCAGCTTCCCAAAATGGGAAGAACATTTGTGATTTTAAAGTTTGAAGCTTTAAGTCATCAGGGTGACAATGTAGTAGTGCAATAAAAAAAAAAAAAAAAGGCATAATTTTAAATTATTTGAAATTTCTTAGTTTAAAATAATCCCTATAACCACTGGGACTGATGTGTTTTATTTTCAAGCTATGAATTATTTAAAATTAAGTTCAAATTGAAGTGTCATTGAACTGTGCCTTTGTGCATCTTGGTACTGTTGGGTTTGTCAAATGTGCCATCCAGAGTTTTTCAAACAAATCTATATTTTGAGTTTATTCCAAAGTCAGCTAACATTCTTACTATTGTACCTGGGGGTGGGGATGTGTGGTATACACACCATATATGCATAGATATAACCTTAGTTGCATATTTGCATATTTCTTTCTAGAAAGATTTTAAACAAAAATTTAAAAAGATCACTTCTAAATCAACAGTTTCCCCCAGTACATCCTTTCTTACTCTATCTTGCCTCCCTTACTTCCACTGCCTGGTACTAAGTGAGTGTCTCAAGGTCTCTTTGGTATCCATACGTTCCAGTTTGATTGCATAGAAGCACTTGCTCCTTTTCAGTGCTGAATCAGGTCAACTGCAGAGCAGCAGCAGAGGGATTGTGTGATTGACAAGTCTGCCTTTGGGATGCCAGCAGACAAGAAAGTACATTGGTAGCAGAGGCTTCAATTAATTTGATAGAGAAATAGCACAAGTGGAGCCACACAAATTTTTTTTTTTACATGAATCTTAAGAAATAACTACATAAATGCATTCAATCTAAGAAGCAATCTTTGGAAATCAGTCTGACACAAATTATCTGTGAGAAATTTTGATCAGGAAAGGATTTTGCTTCAAGCTCACTCCTACAGCATTTATCCCTGGTGGTTCATTTATGATGGTTTTTAAGCAAACACTCAGATAAGGTTAAAACACTGACTGGAGTTGCAGAAAAGTTGAAGTCATTTAGGGACTTAGACAGCAAGTTTATTATTTACTTTGATAGGTGAAAAAGGGCCAAACTGCATTAAACCAATCCCTAGTGCATTATATAAACATTCACATTTATAATCTGAGTCATCTACTGGAGCAGTAATTCTAATAGCAAGAATGCGGTAAGCTTAAAAGTAGCTCTACAGTACTGAGTTGCAGCAAAGGCAAGCACATGCTAATTTTAATTTGTGCACCAGATTGTACCCTAGTCAGACATACTCAATACAGAATACACATCTTAGTGATGAAGGTCAATATTATTTTAAATTCAACATGCAATTATTTTTTTTTTACCTGAATTTCATTCCAAGTTCTTGTAGGAGCCTTTTTTGTTTGTGCCATTTGCCTCCAAGCATGTTTAAAAGTAGTCTGAGAATGATTTTTACCTATGATCCATTTGTTATTTCATAAAAAATATCTTTGTTAGGTGAACCTCATGCTTGAATGTTTCCAGTTTATTAACTTGGAAATAATAAACTTAACTTTTTCAAAAACTTTGTACATTTTTAGTGAGTTCTTACCTGCACTGTGTTTTTTTGTTCTATGCCATTGGGAGTGAATGCTGAAGGCAGACTGAATGAAAATTGTTTTGACAACTTTGCTGAAAGAATTTTAAGATTCTTTTAGTCGGCTGCAATTATACTGTTGGGTAAGGAATCCAAAACCAATGGTCTCATTAGTAAGTGTTTCAGTAAAAACTGCCATCCATTGTGACAAGGTATATTACATGTTATAAATTCTCTTGCAATCAATGATAGTTTTTGTATATTTAAAAATATTTTTTCTCCATGCATGCCAAAAATCTTAGATCGTCACAAAAAAAAAAAATTAGCAATTAGTTTAATTCTCAGAGATAATCTTTTTCATATGATTGCATTGACAATGTGATTTATTTAGGATGGAGTAAGTTATTGACATGAATGCCAAGTACAACCATTCAAGCATTTCATATCTATGCAGAAAAAGTATACCGAAGGCAAAAAAAATTATTTTATTTTTATCTTGCCCCAATTACTTTTACATCCCCACTTTTGGCAGTATAAGTTGGCTTGGGCTAACCCTTCATACTTCAGTTATCTGATCCACCTAGACTCACCATCTCCCAAGAGTGATTTGCTTGAAATAATTTGATCTTAGGTAGATGATGTAGCTTTGTAAACTAATTGCAAGAGACCATAAAGAATTTTTTAACAGGATATGGACTAAACAGAGATTTCCACCCTTTTAATGTTACTTTTAGGAACAACAGCATATGTCAAAAAAAAAAAGTGCAGTAATCTGCATTTTTAGGCTCTTACCATGGAAAATATGGAAAATGCTGAACACTGTGAGCCAAGAAGAACACTTTGGGGATTTTTTTTAAATATGAGTATTTAGCATGCTACAAAAACCTCAACACCTGGTGAGGATGACTCTTGTGACCTATTAAATGAATAGCATTCTTCAAACTCCCTCATCTTAAATCTGTGTGTGACTCAAAGCAAATGCTATATTGCTGTACTTAGTCCTATTACAGTATGATTACTTGGAAATCTGCATTTGGAAACATTTGCCAATAGAAAATACAAGATTTCAAATAGCAGGAAATATACTCATTTGCCTTGAATACACTGCAAATATCTCGCATAGATTGCACTAAGTGCAGCAGTCTATGATAATCTCCACCTTTGACGCATATACATTTTGTTCCTCAATTGCACATTTTGTCAGCTGGATGAATGTACCTTCCAAAGAGAAGCTGTGGTGCCCAGGACTGCCCGAAAGTGAATGCACAGTAAAAAATTATTAAAGCAGTATCTTGCTCCCTGAAGAGTCCTGCTGATGCCCCATGTGTACTGATAGTCTTAGATAAAGAAAACGTCTCATCCCATCCCCTTTCATCCAAAGATGAATTCCTAAAGGCTCTAGCATGCAACATGTGGCTGCGAAATTGTTTCATCTATTGCTGATCATTGATAGTAGTAAATGAACTTCAGAAGTTGCAGGTGACATCCCCATAAAAGCTTCACGGGCCACACTTTGCCTGTCCTTGCTCGCTGCCTGTCCTTGATCGCTGCCTGTCCTTGCTCTGTCAGCTGATCAGCCTGTGTTGTGCCAGAACTTCCATGATCTAGATACATTGTTTCTGTAAATCACCCAGAGACAGCCGGGATAGGGGACTGCATAGGTGCTTCATGTAATTATTCCCAAAGTGTATTGCCAATCCTGAACTGAACTCCCAGAGTCTAAAGGAAGCATGACTCTGAAGAAGCAGCAGATAAGAAATGTTTGCAAGGGATGTGTTTTTAATTTGAAGAAGTTTTCTTAATAAAATTGCAAAGGTAACAGTCCATACTTGCATCTATAGTGTTGAGTTTAAGCCTAATTTCTTTGAAGCACTCTCCTACCCGTCTGGTTGGATGTTTCTAATAAGTAGCAGCTGAAGTGACATCATGACAAAACCTGAGAAAGATCTATGAACAGACTAAGACAGCAAAGACTGTCAGACAAACTGTAGACAGAATATGTAGTTCTGATGCCAAAAATCAGGAGCAGGGGCTGTAGGTACAGTTATTGGGCCATGTAGCAGAAGTTACCTCAGTGTTGAGCTCATACCAATTTTTTTCTATTGAAAGCCCTTAGTACAATTAAAGATGGTGTTTGTAGTCTTGAAGTCTGGATGAATATGCATAGAGACACGTCGGGTATGTATCTAACTATCACAACCAAGAGTTATGGGTAGTAAATGTAACCACTGACGAATAGAATACATCAATGCATATTTGAAATACCCAGTGTGAATTGGCTTAATGAAAAGGGAGAAGTCCATAGTCTTTATATTTAAAGTAATGCAAACACAGTTCTTGTGCCAAAGTAAGCCTCTAGTCTGTTTGGAATCCACACAGCATCTGATACTTCTTGTTAAAAACCTCACAGAGTATGCTTTGGTTGGCAATCCTTCTCCTGCCTAGGACAGCACCGCGGTTCTGAAACTGATATATATTGAGCTTTGATGAAAAGAGAGTTAAGATGATAATACTTCTTCCACAAGGGGCACTTTATTGCACATATAATTTGAAAAGATTTCCTGCTCAAATCTGCTTAGATATGTTACTTTGCTTTCAATTTCCTCTTTAGTTCTAAGAGGTACATTACAAGCTTATATGCCAATACATGGCCTGGATACATATTAAGTTTCCCTTTGCTACATTAATGATATGTATTTTTCCTCCACAGTCAGTGTACAAATCACAAATTATGCTGCTTTTAGTGAAGTCTTTCAACTGCTGAATTCCTTCTACGCTCTTGTTCTCATTTGAAGTTTATTGATCATAAGTACCATAAGACAATGTCTGCTGAATGTGAATAAGACTGTTACTGATTCTGGATCAGGAACCTCACAGTCTTCCAGTATTTGTTTTCCAGATCATTTGTGATATATAATAAATTACTAACTACTTTAGGCAACCTTGTCATCCACCAATTTCTTTGCTGATCGCGATGAGGATTCCATTTTCATTGCAGTGTTTTAACTGACATATCTATACCTCATTGCTTCTATCTATGAAGATATCATTATTCCATTTTTTTTCTTTTTTTTGATTCAAGACCTTGCATTTTAGTTTGGCCCTGTCTTGAAGACTTAGAATATAGTTGTACGACTGAGTCAATGCAGTCTTTTTTTTTTTTTTTTTTTTTTTTATAATATGTATTCTGTATGCAGTAATAGATCTAATGTTAGTGAATCTTTAATATCTCACTCTTGTTCTGATTTTATAGAATATGTAGAGCTGGAATATCACTAGATCAGGGGAGCTCCCAGAAGGACATTACAGAAAACCCACATCCCTTGAAAATCCTATTCTCGGAAAAGAAGTATTCTCCAGACAACAGAACTCTTCTCTTGCCAGGAAAGGAGAGCTTTGTTCTTTGCGAGGAGAATGGGCTGTCTTTGATAAACTTCCTCTTATATTACCTATACATAAATAATAACCTGCTTTGATTTTGAATTTATTTCTCTTGTCAGACAACCTGTGGGAATTGTGTGTGAAAATCTGGTAATAATTAATATCTTCAATACTGATGTGTCATTTTGATTCATTTCCTTTCTCCTGTACACAAGGTCTAACTTAATGTTTTCAGTATAGCGGATGTCTTTTCCTTCCCATAGTCTGTCCTCATGTAGCTTGTAGTAATTGAATGGGTTCATAGCTGTTTCATTATACTTGCTATTTCCAGAATTGAGATGTGTTTTCATTTCCTGGCAGGCCATTTAATGGGAATTTTCATAATTCAAAATCTAATGGATCATTTTCTTCCTCTTCCTCTACTGCCACACAAGAAAGCAAAATGATCAATCTTTTAGTGAGTCCATTTTCCCATTTCCTTTTGAAATTCTAGAATTATAATGAATTTTCCTGTTTTAGTATTTAAGCTTTTTTAAATTATTATTATTAAGCAAATCCCAGTGGCTTTTCATATAATCAAAACTATGAAATTCTTCCTGTTGATTCAGCTTAGAACTGTTCATTTTACTGTAGAGCTGTTGTCAGCTTTAGATCCATTTTTTCCTGTCTTGTTTGTTCAAATGTTTAAAAAATACTGGATATTTATTCAATTTATGATATATCAGACATTTCATGAGAAGAACCATCTTGGAAAATTTGTGAAGAAGTACTGAGAACTTAATAGTACTAAGTAAATATTTCAAGAACATCTCTTCTTTCCTAACTTATATATTTTCCTTTCAATGTGGACAATCATCTGAGATGTAATCTTCAGGCAATACATTCCTCTAGAACATCACAAACTATCAGGATTTAAGACTAGCCAGCCACTAGATCACTCAATCACTCCTCCTGCCCCCATCTGGATGGGAGAGAGAATCAGAAGTCTAAAAGTAAGAAAGTTGTCGGTTGAAATAAAGACAGTTTAATGGGACAGAAAAAGAAGAAAATAGCAATAAAAAAAAAAAAAATAGAAGCTAAAACAAGTGATGAAATGAAAACAGTTGTTCACTTCCAGCCCATTGACAAGCAGTGGCTGCCCCCCCAGCTTCCCTCTATTTTATATCCTCAGAGTAGTGCCATACATTATGGAATATCCTTTTGGCCAGTGTAGGTCAGCTGGTCTTGTCTGTGTCTCCTCTCAACATTTTGTGTCCCACCAGCCTTCTTGTTTAGTTTAAACACAACTTAGCAATCATTAAAACATCATTGTATTATCATCATCAATAGTCTCATACCAGATCTGGAAAGTAAGATTTTATCAGCTCCTAGAAGAAAAATCAACTCTATCCCAGCTGAAAACAGGACACAGACTAACACTGTGAAGTTTGATTTTGTACTGTTATGCATTCTAAATTAGATCTTTCATTAACTGTGCTAGTAAATAAATATTTTTTTTCAGTTTAGAGAAATGATCATTAAATGTAAAGCCATGAATTTCTAAAATAAAAATACTACCATTAGACTGTTTCTTTAGTGTATTTGTTAAGACATTTTAATTTCATTCTCTTTCACAGATGAACACAACATGTTGCTGGAAATTAAGCATGTGCTTAGCTTTATGTTTGATTAAAGAATCATTCATGAAGTAGCACATTCCAGTGATACCCTCTTCTTTTGGTCGTTAGCAAAGGGTAAGATTCAACTCTTATTATTCATGTGTGTCCTTTTTTGTTTGCAAGCATGACACATGAAAAAGCCAAAATCATATATTAAAACCAGATCAGATAGTGGTTTCCACCTTTTCTCTGCAGCTTTATACACTTCATCTTTGGAAAAAAAAAAAAAAAAAAAAAAAAAAAAAGAAACATTTTACAAAGTACATGTTTCCTCCCTTTAGATTAAGGCTATAGTTGTTAAGGGATAATGTATTTAAGCTGAAATGTCCTAATAACACACTTATAATGAAAAGCTTGTCAAGTGTTTAATAGTGATACTAAGCAATTATTATGACACTGCAAAATGTGATCAAAGCCAATCACAGATACTTTTCCTAGGTCATATACCTCCAACCTACTAAATTGTTAAATTGCTAGCCATTAAGCTCAATCTCATTCCTGTTCCTTTGTACAGAGATAAAAATTGAGCATTTTGATGAACAAATCCATGTCAGAAACACCATCAACGTTCATCTGTGCTAGCAATTTGCTTTTCTAGGGGCACCTTTAGGGTTTAAACAGCAGTTATAATGACAGTAATGATTCCAGTGTACCTCTGATTCAAAGATTACAAAAATACTTGTGTTACACTTAGTTAACCTGTACTTACTATTTGCTTCACATTCCCTGTTAAATATTATGAGTAGACATATTCAGCCAGAAGCACAGTAAGAGAAAAATATGTTGCATCAATTCTTGCAGAGGACCAGGCTGGGGTAAGCATGTCTTAAAACTCTGGATACTGCCTTTTTTCTATGTAGCTAGATCCTCAGCAGCTACTGAATTCAGGAGGCAGTGAAGGATTGAAGGAAGAAAAGGAAAGCCCTTACACTTGAAGATAGTACTCCTAGTGTTGTAGGTTGGGTTGATTTAGTCAGGAGTTTTACTAATGTTAATTAGGTTGGTTCCTTGTATTCCCTTATTTTTCCCCTCGCAGTTGTTTGCTCCAAGTTGTTTACCCCGAAAGTTCCTGTCACTCAGACCTGTCAATCTTCTCACCTCTCCCAGTTTTCTCCTTATTTGGTTCTGTCAGTTAAGGTTTGCTCACTCCCTGTTGAGTGTCAATCTTGTAACCACTCCCAGCTTCTTCATGAAAGTTCTACATCAGTCACTCCACCTTAGCCATTCTATTTGTCCCAGGACACTATGCCCACCTCTGTTATAATTTATGTCACTCCTCTATTGTTTGTCCCCATTGGGCAAGCCAGGCTTCCACCCCTGTCTGCCCACCCCCTACTTAATCTGTTGTCGTTCTTTGTTCTCTGGCATTTGCATTGCATTGCGCTGAGAGCGTTTTGTTCCGACCACGCATGGGAGAATAAAAGTTCTTAGGGCTCGCAAGTAAAGCGTCCTTCTCTTGTCCCTTCGTATCCTCTCAGCATGTGAAGCTGCCAAAGCTGCGTTACCTACGCCGCAGCACTCAGCATTACCAGGGGGGCAGACACCATAATCCTGGAGTGCTCACACACACGTGGCAGCCACTCGGCCTCTTATAGGCAGTGCTAGCCGGTGCTTCTCGACTGCTTGAGGTTGTGACAGGAAGCCGCCGCATCCTAGGGCTGGAATTAACCTAGAATGGGGAATGGGTGATGTCTATCTAGCATGCACCCAGATTGCTGAAGATTTCATTTTAACATTTGTGATCTACAAATAAAAGCTGTCTGTGATCAAAACTTATTGTTTAAAAGGGGGAAAATGTGATTTTTGGAAGCTAATATGAGAGGTCTGGTGTAATGAAGATTTAGAACCTGGTCTGAAAATAATTAAATTTTTGACCAGGGTAACTGTAGAAATTGATGCTTTAAAATCTACCTGTGTTCACAGTTCAGTTAGTATCAGTGAAGAAAATGGAGTTAATACACCAGCACTTGTTCCTATTTGTAGGGCAAGCACCACTTTAGGGCAAGCAAAGACTTTCCTGTGCTATGAAGTTTAGGGTGGAGGCACCCCACTTACTGACTTGAATTGTTACTGTTGGGTTCCAGCCACCAGAGAATCATTAAAATGTACAGTGGAGCATCATGATGCCAGAGCCTGAGAATTCCATAAATCTCTGTCATAACGGAGAACACAGGACTGAAGGGAATTCATTGTGTTTCTTATGCAAATTTAAGCTTAAGTAAAATGAGTCCTTATCAAAATGGAGATCTAACATTTTAGTATAGAAATTCTGGAGCCTTCATATGAGGCTACATGTTTCTTAGGACCAGTACTTATGTAGGTAGAGATATATATCTTATCTATATCATATGTATTTCTTTACATATATGATATGTATGCACATACATGTGCAAGTGCATCAATACCAACAAACTAATCTGATAACTATATACATATAATGGAAACATGTATGCATGTACATTTTATACTATGAGAAATGGCTGTATTGGCTCAAACGCCTCTTTGGAGGAATGTTTTGTGGAATGGGTATGTTGCCTCATAAAACTTTGACTAGGATAATTATAATGCATTTCAATGTCAAGGCAAGGCATAAATCAACACACTTTACACTTTTGCTTTTAAAAAATCCCCTGAAAACCCTCATATGTTCAGCTGGCTTTTAAGATACATGTTTAAAATGCTGTATTTCATTATTGAAAATGTTGTTGGTAATTCATGGGGCTTAGCAGAGCACACATATTCATCCCGGCAAACCTAAGTGTTCTCACTATTGCTTGTCACCTGAGAAAGAATATAAATTAAACAAAATGTACAGGTGGCAAAACATGACTCTGAAGATTTTTTTTAATATGTCATAATGGTTTCAGTGTTTCTGCAACCTCCAGATAAGCTAAATGTCAAAATTAAATTACTCCACTGAGTTATACTGTGGAAAAAAGTTGATAAAAATTTGTGACACATCTGATCTTAAAACATTTAGTTGGGGATTTCCCAGATTCTCTGTTTTGAACATCCAGTTGAGGATTGGACGAGTGGAGTACCTCCAAATGTAAATGAAGGTCAGATTCAGGATCCCTTGATGAAACTGAATTGCCATAAGTCTATAGGTCCTGATGAGATGCATCCCAGGCTTCTAAGGGAGCTGGCTGATGCTTGCCCTGATAGTCTCCTTTGTATTTGAAAAATCATGTCAGTCAGTGGAAGTCCCCAGTGACTGGAAAATGGGAAATATTACTCTGATTTTTAAAAAGGAAAGAAAGGAGTCCCCAGGGAACTCCAGACCAGTGAGCCTCACCTCCATGCCTGGGAAAATCATGGAGCAGATCTTCAGAGAAACACCATTAAGGCTCATGCAAGACAAGGAGGCGATCCTTGACAGCCAGCAAGGCTTTACCAAGGACAAATCATGTGGTCAACAAGAGATGATTGACTGATGAGTCTACCTAGACTTCTGCACTACCTTAAACACAGTCCCAAAAATCATCCTTATCTCCAGATTGGAGAGACCTGGATTTGAAGGGTAGACTATTCAGTGAATAAGGAGATAGATGGATGGATGGATGGATGGATGGATGGATGGATGGATGGATGGATGGATGGATGGATGGAGTTGTGGTCAATGGCTCTATGTTCAGGAGGAGGCCTGGGATGAGTGATGTCCCGAAGGGCTCTGTCTTGGGACTGGTGCTCTTCAATATCTTCATCAATGACACAGAATGGGATCAATTGCTCCCTCAGCAAGTTTGCAGATGGCACCAGACCACGCTTTCCATTTGACACAGCAGGATGGGATGTCATCTAGGGTGACCTGGACAAGCTTGAGAAGTGGGGCTCATGAGAACTTAATGAGGTTCAACAAGTCCAAGTTCACCTGGCTGGGGCTGATGCTTTTCCCTGGATCCTAAAAATTAAGAACCAGACACAGTTAAGGGATAAAGGGTTTTTACCTCAGTATTTAATAAGAATCTTTATGGTGCACCACTTCATCAAGATGGAATATGCCAAAATGCACACACACAATAGATTTCATATACAATTTTATGGACCTTACAAATTAGCATATCTAAAAAAGATGCCCCAATGAGAGGCTTGAATGAACAGCGTGATATTCCCCCATCTTGAAGAATTCCCCCCTGGACGGGCCTAATCTTAATTTACAGGATGTATCCTAAAGAGGACCTTGTTTTTTCAAGATAGTGTAGGGTTTTCCGACCTCCAACTACAAGGCCCCTAGGATGTTAGGTCTTTTGGCCTAACAGAATATTGGGATTATGCTAAATTATCAGATTTAAGGAGTTACATGTATGCATGCTAAAAGCACTGAGTATACATAAAAGGTATGTAAAAGAAAAGGCAAAAAATTATCATGACATCAGGGCAATCCCAGACATGAGTACAGACTGGGAGAGGAACTCACTGAGCATTGAGAGGAGCTCTGCAGAGAAAGACTGCGGCGGCTACCTGCCAGGACCTCAAGCAGTTGAGAAGCGCTGGCTAGCACTGCCTATGAGAGGCCGAGTGGCCACTACGTGTGGGTGGGCACTCCAGGGTTATGGTGTCTGCCTCCCTGGTAATGCTGAGTGCTGCGGCGTAGGTAACGCAGCTTTGGCGGCTTCACACGCTGAGAGGAGATGAAGGGACAAGAGAAGGACGCTTTGCTTGCGAGCCCTAAGAACTTTTATTCCCCCATGCGTGGTTGGAACAAAACACTCTCAGCACAATGCAATGCAAATGCTGCTGGACAAAGAACGACAACAGATTAAGTAGGGGGTGGGTGGACAGGGGTGGAAATCTGGCTCGCCCAATAAGGACAAACGATAGAGAAGTGACATTAACTATAACAACCACTGGGAACATAACAGAGGTTGGAACAGTGTTCTAGGATGAATAGAAGGGCTAAGGTGGGCTGATTGATGCAGAACTTTCATGAAGAAGTTGGGAGTGGTTACAAGATTGACACCCCGACAAGGAGTGAACAAACCTTAACTGACAGAACCAAATAAGGGGAAAACTGGGAGAGGTGAGAAGATTGACAGTAACTGTGGATCTGAGTGACAGGAACTTTCGGGGTAAACAACTTGGAGCAAACCACTGTGAGGGAAAAATAGGGGCGAACAAGGAACCAACCTAACTAACATTAATAAAACTTCTGACTAAATCCACCCAACCTACAACAAAAGACTTGGGAGTTCTCATGGATGAAAAGCTGGATATATTTATCAAAATTGTTTCTAAAGATGTCTGATTAAAGTTTTTTTTTTTTTAATTATGCACATTTCTTTATAATAGAAACTAAATTTAGTCATTTAATATAAAACCAAATTAGCTGGATATAGAGGACTGCTTCCATCACATTATACACTTGGTTTTTCTTACATATAGAGCTCAGCTTTTGGCAAGTGTTGAGAATAATCTAGGAGGCCAGATATGGCTGAACTGGTAATTGCTTCTAGGATCCATACTTAGAGCAGTCAGAAGCAGTCAGGAGTTTGATTTGATCCATTTTGCACAAAAATTGAGACAAAGCCTACCTCAGAGAGGTGCAATCTCAACGAAAATGACAGACAACAAGCTGCAAGCACATAGTAAGCATCAAAATGCCTTGGTATGAGGGTCAGTATTACAGTTCAAAGTTCAATCCAGTTATCAATTATTGTTTGTAGACAATTTCCAAGCAAGCAGTACAGAAAATTAATTTATACTTCATTCCTTCCTACTGTTTATGGATCTACCCCTGATTAAACCCAAAGCTGTTTTCAGGTTATCTCTTTTATTATTTTTTAATCTTGTGAATGGGGTTATTTGTTCATACGTAACATGCAATTAGGTGTCAGATGGCATTTAGAATCAGAGTTGGTTGAACAAATTTCAGTTAAATTTTATGAAGATAGTAATATGATTTACGCTTCATAACAGACCTACTTATTGCTTTAACCTGCAGAATATTTGAAAGATAATTAGGAGAATAGAAATAATTTTTCTAGGAGTTTGAACTTTTTTTTTTCTTCACAATTTGTAGACATAACCTAGATAAACCAGAACTAGGGAAAAATTGTCACAAAAGCTTATGTAATTGGAGATCCCTGTTCACTTTTAAGAATGGTTTACAGTAATATTTTGCAGAATATAATAAATAAATTAGGTGAATATGAAAGAACATCTAGTTGTAACTGAAATTTCTTTTCACTTTAGTGCGTTTTCTTACAAACAGGTTCTTCCAAGGGAACTCTATTAAGAAAAGGGCAAGAATTCTTGAAAAACTTTTAAATTTTCAAAAGTTATTGTGATTTAAAGTAAATGTCAATACAAAAAATTCCCTCTGATTATTTAAATATTGTTTGCAATTTTAATAATTTTTGTTCCTTGAAACAGTTGCAGAAGTCATCTCCATTTAGTTGTATAATCCCTTCAGCCCAGAATAGCTGTAAAGAGAGGTACAAAAGATTAACCATAAGACTAACTTTTCTTTCACTAAATTGATGATTATGACTTAGCAAAATTGTTTAGATAAAAATGCTACACTTAATAATTTATAAGAACTAAAGTAGTTTTGAAGATAACAAGATAAAAATAGAGTTTTGCTTTTTTTAATAGTAGTTTTAATATTCAGGGAAAGTAAAGGGTTTTGAGTTACAGACATCACACATAACTGATTTGTGGTTGACAGTTTAGAGAAAAATACTATTTTTCTAGTATTTTTAGAAAAATACTAATTCCTATTAACTTCTGTTAATAGGAAGAGTTAAATAAATGTAAGATCCATACAATGCATAAGGTATTGAGCACTAGCCCCATTGAATTAGGAGTTCCTGTGAAGGTAGATCATGAACAGGAACACTTGTACAGTCCATAAGAGTAGCCTATGAAATCCTTTGTGAGTTCTTGCTGTTACCTAAAGCTATTTCTCCTAAGAAAAAGTAAAATTGTGAAGTAAATTTCTCGATATACTTTCCTAGCGCTTTTAAAATCTATGATTAAAATTTCAAGATGGGAATCAGTGCTTGGTGTACCCTTCTGTGCTATACTCCATCTTGATTTTGACCAATGAAAGAATATGCTATAGGAAATAAAAATAATCTGACAGTCAGGAATGCATGATATTTTAGCATTACACTTGTTACCAAACCATCTTAAAGCATAATCGACACCTATTTTAAGAAGTCCCAGAGGTGTAAAGAGAAAACAAGACCCCACAATCTTGATCAATCAAAGCTGTCTAGAAATATTTCTGAATATTAAGTACATGTATTGAAAACATTAAGGTTTCTCAACTCAAAACTTAAGCTGAAAGTAAAATACTTTCCATTTATTAGCAGAGTCTGGAGGCAATAAGACAAAAATTTCAGAGAAATTGATATGGTTTTGTTTTTATCAAACTAATGAACTGATGATTTCCACCTCTGGATGTACTCTTCAAGGGTGAGAAAAATATTATGATGTCTGTGGGAAGATGTCAATTCTAGTAATTTAACAATTTAGTAGTTTGTAGATATAAGATCTGAGAAAAATATCTCTTTCTGGATTCAGTCTAATTTTTGCAGTGTCACTGCTGTAATTACTGGTAAATTAGTAGTGGCAAGTGCTGTTGGCTGCAGGAAACAGTACAGAGGGACAGAGCTCCCTATGGGTCTTGTTCCTAATCCTTTTCCTCTTCAATACAGAATCACCAGAGAAATTTCCTTACATTCTTTAATATATTTATGATCTTGAAATCATCTTGATGAAAAACTATTTTAATACTAATATTTTTTTTTGTGACAGAACATCAAAATAATTCTAAAGTCTCACCATCTACATTAATAAGGTAATTTTGACAGCATTACTAAAACCAAAAGGAATTAAAGACCTGTTGAGCAAGTTCTATTTCTGACAGAAAACAATAAAAACCCCCAAACAAACATGAACAAGAAAAAATAAAACAAAACCCCTACATACATGCTCTATAATGTTATACTTTGACTTCTTATTTGAAACACAAGCCTTTATATATGATCGACTTTTCAATTTCCATTTATATTTCTGGATTTCATTTTTCATACAGAGCATTTGAAAATTGCTATTAGCAACTCATGATAAAGGCTAAATACAGAGGATAAAGAGTAATTTTCAATGCCTAAAGTAAACAGATACATGTCTTTCCTCTGAGGAATCCACAGCTGCAGTGAATACTGATACATCTTTTGACATTGAAAGTGATGATTTAGGTGCAATTTCAGATCAAGACAGCAGATTGCAAGGTCAAAAGCTATCCACTTGAGAAAAATCTTATGTTATCATATAGAATTTAAAACCTTTGATACAGAAATTCAGTAACAGAATAAAAAGGGTGCTACTGTTCTTTTTCTTTTTAAATTTACATCTGAAAGATGTGATAGTTATGATTTAACTTAAGACAAAAGGTAACAGAATAAAATAGGAAAGACAAGCTGGAGGTCTTGTAGTGCTTTTAGATCCCATCCATCCAAATGAAACTTTCTGAGTGGACACACATGCCAAAAGCAAATGTTCCATAAAGCATTCCCAGTGGATCTGAATGTGGTCACAACCTCAACCACAAGGATCAGACTGATTTATTGTCAGTCTAAGCACCTCTGCTGTTCCTTGCCATGGAGAAAGAAAGGTTTGGTGCGGCAGTTCATTGTTTCTCCCGGCTCCAGGCAGCTCCGGCACCTCTCGTCACCACCTCCCTCTAGAGTTTGGGCTCGTCGCTTGCTCCCACGTGCTGCTGCCACAGCGCGCCATCCGGGGCTTGCCGGGTTCTGTCGCCTGCATGAGGGCCCAAGGCAAAGAGGGAAGGAATGTCCAAATCACCCACAAGGGAAGCAGGAAGGTTTTATTGGCTGTGGAGAGCTGCAGCAGAGGGGCTGTGACCCGCGCTTCCAGGGCCTGCATGGGGGAAATGGCCATTCCTTTCCTCTTTGCCTCGGATCCTCGCACAGGTGACAGAACCTGGCAAGCCCAGGTCGGCCCGCCATGGCAGCAGCACGTGGGAACAAGCAGCGAGCCCAAGCTCTGGAGGGAGGCGGTGCTAAGAGGCGCCGGAGCGGCCCGGAGCCGGGAGAAACAACGAACCACTGCAAGTGGCGCCCAGTGTGGGGTGCCACTAGTGGCAGTGCGTTATTTTTCTCGGCCCTGGTCAGCTCCCGATTGCCTGGCTTGGACACCTCGGCTTCTTGTCAGGGTCAGCACTTGTCGTGACTTCCAGGCGCTTCTGCTGCCATGCTCCGGGGCGGGTTGGCTGCGCTTTGCCATCGGCGCGAGGGAGGAAATGAAGAGGCAGGGAAAACGTCCAAATCTGTCTGCGTGGCGGCTGGATGCTTTATTGACTGTGAGAGCCGCAATGGAGAAGCCACAGACCGCTCCCAACCTCGCGTGGATGAAAATGGCGGCCAGACCTGGGGGGAGTGGGATGATATCGGGGTGGGACAGGGAGGATGGGAGCCCTCCCGCCTAATGAATACAGACACCGTGGTGATGACGTGGACCACAGCGACCAACGGGAACACGGCAGGGGCAGACACGGGGCTTCAGGGTGAGTGGGATCGCGGGAATGGGGTGACGGACACAGAATCCTCAGGAGTGGGCAGGGAGTGGTTACAAGAGTGACAGGGCAAAGCTCCAATGGCAGGCAGCCTGGAGCTGACCACCACGGGGAGGGGGGGGAACACGGGGGATGCATGAGGGTACACAGAACCTGCAAACTAACAAAGATCAGAACCCCTAATCTGAACCCAAACCCGGGATGCAACAGTTTGGTAGCTTGCTCTGAGGACAGGAAAAAACACAAAGAGAATACTCCTAGCAGCTCCAAGAGGAATGATAAGACCCATTCCCACTGTTTCTAACAACTCTCTGTGAAAGTCTCCATGTATCTACCAGCTTGTGGTGTATCTGTTTCTGCAGGATTCTGAAATTTATTTACTTCGTCAATATTTTTTTAAAAGGAAAAGTCATAAAAAACCTGTCTTTTTAAATATACCTATGAAAATTAGATTCCAAAATGTGTGTTATAACACCTGCTACAGCTTTCTTTCTGAAAATATAAGTATCAGATCCTCACTGTAGTTTTTGTGACCAAGGGGCTCAAAGATATTGTGCTCCCATTAAGGAGAAATCAGATTTCACATCAATAAGTATAGACAAAGAAACTGCAAGACCAAAAATTGTATCTGTAGCTATGCAGCTACTGAAGAATTTCTCACAGAGACAGTGAAATGTAGTTCCCAGGTAATAAAAGGATATTTCCTTCTCTACAAGTAAATCTCAAAAATTAGGCCAGAAGAACCACAGTTAAGAAACTAAACACAAAGAGGTCATAAAGCCCCATAACATATAATAATTGCATGTCCGTACATTGCTGCATTTAGTAACACCAAAATAATTTCTAGCAAAATCTGTACAAGACCTTCAGTAATCCAATCACCTGGCCAGAAAGAGAGGGAAAGAAACACAGCTCTCATATTTCACTAGGGCCTCAAAATTCAGATTCTGAAGCCAGAATCACCAGAAATGAATCACACTGGCATGTCACTCACCATCTACATTATATTCAGTCCTGACTGAAAAAGAAGATGATTGAAATATGTTTAAAATATTTGTCCTTAAGTTACTGTGAAACCATAAGGGAGGAATATAACAAAGCTATTCTGGTATAAAATGTGAAAATCCATCTTTAGAGTAGTCTCACAGAAAGGCAACATAAAATATTTTTTATTAAAAAATATGTTCTCAATATAAAAATAAAAATTAGAATTAATACAATGCTAAATAGTTAAAACTTAAACATTGTTAATCAGTGAAATCCACCAAGTCTGGCACCAAACTCTTCTAGATGCTGAGTTACAGATTTGGTCACAAACTGGAGACACATGAAGAAGGAATAGTCATGTAATTGTCTAAATTTAAAATGGCCACAGATACCAGCATATTTTATTTAGTTCAGATCTAGAAACATTGACTTGCTTGCTGAATCTGCTTGTCAGAGTGCTAGCTGACATCAACCACAGTTTTAACCATTAAATCATCCTTATTCTTATTAGTTTTCTGATCCTTGTTAGTTGTATACCCCTTACTACTCACATCTTCACTAGGAAACATCTTTAGGTTTTAGGCTTTACATCTTTGATCTATTTGGATTTATGGTTGTTTGTAACTGCCCTGATAATTTCTTCTGTCTTTTGCAGCCTCCAGTGGACACAATCCAGTAGAGTTTGCCTTAGGCCAGGTAAAGTTTCATTTTTGTTGTAGAATGCAAGCAGGCTTGCCAGGTTTTTCTGAAGGTGGAGAGAGTTACAAACGAGACTGAAATAAAACTTTTGCAATGGATAGGGAAATCAGAACATAGGAATACCCTTTTTTTGTTGGATTTCTACCTTTCCATATGTGGTTTGCCATTAAACAACCAAAAAAACCCAGAGGTTTTAACTGTTTCTTAGTAAGCAGAACGTTGATAGTCTCTTTCAACACCAAGAGTCTCAGGGTATGATGAAGTATCAGACGACAATCAGGAATGGTTCATCTCCCATTCATGTCTAAACCCAAGCCAAAACCAAACTACATTGCTTGTGGTAACACAGATATAGGCAAAACTATCTACAGTAAACTAACCTTCTTCCAGCAGTAACAGATAGAGAAATTCATATGTTATGAGTAGAAGGAATAGATTAGATGTTGTTATGATATTTTTTCTAATTCTCAGTTGTAACCTTAGACTTCTGTTTCCCATTATATTATAATTTTGCTAATTCCTATTGGTTCTCTAATGACAAATTTCCTCCACTCCTCAAAGATTTATGCCCTATATTCACTAGTACCATCTGTTGGCAAAAACAAACCATAGATTTACCAAACAAATAAACATTAGTATCAAATAATTTGGTGACTTGGAAAATGTGCTACAACCTAGAAACTTTCATGGATTTGTTAGCTTTTGTTTTCTGTGATATTCTCTCTGCTTCCAAGGCTTGTGTGGACAGAACTCATCTAAAACTCTCCTTTGTTAGAATCTAAACCACATACAGTGGAAAGTAGCTGGTGGATTGATCTAGTGCTTTTGAGAAGCCTGAGAAGACTTCTTAATTTTCTCTCTCAGATTAAATAAGATGGCATGTTTAAGTGCCATCAGAACTTAAGTTTTCCTGTACACTGTGACATTAAACTATTTCTCATAGATTATAAAAGAGAAAGAATTTTAATATGAAAGTACTTATGAGGAAGGAAGGATAATGTTTTGTCTATTCAATCCAGGTCTTATAAACTCTCATAAACAAACATTATACCCTTGATAGCTCAGCTACCTCAGGTGGCATAAAAGTAGCAGGATGGCTACTGTGACAGTTTTGGAAACAAAAAGTTTTAATAAAAGGCAAAATAAAAAAGCTCTTTACAGAAAAAAACCGAGCCAGGGCAAGAGGTTCTTGCTCCTGCTAAAGCACTTCACAAAAGCGATTTACTTCTTTTGTTCTCTTCTTTTCTAGTGAATTGCTTTGGTGGGACTTTTTGGCTTCTGTCCAATTAGCTACCCTTAAGTTTGAGGTGAAGTCTCCAAGGTTCTATGAGGTGTCTTTTAACCAAATTGAGGAGAGAAACTTCTGGGCTTTCATCTGGGATTTTTAAGGAGACAAAGGGTAACTTGTTTACTCTGTCAACAGAGGGCACATTCCGAAAGAGAGAAAGAGAGAAAGAGAGAAAGAGAAGAAAAGAGAAGAAAAGAAAAGAAAAGAGAAGAAAAGAGAAGAAAAGAGAAGAAAAGAGAAGAAAAGAGAAGAAAAGAGAAGAGAAGAAAAGAGAAGAAAAGAAAAGAAAAGAAAAGAAAAGAAAAGAAAAGAAAAGAAAAGAAAAGAAAAGAAAAGAAAAGAAAAGAAAGAAAAGAAAAGAAAAGAAAGAAAAGAAAAGAAAAGAAAAGAAAAGAAAGAAAAGAAAAGAAAAGAAAGAAAAGAAAAGAAAAGAAAGAAAAGAAAAGAAAAGAAAGAAAGAGAGAAAGAAAGAGAAAGAGAGAGAGAAAGAGAGAAAGAGAGAAAGAGAGAAAGAAAGAAAGAGAGAAAGAAAAGAGAGAAAGAGAGAAAGAAAGAAAGAAGAAAGAAAGAAAGAAGAAAGAAAGAAAGAAAGAAAGAAAGAAAGAAAGAAAGAAGAAAGAAAGAAAGAAAGAAAGAAAGAAAGAAAGAAAGAAAGAAAGAAAGAAAGAAAGAAAGAAAGAAAGAAAGAAAGAAGAAAGAAAGAAAGAAAGAAAGAAAGAAAGAAAGAAAGAAAGAAAGAAAGAAAGAAAGAAAGAAAAAGAAAGAAAGAAAGAAAGAAAAGAAAGAAAAGAAAGAAAGAAAGAAAGAAAGAAAGAAAGAAAGAAAGAAAGAAAGAAAGAAAGAAAGAAAGAAAGAAAGAAAGAAAGAAAGAAAGAAAGAAAGAAAGAAAGAAAGAAAGAAAGAAAGAAAGAAAGAAAGAAAGAAAGAAAGAAAGAAAGAAGAAAGAAAGAAAGAAAGAAAGAAAGAAAGAAAGAAAGAAAGAAAGAAAGAAAAGAAAGAAAGAAAGAAAGAAAGAAAGAAAGAAAGAAAGAAAGAAAGAAAGAAAGAAGAAAGAAAGAAAGAAGAAAGAAAGAAAGAAAGGAAGGAAGGGAAGGAAGGGAGGAAGGAAGGGAGGAAGTTCGGAAGGAAGTTCGGAAGTTCGGAAGGAAGTTCGGAAGGAAGTTCGGAAGGAAGTTCGGAAGGAAGTTCGGAAGGAAGGAAGGAAGGAAGGAAGGAAGGAAGGAAGGAAGGAAGGAAGGAAGGAAGGAAGGAAGGAAGGAAGGAAGGAAGGAAGGAGGGAAGGAAGGACCTTGATCTGCAGTTTTATGTTTCAGGATAATAAAAAATAATCCTCTCTCCAGGAGCTCCATAATATATATACCTGTATGATAGAGACAAATGTTCCAGATGTCAGGAAATAGCAATATTTCCCTCCATTTTATAGTTAAATTATTATCTTCTCTTTCTGACTTGAGTAAGAACAGTCAGGAGAAACCTGTTAGTGATAACATTTTTGAATCAAACTCAGATTGAACCCTTTTGATAGTAAGGTGTTTCCTTTGGTTTGCACATATGAGCCATCCTTACAGAGGTTTCTCTGAGCTCAAGTCTGGCATCCATTTATTTGCATTTTGGCTAGTGAACTTATTTTCCACCACAGCACTACATTACACTCTGCACACAGGAAAAACACAACAACTTAAGAACATAACAAAAATCCCCAACCTAGCTGACTTGCAGAGATTTCTTCTACTATACAATGACACTCTTCTGTTTTTAAGTGAATTTATGTTAATGACCCTTTAGCCTTTCTTCAGTGAGGTTCACTAAGGTCTAGCAAACTTCAATGTAATACTAGTAATTTCCTTAATGCTGTATATTTTGAATCAAAAAATTAACTGCTAATGTGATTGTAATATTAGCAAGTTACAGCTTACATCTTCAGAGTTTTTATTATTACTGTACCATATTATAATACTTTTTCTCAGAAATTCATCGTTTTTCTTCTCTCTACTGATATTTCAAGATATTTGCAAGATTAAAAAAAAATCAACCACACAAAACAATCTGTACTGATTCAGAAAAATATATCCTAGCCTTCTATTAAATTGAAGGTTATTTTACTGGCTTTAATTTCTCTCCCCTACCATTTAGTGTTCTACTATTTAAAATATTACTTGTATTATACAACTATTAAATGTGTAGGCATAGTTCATGAACATATTTTTTTTGTACATGTGTATTCCTTTGTGAGTTTTCTTCTTATGCAGGTGCCAGTCCTGCAGATAGAACATACCTCCCTGTGCATGAAATTTTGATTTATTTGATTACTTTTGCTAGCCTCCAGCTATTCATATTCCAAGTACCTATTAGCTTTCCTTGACTGAGGATATTAGGAAACAAATATGTTTGTATATGATTAGTCTTTCAAAACATAGAATCCATCATGAAACAATATAAAAGGGTTGGGTTTTTTTTTCCATGATGGAAGAGAAGCTGATTCTGTTCAAAGATTTTAGAATGAAAATTCTTTTCAATTAAAATAGAGACCAAACCTAATAATTCAACTAGTCTTCATCTTTTTGCTTAGCCCTTAATGTATTCCTCCTGTATTTGTATGATAAAGACCATTTATTGAGCATCACTACCCAAATTATACAGTTTTGATGTTGGATCCTAAGACTGTCATCTAGTAAGTAACAAACAAAGAGTATCTGTGAGCGGCTGACCAATAAATTGGACTTCATCAAAAATTCAATACCATCCAGCAAAGCATTGGGATATTGCTGGCTTCAATTTATGGAAAAGGATTTTCACAGTGTGTCAGTCATGCAAAAGGATGGTTGAAAATAACTGTTGGATTGGAATATTAATGATCACAGGAGACCAATGTAAATGTCATGAACTATTGGGAAAGAATAAACTGAGCATTGCTACAAGTCTTCATGTGTTCCCAGTGTGAACAGATAAAAATTTTATCACAACAAACAGCATGGTAGTTTGCATGAATTATTAAATCATATGCATACAAGAGGGCTTATAATTAAACAGAAAGACTTACTGAGGACTATAGTAACGGACAATGTCTAGAGCCTGAAAAGTCCAGCCGTAATTCAAGAGACTAGCATATATGATTGCTTTTAATCTGTGCGACAATTTGTGAGTTATTAATTTATAATATTTTTTCGATATTGCCAAAGTGGAGACGAATGTACAATTAGTCTTTCAGCATGCATATGTTATTAATAAAAAATATTAAGCATATAACATTATTTATATGCAATCACTTTTATCTGTCACAATAATAATAACTCAATTATAATAAGCTATTTAATGCATAAATTTAGTTTAACTATGTTGTCCTTTATGCATTATTATGTATGAGCCTCTCTAATATGCCTTCTGTTTTACATTTTTAGCAACAAAATCACATGCTTAAAATTCTCAAGGGCTTATTTTGTATTTCAGTGATGAACAATTCAGCCTTAAGGTACTTTATTCAGATTATAAAGCCTGTGACATTTGGAATAATACTGGAGGTTCCTTTTTACCCCATTATGTACACAAAGTCTTGCAGTATGCTAATGTGTGCAGAAGGTCAGTAGCTCTTCTTTCTTATTGCCCTCTACCCATAGAGAAAATAAAGTTACTTTGTAGAAACAAGTAAAAGTTTTCAATTATGTTTTTCTTTTATAACCTGAAGTACAGGGAGACATCAAATAGCTTTATATTAACTCTCTTCTTCCTAGCTTATTTTACCTACTATAATGGATTAAGTTGCATTATTCTTCTCTTCTGGTTTGGAACAATGCTGAAGATGTTAAATAGTTGACTGCCATTACGTCATTTTAAAGAAAGGAGCAAGTACACAGGGGTACAAACACTAAAGAAACTAGCCCTGAAATTCTCAGCATGAAACTCCCAAAAGGGAGAAAGTTTTTCATCCCTTTCTGAAATACCTAAGCCCCAGTACTTATACTGTGAAGTACAGTTCCAGCACTCTAGTTTGACACTAGTCCAAGGTAGTTAGTTCTGTCAGGACTGGAGAATTTCTGCAGCATATCACAGAATCACATATGTGGTGTAACCATGCACATGAAGAATGAAATCTTTCTAGTTTGAGGTAGCTATGAGGCAAACACATTAGAAGATTCCAGCAAAATCTCCACTTGTGTCTGTCTCTGTATAAAAACTTGGGTTTTTTTCCTTGAAAAATATTAACTACTCTCTTATACATTTTATGCTTTAAATTGGTTTGAGATGTTCTTAAATTATTCATTTAATATACTTGTATTATATGTTCTTTATAATGTTGGTATGCAAATTTATATTCCAATTTTAAAGCAATTTTTTAAACTTTGCAAAGCACTTTCCGACACCATTTGTTCAAGTCTCTAGACCAGTATAATATTACAAGTCTTAGCGTCACTTGCAAGGTCCTAAAAAATTCAGAATCAAGCTCAACAGGACAACACAAACTTTACAATAGGTAAGTTTCTATCTGATATTGAATAGCATTTAGATGTAATCTAACTGCACCTAAATTCTGGTTACCCCTATAAATATACAGAAATGAATCAAAAGTAAAAATCTTCCGAGTTGCTTTTAGAATTTTGTTTCTGTACTAATTACAGACAAGTAGTGGCCATGATGATAGAATCATGGAGTCAATCATACAATCATTCAATGACTTGGGGTGGAAGGGACCTTAAAGATCAACCAGTTCCAACCTCCTGCCATGGGCAGGGTCACCTTCCAGTAGACCAGGTTGATCCAAGGTCCCCATCTAACCTGGCCTTGAACATTTCCAGGTATGAGGCTTCCACAATTTCTCTGGACAACCTCTTCCATTGCCTCACCACCCTCAGAGTGAAGAATGTCTTTCTAGTACTAATCTAAACCTACTCTCTGCCAATTTAAAGTTGTTACTCCGTTCCTTGTCCTCACATGCCTTTGTGAAAAGTCCCTCTCTGCCTTTCTATTCCACCTTTAGCTAGTTGAAGCCTGCTATAAAGGTCGCCCCAGAGTCTTCTCTTTTCCAGGCTGAACAACCCCAAAGCTCTAAGACTGTCTTCATAGCAGACATGCTCCAGCCCTCTGATCATCTTCATGGTCGTCCTCTGGACCTGCTCCAACATGTCCTTGCCCTCCTTATGCTGGAGGCTCCAGGACTCCAGGTGGGATCTCACAAAAGTGGAGAAGAGAGACAGAATAACTTCTGTTGACCTGAAGACCAAATTTGACAGGAATGATTTGAAGTTAGTGAAACCATGTTGGCTTATGTCATCATTTTCAGTGTGTCTTGGCACAGACCCCAGGAGGATCTCTCCATGTTCTTCCCTGGCACCAAGGCGAGACTGACCAATCTGTAGTCCCCAGGTCTTTCTTTCTTCCTTCCCTTTTTAAAAATGGGAATTATATTTCCCCTTTTCCAGACTGCCACAACTTCTCAAATATGATAGATAGTGGCTTGGTCATATCATCTGCCAGTTCCATCAGGACCTGCTGATGTATCACACCAAGTCCTGTGAGGGGACTGCTTAGATGGTCTCAATCTCTCCTACAGTAGTGTACTGTGGCAGACTTCTGCTATAAAGTCACCTGCCCCAACCCTCTCTTTGATGCTGACCGTAAGATCTCAGTTCATACTTCACACATCCCCAGGCAGAGGTCCATGATTCCATTTGGTCATTGACAAAGAGGGCAACAGACCCTCCTTGTCTCCCCTGAATGTCTTAAGGAAATTTTACCTCTAGCTCTGCTGCTTACAGATGCTGCAATGAATTTAACATTTTGTCTGTCTGTACTCTAATTTCTTTTTTTTTCTGTGGCTCAGTGATATCTGTTTAGTTCAGATTTAACTCTGAACTGCCTTTTGTTATTAGATTGTGAGGAGCTTAGCATAAGAAAGCTTTTGCTTTTTGGACATCTGAAATGCATTGGAATTCAATAACAGCACATTTACTCTCCTGTTCACAACCCCAAAACTTGGACATGATGCTTTACTTAAAAGATAATATGAACAGTTTCAAATATTTTTTCTATTTGAGAAAAAGCCTCACTTATGCAATGAGCAAAGATGATTACTTCTAATTTTTCAGTATTACATTGAACTATATATGGCATTTTTAATTCTTTTTCATTTTCTTTCGTATAATTATACCACAAAACATATAAATAGAAGCTATACCTGAAGTCAAGAAAAGTTATTTATTTTAGTAGTTTATTAAAGTGCAGGAGCTTTTAAACTGTAATACTATTTCTTTCTGAGGAATAAAACAACTCAACACCTATTTATATTTTCCTTTAAAAATAGAGGCAGTTCAGGCCCATGTACTTTGCAATGTTAAGGGGTTAATTATGCTAGTGCAATCAAATCAAGTATAATTGAAGAACTGAAGAAGAAATTTTTATCTGTCTGGGTTTATAGGATTTCTTAAAACAAACATTTATGCTCTTGAATAAAATATCTGTCTCATACAGGCAAGAAAAAAATCTATATGGAAGTCAAAAGATAAAAGATATCTAAGGAAAAAACGATGCTTAGTTATACAAGCTAACATTTAAAAATATTGTGAGCTTTTCTATGTATTTTAATGCAATTTTTTCCCCACAATTTTAATTTTTATAGGAAAATCAGCTTTGTTTTCATTGTTTTCCCACTTATTTGGAATCTGACACTAAAATAACTCAGCCAAAAGCTTTTTGATTAGTGTCCTTACACTTAACAAAGCAACATCCACTAGTATCCAAAATAGATACCTGCTAAAATGGAAATTAATATCCTGTGACTGAAAACTGAGATTACTTCATGCAAGTATTCAGCTATAATGCAATCTTAAAAAGAAGATCTTCAAAAAAAGATCTTTCAGAGAAATCTTGCACAAAAATTACTTACTTGTTTGTTGGACTTTTGTTCTTCATTACTTTACAGTGCAAGTATTTCTGTGGTTGTTTCCATGCTTCTGCACCCATGTATGTGTTAACATAGGAGGATAAATATCTGTGATACTTCAGTGAGTCCTGGAACTTGGGTACTGAGAGTTTTTTCTTTCAGTGACTGGAACAAAGTTCTTCAGTGTAAAACACTCAAACCATCCAACTAATTCTGACTGCAAGTTGGATTATGTAGCTAAAATAGCTAGAGAGCAGGTATTTCCAATTTTTCACTGCAGTGTCTCAGGATGTGTGGCTTCATGTTGTACTTCAGACTTCTAGGTTTCATCTCAAATGATGGACTCCTTTTTAACCTACCTGGATACTTAACCACATCAGATCTTCAGAACATTTTCATGGCATTCTTCTCACAGTATCCTCTACATTTTCCCTTCAGTTCAGTTCTACATTTAACAACTTTTGGTATGCTTTTTCTGGGCACACAAGTACTTTCCCTACTTCTGCCATCACTGATAAAAGACAAATCTAGGAAAGAAGGGGAATTTCTAAGAAAAGGCAGTACCAGCCTGACAGTTAAAATGCCTCACTATTCTCTTGTGCTAGATATATGCCATAGAATATAGCTCCTCTCTGTTCTGAGTCTGGAATAGCAACGATCATCAGACGGGAATTTTTGCTTGGTGTTGTCCATCATTATCAGCAGGCCAATGTCTCACAAATTAAATTCATTAAGCTTTGAATGTGTTGTTGGTGTAAGAAACAGTCATGAAACTGCATTCAGAAAATTACAAAAAAATATAATGCAGGGAAAACAGTTAAAAGCCTAGAAACCACAGGCAAAACCCCACTCTTACTTCTTCCCTCTTTAAAAGGACTCTGAGAAATGGATGGGCTGCAAGTGCTCCATCTAAAAGCTTTTCTTAACAAATTCAGTACTGAGACATTTTCTTACAAGACAGCAATGAATGCATGTCCTAGTTTTATTTCAATACTTCATGAATTAAGGTAATCCCAAAGAATTATTATTAAAAAAAAAAAAAGTGACCGTTCCTCCTTCCATTATCTTGGTCCACTAACTAGGCATTTATCAGCATGAACTTGAACATTCATAATTGTGTTGTGTCCTGAAAGAAAATTTTTAATCAATACTAATTGATTTCTATGAAGCAGAACTTTTTCAGGTAGGAGTTCTTACTTGTTCCTAGTTTGGAGATAAGATCTTTTCTCTTGTTGTTCTCTTTTTTTTTTTTTTTTTCTCTGTTACGAGGATTTGGCATGCCACAGGTCTCAACCTGATGAACAGGAAAATATGGACAAGGATACCCAATTAGCAAGTGTGTTTATTGCATTTTGTTGTACTAAATTGAGTTCAGAAATACAAGTCTTAATTTCTCATTCTGACCAAGAGATGTATTTACTAGTGAGACAAGGAGGTAGAGAGAAGGTCTTTACAGTTTGGAATCCTTATTCACAGTTTTACTGTGGACACCAAATTCTGAGACAGATTCTATGTCACTGTACAACTTTAACCATACTTTCAATCATCCTTGGCCCCCAATCAGGTCAGTCTCTTTCTTTGATTAATCCCAAAATATGGAATATATTGCATAAAAATTCCCTCCCTCCTGACCTTAGCTTCCCAGGCAGTGCATTGATAATTTAACTAAAGGATGATTCATCATATCTCCTTGATAGCAATGTGAAGAAGTCAGGAAGCAGAAGTACAGGAGCAAGTAAAAGAAGAGAAAAAAATAAACAAACAAACAAACAAAACAAGCCCCAAACCCCCAAACCTATAACCCATCAAGAATAAAAAGTGAAGGTAACCATATCCAGAGATCCATAGCTGCCACCCACCTGTGAGATGTAATAGATAATAGCCTTCTAGCAGATTTTTAGCTCATGGAAAGAGCTAGGAGACTTGAACTGACTAAGCAGCTTAGGTAAACTGCCTGGAGTTCCATGTTTCTGACACAATCATTATGTCTATGGAGAATAATATTTCTATATAAAGGAAAGAAAAAGCCAACATCTCAGAGAGAGCTAGGGAAGTTTTCTAGGGCAGCTGCAGGAACAGCAACACCAACCACTTTGTGTGACCAACTATTATCTTCTGGTCAGGTTTCAATGCAAGGCTGCAAAAAGAGAGTTTTGGGCCCAGCTGTCTTCAGAAGTAAATGAAATGGTAGAAACCTACTAACTGTTACAAGACTTCGAAAGGATGGAGAACTATTCTGAGCAACAGCTTTCAGAGAAGTTGTGCATGAAATCAAAAGAGAAGTCAGATCCACAGACCTGTAGGCCCCTAGGTCCATGGTGTTTTCCCACCTAAATGATTCTATGATTCTGTAATGCAGAAAACAACCACCATAAAAGAGCAAAAGATCATAACATTGTGAATGTGGGCATGTCCGTGAAGCATTTCAAAATGTTGTCAATGAAGAGAGAACAGGCTCACACTATAAAATGAATTTCCTACCAACATCACAGCTCTTCCTCACTTTCTTGCCTTGAGTCACCACAGGGGCTGGGGAGAAGCTGTCTTTCCCATCAATCCATTACAAGATACCCTGAGGCAGCTTTCTTAGGTCAAAGAGAATCAAGATTCCTCTTTTTCAAACATCCACACTTCGATCCTTTGTCCCATACACTTTTAAAATGTAATATTTTTTTTTTTTTGTCACATGAAAAAAACATGATCAGCTCTCTTCTTCCTATCTCTTGATTTCCTTTAATTCAAAAGGCTAAATTTCAATGTCTCAAAAGGTATTCATCCTTTGACACAGCTTGGAAAGTCTCCTGTGTGCACTGCCTGCAGGCTAAAGTAATTTCAAGTAAATGGATTTCTTCACAGCCTAAACCAAAAAAGGTAGAAGATGGGAGAAGGTGAGAGTTAGACACTTAGCTTGTAGTCATTAAATCACACTTATTTGTGTGGGAGATAAATTATAGAGCTTAGAATAAATTTTTGTCTAGCAAATGGCATAACTGCCAGGATGCAGATCCTGGGTGAATATTGGAGATGAGGCAATTATATCTTGGCATGTAGTTTTGCCATCTTTCACACACAGGTACTTTAGGGAACCATTGCCATTAACTGTACGTAAAATAACCAAATGATGATGTGACAATGCGAGAACAGAAGGAGTGGGCAGTGCTCAAGTAGGAGAGTTAACAGCAGTCTGGAGTCTGACTATAAGGAATTTGGATGATAAGAGACCAGACTGTGTTTATACAGATTCCTGTGCAGTTTTTATGAGGTGTACTGAATGGCTTCCTTTTTGGGAATAAAACCTGTGAGAAGTAAATAGGGTACTGGTATGGCAAAAAGTGAAGTGGGAGAAATCCTGAAAGTTGCAAGATCCATAGCAGTATCAGTTGGATGGGAAAGAGCCCAGTAGAAAAGGGACCATGCAGCCCAACTCTTAAATAACCAAATAGACTCCTTCACTCAGTTGGCTGTCTTAGCAGAGGAAAAAGAAGTAGAACAAGAGGAAGAGAAATAGGGTTATCTGTTGGAGTGGCCACAAGTGAATCATGGTCACTCCGGGATGGAGACTTGTTAAGAGAGGGGCTAAGTAGAGGACAGCTGGTCACCCTAAAGGCATATGAAACATTTATCTCTACCTGCAGCCAATTCCACACCAGAGAGGAGAAACAGCCCCTGCAAGACTCCCCTCTCCCTCTAAGGGCAGGAAAAGGGTTCTGGGAAACCTAGCAGGTCGACAACATTGGTGCTTTTGAACGATCAGAAGGAAATTAATATATGTATGAGTTGAAATAGTCTCAGGTCTGGTGCAGGCTGAAGCAGTAGCATGTGTCACAGGGGCTGAAAGGGTTATGGTTCAGTTTCCTGCTTAAAGCAAAATCAATACTATCAGATAATGGCAGTCACTTCACAGCATTAATAGTTCAAGAATGGTCAAAAACTAGAGGAATGCTGTGGCTGTTCGACACTGCCTACTATCCGTAAGTCAGTTGGATAGTATGCAGGACAAGTGGCTACCTAAACCAGTTTTTGAGACCTCAGGATCCAAAGTGGTCTGACCAACTTTGGAATATTATGACTAAAGTCATTGACCAAAGTGGAGTAAATGAATGTCCATGACTTGTGTCATTTTGACCGGAGTAGCCTACTATCTCTTCTGGCAACAAAGGGACTGACAATCCCCAGAACTCTTTACATTTTCCACATCAGCCAGTATTGGTAAACTTCCCTAATATTGGGTTATAGAAGTGTAATATAAATTGTTGTCCCTTGTTGTTTTAAGAATAGACAATTTTCATTCTCTGAAGATTAGTCCTCAAAATATAAATCACCTTCCTTGCTGGACTGCTTTCACTGAGACGGTAGGTGGTGGCTTTTATCTTTTTGAATGTTTTAAACACATGCTAAAAAACGTCCCGGCATGCGCTTTTAATGGTCAGTTTAACCTCTGCTGTCAGAAAGATAAAGTACTGCTTCTTTCCTGTATAATGCTCATAATATAGCTAGAACTTAAAAATCAGCTGAGCATTCTGGAGGAACCACTTTCTTCTTATTTATTTGCTCAGTTTGCATTGTAATTAGCTATCTTAAATTGCAGTCTTATAATTTAAATAATTCCAATTTAAGTATGTTCTGGACTTAAAAAAGAGAGGGAAAGCAGAGGATTTAATTAAATTACATTGAAAATTAAATTAAACATAAGAAGGAATAACTTAATTCATGATCATTTCAAAGTTCTTGGCTGAATATAGTGGTCATATCATTGTAAATGATAATAACTACTATTCCGACATGTAGAAGAACACTAATTTCTATCTTTCTAATCCTGCTTATTGCAGTGTTTAATGTGATCAATACTACAAATGCATCATTTGCCACCTAGAGTTAATGTAACTGCTAATATTACTTTGGTACAATCTAAAAAGCCAAAATAAAAATTTAATTTGATAATTTTTAGTATTTTTAATAATTTTAGATATATATTTTTTCAGTATTCTTTATGATGTAAAGAATGCTATATGGACTTAATTTTCTGTCTTTTACATATGTCATTTTTTGGTTTACAAATATAAAAATCTGAATAATATTTTTAATTTTGAAAGTAATTTCTTTCAGAAGAAGTTTTGCTTTTTTTAGCCCAACAGAGAGGAAGTTTGGAAGTTTGGAAGTTTGGAAAGAAGTTTGGAAGTTTGGAAGTTTGGAAGTTTGGAAGTTTGGAAGTTTGGAAGTTTGGAAGTTTGGAAGTTTGGAAGGAAGGAAGGAAGGAAGGAAGGAAGGAAGGAAGGAAGGAAGGAAGGAAGGAAGGAAGGAAGGAAGGAAGGAAGGAAGGAAGGAAATGTTGGAACCCTGGATGCTGAAAATTTTAGACTTTCTGTGCTGAAAGGCACAGACTCGCAAGACAACATTGCAATTCCCAAATATCCCATTTTGTACATTGCTAATGAAAAACTGCCAAAATCATAGTTGTGAAACTATTTCACTAATAAGAAATAATAAACATCTGAGTCTGAACATGAAATACTGCCTCAAGTGCTTTCAATCCCAACCTTGACAGAGGTAGAAAAAACAAGCAGAGAATCCACAGAAAGAAAGAAAGAAAGAAAGAAAGAAAGAAAGAAAGAAAGAAAGAAAGAAAGAAAGAAAGAAAGAAAGAAAGAAAGAAAGAAAGAAAGAAAGAAAGAAAGAAAGAAAGAAAGAAAGAAAGAAAGAAAGAAGAAAGAAAGAAAGAAAGAAAGAAAGAAAGAGAGAGAGAAAGAGAGAAAGAGAGAGAGAAAGAGAGAGAGAAAGAGAGAGAGAAGAGAGAGAAAGAGAGAAAGAGAGAGAGAAAGAAAGAGAGAGAGAAGAGAGAAGAGAGAAAGAGAGAGAGAAAGAGAGAGAGAAAGAGAGAGAGAGAGAGAGAAAGAGAGAAAGAGAGAGAGAAAGAGAAAGAGAGAAAGAGAGGAAGAGAGAAAGAGAGAGAGAGAGAAAGAAAGAAAGAAGAAAGAAAGAAAGAAAGAAAGAAAGAAAGAAGAAAGAAAGAAAGAAAGAAGAAAGAAGAAAGAAAGAAAGAAAGAAAGAAAGAAAGAAGAAAGAAAGAAAGAAAGAAAGAAAGAAAGAAGAAAGAAAGAAAGAAAGAAAGAAAGAAAGAAAGAAAGAAAGAAAGAAAGAAAGAAAGAAAGAAAGAAAGAAAGAAAGAAGAAAGAAAGAAAGAAAGAAAGAAAGAAAGAAAGAAAGAAAGAAAGAAAGAAAGAAAGAAAGAAAGAAAGAAAGAAAGAAAGAAAGAAAGAAAGAAAGAAAGAAAGAAAGAAAGAAAGAAAGAAAATGAAAGAGAGAAAATTAATTATAGTTACACACTGTTAGTGGTAGACCTGTGAGGTAATGCTTCAAAATCTTCTGAACCTTCTCATATATAAAATCATTGTTATTGATATTATTAATATTGGTAGCAAGTGAAATGCACCTCAGTTATTTGATGCCTGATTGTAAAAGCTTTTTGTCATTACGGTTATTGCTGTCGTCATGTGCTACTTCAGACTGAACAAGTCAAATCTCTTTCATCACTAATGGTCCATTATTAATACATGTCCTTGATCATTGATAAATTCAGCTGAATAATTGTCATGCTCTACCTCAGATTTTTCTGCAGTCTCTGGGGCTATGATAGTATGCACATATTTACATCGACTTGCAGTCAGTATGAAGAAATTTTTGATATAGAGCTGTAGCACACTAGCATGTTAATCATAGTGTCTGTATTTGCAATGCCTTGATATGTAGTCCAAAGAGGCATTCAGGTTCGCTAGGAGCCGTGACTCAGAGTGGCTCTTGTCATTTTGCTTAATAAATAAGCCTTGTAGAAAACTGCACTGCATTACCCTACATAGCATTTTGAATCTTTCTTACTTTGCCATGTGACTGTCCAGCACCTGTCTATCATTTAACTGCTACAGGCACACCACATGGTCAGACTGGCAGCTTCAAAAGCAAGGCACATGTAAAACTCAAGTTGCTTCTGTTTTTAACAGAATGATACTGCTTAGGTGTTATTTACATATTCTAAGGAAATTGCCATGCCTGACTCATCATCTAACCTGAGCCAGAAAAATAATCTCCCAGCAGAGAAATCTCACAATTCTACAGATATTTGTCATAAAAAAAAAAAAAAGAGAGAGAGAGAAAAAAGGAATCAAGTGATCAAGTGTTGTTCTGGCTCCTTGGAGCTTCTCTCTTCTCTTCTCTTGCCTGGGTTGAATCTTACAAGCCACCAGCTTCTTGACTCAGCAAGTTACAATCTGTAATGTGATATTATATCAGAACCAAGGATAAGACTCAACACATTAGAGACATATGACATGCTGTCCAGGGAAGGACTACCTCAGAAATACATTTTCTCACATTTTTATATGTCCCTTCAACCCAGGGGATAAATCAGGACCAAGGAACTCTTAAGTGATTACTTCATAACAAGGTGAAATTGGAAGAATAATTATGTCTCCTATCCAGCTATTAAGGTTGCATTTTTAGTGACATATAATTAATCACTTGTGATTTATCTTCATTCCCTTAGGACACTTGTATCATGTTGTGTCTGCACTTCTGAGGTTCCCTGCAACAGTCCTGGTATAAATGTTACCGACAACTAATGCTTCATTAGCAGCAATTACTCACACCTATGTCCTTGTACTGGCGTCACTGAATAGGTCAATCCACAAGAAAGCCCTAACAGTCTATTTAGAGGATAGATATATGTTCATATTACACATATAAAGTATTTTTTTTAACTTTTCATTGTTGTCATCCATTAGTTTCAGAAATATCAGTGGTATGTGATCAAGCCTGGATTAAATATTGGTCTCCATACAGATCAGATCTGAAACACATGAAGGTAAAATAGCCTGAAAACACTGACCCCTCACAGCAAAAACAGCCTGGCCCTTCTCCACATATTTACTCTTTCTTATGCCTGTTATTCAGCTACGTCCTTCAATCAATGCGGAAAGCAGGATGAAGGTGCCTCAGTCTCATAATCAGAAGAACTTGGAAAGCCATCTAGTGTATAGCTCTTTTCAGGAAAGGTCTCTGAAGATACTACCATCTGCAAAGGCACAGAGTCTTACCTACTCTACCAACCCCACCCTCACAGCGATGAACGCTGCTGCTCCACAACTGTTTTGGAACTTTAATAAGATAAATGACAAATGTGTATTTTATTTTGCGTCTTCAACCATTGATGGCGACTGAAGTTAGAAAGTCTGATAAGATTTCACCACATAAAAGAAGTATAATATTAAAGGAAAACATGGGAATGAAAGTCCAGGTAAGGATTTCTTTCCAGGAAGGACTCCATTACTGTAATAAAACAGCACTTTGACAGCCAGAAAAAGATGGCAGTTTCTTCAGCACATTCATGAGAAACATGTAGCTCAAGAACATCCAGCAAAGTAGAGACAAAGACTTTTTGGCAGAAAACTTTCATCATCTATATAGTTACGTAGTTAAAATGATGATTCTGATTTTGGTACTTATTTTGTAGTTTCTAAGAGCAATTTGCATAGTTTGGTGCTCTCAAAAAATAAATTTTGTTTGAGAATACTTCAACAAAAAGAAAACAAATCACAAAAATGAAAACCGAGAAGAAAAAAGCAGATATATAATTTCACATGCTTTCAAAACAGTCGCACAGGAAGATTACCAGTATTCATATCTCCATAATTATCCCTGCTGAAGGGCTGACATCCGGCAATCCACATAATGGTGACTTTGCAGTGTTTTGTACCACTTATTGTCCTATGTTTCTTTTATTTTCTTTTCCTTTTCTCTTCATTGGACTCATATGATTTTACTAACCCAGAAGACAAGTGCACCACTAAGTTGAACAAATTTAATTTGCTAGATGATTCAATTGTGTAAAAGTGCAGCAAGAATGTTGATGAAACTACAGACCAAGAGCTCTTTTTCCTTGACCAAATTTTGCTTGAGAAGTTTCATCTTTTATATTAATACATATGAGATTCTACTATTTTTTTGAATTTTTTTAAATAAAACAATATGGGAATAGTTGATTTTTCATTAGTTATATCTTGTCTAGGCAAGTAAAATTTATTTTATTTCATTATAAGAAGCAACGGTGGGAGTTCATGTAACTGCTTGATGATGAGCTGCACAACAAAATAAGGTTTGCGATATGTTGTTGCAAGAATCTACCTCATTTTTAAAAATTGCCTTGTTTAGTATTTGTCCAAAGTATTCTGCTAATCTATTTTTAATTGGATAACAAATATTTATGTAGTGCACTTTCTGACTTATTTTTCTTCAGGAAAACTGGAAATTATGTAGGAAAAAATAAAATTCTTTATCTAAAACACTCTCCAGGCAAGCTATATGGGAAAAAGCAAAATCACAATATGCCTCAATAGTTTTAACAGAAATTATTATCATTAGTGCCACTTCTGACATCCTACAATAAACACAATTTATAATCATGTACATGTATTTATTTTTCTCTGCTAAACAAGATGCAGCATTTCTACCAAGGCTTACTGCCATTTTCATCAAAAGGATCAAGTGATTTGACTGACAATGTTTGTATTGATTTCCTCTTTCAATACTACTCCAAAGGCTCTTACCATCAAGAATAACTTCTCTGTGGTTTTATGTATTTATTTATTCATTTATTTATATTTTTACTATGTGTACACTTCAGGATGCTAGAATGAAAGTTACATTTTGTGGCTTGGAATATGAACATTAACTGAGTGGCAAAGTACATACAGTAACTATACACAGAAATTCTTGTGCATCCCTACTCTGTGAACACACAAATCCAGAATGTTTTCTTTCAGCTACTACAATTTTTCACTTTTGTGATTCTCCAAACTACATTTTCACAAGTCATTAAAAGCTGGAGAAACTATTAAGAAAGGTATGCAACCAAAATATCAGTTTTAAACAAAGGATTAAAGATTAGTTTTATCAGTAGATCAACAATATGATATACCACACTCTACTTCTTCATATGGTCTTGAAATAATTTTGGTTAGCTAAGGAATGACCATTTGAATCTGTACAAATATTCAGAATGCAGAAACTTATATATGGAAGTAATTTGGTAATTAGCTTCACTTTACATTTATATATAAAAGTCTTTGATTTTTATTACTATAACTCTAAAGATTTTGTGTTTTCTGTTTTCTTTTTCCCTACGCCTTGTCTTTGGAAATGTCAGCCTGTTCATTGCTCTATTTGGTTTATATGACAAGGTGGTGGTAGCAGGGGCCTGCAGGGATGATCTCTGTGACAGACACCAAAGCCAAAGAGGAGGGAAGAGGTGCTCTAGGTTCCTGCAGCCCTTGAAGAAGCCCATGGTGAGACAGGCTGTCCCTTTGCCACACATGGTGAAACAATTTGGAGCAGATTTCCACCTGTAGCCTATGGAGAACTCCACAGCAGAACAAATGGATATGTCCTAAACGAAGCTGTAGCTGTGGAGAAGTGCCTGTGCAGGAGCAGATTTGCTGGCAGGAGCTGCACCTAGTAGGAAACCCATGCTAGAATAGTCTCTTCCTGAAGGACTATACCCCATGGAGAAGACACATTCTGGGTAGTTTGTGAAGGACTGTACATTGGGGGTGAGACCCCACACTAGAGCAAGAAAACAGTGTGAGAAAGAAGGAGTAGCAGAGAGGAACTCTTATGGACTCATCACAACCCCCATTTCCATCCCTCTGCATCATTCAGGAGTAGATGAAGTAAAGGAGTTAAGAATGTTGAGCCTGAGAAGAAGGCTAGGTGGGAGAGATCTGCTTTGAGGGGTGGGGCTGAGATTTTGTTTGTTTTTTACAATTCTACTTAATTTTTAATTGAAAACTAATTAAATTAATCTCCCCCAAGCTGAGTCTGTTTTGCCATGGTGGTAATTGGCAAGTAAGCGATGTTTCTGTATTTATCCTGACATGTAAATTTGCCATCTTATTTTGTCCCTTATCATGTTGAGGAGGGGGAGTGAGACAACAACTGGGTAGACATCTAGAAGCCAGTCAAGGTCAACCCACCACAATTGCTTGTCTTAATTTTCATTTTCACATTTACAGAATGATTTATTTGCTTTGCCCTCACATGACTATAAAAGGTTAGCTTATTGTGTAGTGGAAATAGGATGGACAAATCATGTTTTGTACTATCTTGATACAAATTGGTTCAGAATTTATCATGATTTTTTCATGATTTCATATCCATGACTTCTGTTCCTATCTGTTCTAAGGAGCTACCTGCTCTCCTCTGCCTCCATATAGCTATTTCTCATCTATAATTTAAAATACTCTCTGTAGTATCAAAATCCCTCTTTGCTGGGTTACATGGTAACATCATTGACATGAAAATTTGGAAAATAAAATAGATTTAAAAAATAGTTTACCTCTTAAGGCACACTTACTGGTCAAGACAAACTAACCAACATTTAGAAGTCCAACCTGACCTAACCAGTTCGTACCAAAGTAGAAATTCTGGCCACATAATGAAATGTCAAATTTGCAGGGACTTGAGTTGAAGTAGCCCTTACCACCTCTCTAATTTACATCCATCAACTTCATGTATAGACCTAAAAAGGTAAATTCTGTTTCCCATGCAGTAGTATCTACAGGAAAATGTGCCTCAGGCTCTCCAAAAAAATGTTGTTAAGGGCACAGTGCCTTACATAACATCCCTTCCCTGACAAGCAGGTCAAATGTACCAGAGGCAAGGGTCAGGCAAGACGCACAATGTCAAGCACATTTCCTGGAGCTAAGCTCACCTCCACATCACAAATGGTGGTTCCTACACTCACCTTTCACAGCACAGAGGAAGGAGGTTTGCAGTGTATTGTAGCTTGTGAAACATGGTGAGGCAGGAGGTGGCATGTAAGAAGGGAGGGAGGGAGGGAATCATCAGAAGTGCCATCCATCCCAGAGCATCAGATGACATACTCCATTGCATCTCCTCTGAGGTCTGCTTTCAGGACCTGTGAGCTCACACTAACACAGGTACATGAAGGAATGAGGGCACTGGGGAAGCTGGGAACACTGCCATAATCTGGCATCTGTATCCCCAAGAATAAGAGGAATGGTCAGCGTTGCTCAGCCATGTGTTTGCTACGCATTTGTACTTTCTGCAGTGCTTATCAGCCTAGCACTTACACAAGAGAGGAAACAGTAAGAGCATCCTATCTTTTGAGATGGTGGTCAGTCATGAGATGAAAGACATGACTGTTCTAAAGTTCACTTGCACACACAGGAAATTGTTCAGCACCATCAGTTGGGGATTTCTTCACAACCAGACTGCACAATCCTGCAGCAACCTCGCATGCATACGCATTGTGGCACTCTAATGGGAGGGTTACACTCAATAGCGATGTTGGCCAGAAGAAAGGACCAGGCACAGGTGGACACTGCTACCACTACCATCAGCTCCAAAAACTTCTCTTCCTAAAGCTGAGGTCAGAAACCATCCGGTAATAAAGCGGGGAAAAACTTTTTATTAGGTTCCCCCACACCTCTAGATCACAGAGAGATAATGCCTATAAGACCAAATGGCTGCTGCCCCTGTTCTAATAGTATCAGTCCATAAAGGAAGTACTCTCATTTTTTAAAAGGATCAGTGAAGAAGCCTGAAGACAGGTGAATTTGGTGAGACAAAGCAGCAGAAGGGACAGGATCAGTCCCTACCAAGCAGATCCTTGAGTTGTTCATGATGTGTGCAACTGCCAGATCACTTGAAGGGTTGAGGGAGGATTGGTAGTGAAGCTTCATAGCCTGGTAAGAGCAAATACTGTCTTCAGGGCATATGCAGTGCCCTCAAGATGTACCTTTCAATTGCCAAAGGGCCATATGAGACAGCTGCATCTGCCTCTCCAAGGTGGCAACAGAGTGTCAGACTGTCAGTCTTGCCTGTCCCACCCTGTCCCCAGCTTGTCCCCAAGAAGATGCCCAATGCTCAGGTCTGGGGCTGCACTGGTGCTTCCACAGGTCTAGTCCTGGTTGGGACTGTGGGACACCCTTGGCTGCCAACCCTGCTTCTGTGTGCTGTTGGCCCCCATGGAGATCTGAAAGGGTGGTGTAAAAGAAGGAGTTAACTGCAAAGTGTTACAAATTACAAGGTAGGGCTGCTGCAATGATAGGTGAAGACCCAGAAGGTGCCTGTTCCAGGTGGTAGCACTGAAAACAGTGCCAGTTGGACACTTTACCCAGATTAGCCCTCTTTCTCTAGGCATGACCGTGTCAAAGATGTGGGGATCTGAGCTGATGAGCAGCAGTAGAGAAGATCCAACCAGCTCAGGACATACCTGTGTGGGCACTTTGAATATGTAATAAAATTTAATGTAACTATTCTTGTGTATTTTTAGCATGTCCCCTGATACACACTATCAAACACCTCTGGGCACATTCAGCTCTATTCTTCTCCATTAAGTATGGATTTTCAATATGCTGAAGAGTGTTCTTTCTGGAGAAAGTGACTTTGCTAAGCTTCCTATGCCCTGTCCACTCAAGCCAGACTGAAGACCATGAAGTTTTTGGAGACTGTAGAAGGGGACCACAGAGATTTGGATTGCTTGAAGGTGAATAGAAGAAAAACATTAGGGCTTAAATTTGAGTTTGCATCTCTGGGGAGTACTTTGGGAGAAAGGGACTATGAAGGATGACAACATCATGACAACATCATGATGGATGACAACACCAGGACATACCTATGTCACTAATATGCCTGAAAGGCCCAGTTGCGCTAGTTTAGTATGTTTAGCAGTTCAACATGAGACTAAAACAGAACCAGACATCAATGCTATGCTAGTAGGGAATCCTAGCATAATACTAGCATCCTTTCTAGGAATGAAATTAATTTGGCTAAAAGTAGATATTTATGAGAATGATTCCTCTGTTTTGGGGGTTCTAGTGCAGTTTATGTTAGTGCTTGAGGTCAATTAATCTTGTTTGTGAAACCTCTGTTACCCATCTCCATCCATTTAGCTATTCTCTCAGCCAGCCACTTTGCATTCTCTTCCTAAAGAGAATATTTCAAGATTTCTTTTAAAATGAACACAAACTGTCCAAGATACTGAAATAGTTGGCTAGCTCTTGGTGGTCTACTTTTAAGATCACTGCTTGAAGACATCTCAGACAGATACACTCACCTGAAGATTTGAATTCCTCTCAAAAGTCCTGGAGTACATATTTGATTACAGTCTGAAAGGAGATGTCTGAGATGGAACTAAACTGTAGTCTTAAAAGTATTAGGCCACACAAGAGGTGATTATTTGAATATGTTCTTGGCCTCTCTGTATGTTTCAAGCTGGCCCAATCTTTTCAACTCCACACACAAGTTACCAACAACCATGTAGACACACACACACCAAGTATATATGTCTATGAGCAAAACCCAGAGATGCATCCCTCCACTTCTTGTATTTCTTATTTTTGCATGTCCAAAAAAGGATAACTTGGCAGGTGGAAGGTACACAACAAAAATCTAGAGCACAGTCTAGAATGGCTGAGGGAGCTAGTGTTCGTTAACCTTGAGAAAAGAAGGCTCAAGGGAGAACTTATTTATCTCTATAACTACATGAAGGGAGGTTGTATCAGACTCTTCTTCCTATTACAAGGATAGGCAGAGAGGAAATGGTCTCAAGTTGTGCCAGGAGACATTTAGATTGGACATTAAGAACAATTACTCCACTTAAAGGGTTGAGAAGCATTGGAAAAGATTGTCCAGGGAAGCTGTGGAGTAACCAGCCCTAGAGGAAATTAAAAGATTAGTTGATGTGCTGCTTAGGGACATGGTTTATTGGTGGACTTGGCAGTGTTAGGTTAATGTTCAGATTAAATTATCTTAGAGGTCTATTCCAAATTAATGATTCTATTATTCTATTACTTTATTGTTTAATTCAACCATCTTCTTTAATAAAAAGCACTGTCATCACATATGCTTTTGTGCCAGACACACATTACCTTCTTCAGTTTGATGCTGTAGCCCAGGTATGGTGCTGACATGTCTCTAAGGAGTTTGAACTGATATGCTGATGTGTGTGCCTACTGGTCTTCGAGTAAATGCCACAAGCTGCAACTGAGGCAGTGAGAGTTGATGTGCGTTCTTGTAAATGCCTAATACTCTCAGCCTTAATTTGAGGTGAATCAGTTTTATTTTTTCTGTTCTGCTTCCTTCTAGAGTGCAGAAAACAAGTGCTTCTGCACCTTCCTTCAGGTCCACTCATTGTCTGGTTCAGGGACAGAAGTAATAATGCCTCATTATGTAGTGTACATTTTTGGAGCTTGGAGTCCGGTGCTGGAGAACATAAGCAATATTGTTTTATTTCTCCCATGCCTTTGGTGAAGCAGAGATTTCTATTGGACACAACAGACAGGACATCTATGACAGGCTCTTCCATGAGATAAGAAGATGTTCACCTGTGCCTTATAGATGTAATTTATTCCCACCTATACAGGCTGGAACTATTGTAGAAGACTAATATACACTCCAGTTTAGAGGAAGGGTTTTCTTCCCAGAGAGAATGTAAGGAGGAATTGAGGGTGGGTGCACTGAAAGGGATCAGAAGTGTAGCTTTCTTTGACTGTGGCTTGTGATATAACCTTGTTGAAAACATGACAGATATCAAATGCTATTTCTATGAGAGTATATATCCACAGAACCTTCTGTGAATATAGGAGTAAATAAGTTATTCAGCACTTGAGACGATGCACCTTATGAAAAATGAAAGCTATATCAGGAAATGCAGTCAGGCTAAAGATAGACACATATTTAATCATGAATCTCACTCTAATAGTCTGTGTGGCACTAATAAGGAAATTAGGCCTAAGGAGGTTAGTGGCAGAAATATGTCAATATAAGTTGCAGTCCAATATTTCTTTGATTCTTCATTCAAAAAGTGTAACAACTACAGGCAGTGCCTTCTCTGAAAACACACCTCTCTTTACTGTGGCAAACTGGAGTCTAGACTCATTGAAGGATCTCCAAGAAGGACCTCACTCTTCATGCCCCAAACCCATGTTCCCACACACTAATACCCAAATGTTAGTTAGAAAAATATTTTTATTCTTTTTTTATGTAGTCAGTGATATTGCTGAGGGACACTTTTTACAGGCTGAAATGGTTTTCTTACAAACTCATTTAAGTCATGACTGCACATAGAATGTATAAAAGCCTATGTTTTAATATGTACTTTCAGTATTATACCTGTATCTTAAACCCATGAAATTCAATGTTATATAAAAGGTTAAATTTATGTGGCTTTAGATGTAACATATAATAATAATAATAATAATAATAATAATAATAATAATAAAAACCCATAAAATTTTACCAGAAATAATTTCTCAATAAATATGCTTAAATCCTCAGTGTGTCATGGCTGAATGCATTATGAGGAAAGCTGAGCAAAAATAGATTTCTGACCCCACCTTATTTTGACATTTGTCAATGGCCTAGAAAAAATAGGATCACAGTCAATAACTTAAAGATGACAAAGATTCTGTAATTGGTTAAATAATGAACAGTACAAATCATTGTCACAAGAAGATATGGTTCACTTGGTAAACTAGGACAAGACAAATATTCCTTTCAAAACGAAACAATGCAAACTATGCATACAGAAAGACTATTTTAAGAAGAATTATACTAGAATGCAAAGACTCTAGAAGACTAAGTAGATAATTAAATAGGAATTTGCAATAGTCTCCAATGGCATAACTACAACAGGTAATTAATGAACTAGGAAAGAGGAGTAAAGAGGTTCCTGTTACAGAGATCCACACCTTGAGAAGGGTTTTAAAACACTGGAGAGATTTAAAAACAGAAATAAAGCCATAGAATATGCTGGTTTGGAAGAGATGTATCAGGATCTCAGACTCCAGTACTTGGTACTCCGCAAGACACCCCAGGAATCATGCCATGTGCCTGAGAACATTGTCCAAACACTTGAACTCTGTCAGGCTTGGTGCTGTGATCACTTTCCTGGGGAGCCTGTTCCAGGTCTGAGCCACCCCGTGGGTGAAAAACTTTTCCTGAAATCCAACCAAAATCTCCTCTAACTCAGCTTCATGCTGTTTCCTTGAGTCCTGTAATGGTCATAATAGAGAAGAGATCAGTGCCTGCCCCTCCTCTTCCCCTCATGTGGATGTTAAAGACTGCAATGAAGTCTTCCCTCAGTCTCACCTTCTCCAGACTGAACAGACCAAGTGACCTCAACCCTCCCTTGCCCAGCTGGTGATGTTGTGCCTGATGGCCCTCAGGGCACTCTTGGCCCTCCTGGCTGCCAGGACACTGCTGACTCATGTTCAACTTGCCATCGACCAGGACCCCTAGATCCCTTTACACAGCGCTGATCTCCAGCCTCATGTTCCTCAATCTGTACACACAACCAGGGTTGACCTGGCCCAGGTACAGAATCTGGCACTTGTCCTTGTAAAACTTCGTATGGTTGGTGATTGCCCATCTCTCTTAATTGTCTAGCTCTGTCTGCAGGGCCTCTCTGCCCTCAAATGAGTCAGCAAGTCCTCCCAATCCACTGTTGTCAGCAGACTTAGTATTGCTTTGAGTTTCACATCCAGGTGGTTAATAAAGATGTTAAAGAGAGCTGGGCTGGGGCTGGAGCCCTGCAGAGCCCAGCTAGTGACAGGTCACCAGTCTGATGTCACCCCATTCACTGTAACCCTTTGTGCCTGATCCGTGAGCCAGTTGCTCACACATCACTTAACACAGTTATCCAGCTGTGTGCTGGACATTTTATCCAGAAGGATCCAGTGAGGGACAGTATTAAAAGCTTTGCAGAAGTCCAAGAAAAATCCATCTACTGGTTTTCCTAAATCAACTAGGTGAGTTACCCTGCTGTAGAAAGAAACCAGGTTCAACAAGCAGGACTTTACTCTAATGAACCCATGCTGGCGGTGACCTGGCCCTAAAATAATAATTCCTCTAGTTGAAAAAAATATATACAAACTCTCAGAAAAATCCCTAGTTTTTAACTTGAGGGAACTTGAAAGAATTGCTTGATCACACCCTTTAAGTATTTGCATAGCTGTACTTAAATCTTAGGTGTACTTGAATGCCTTTGTAGGGATTTTCATTCTAGTAAAGGAGAAAGTTGGGTCACTAGACAGTTTGTTGGATGTGTTAACTTTAATTATATTAGGAAATTACATTTCAGAGTAGTAGAAACTCTGTGTGTGTGTGCTTAATGAAGATGATGCTCTGGCATTTGACTGACAGGATCAAGTTTTTGAAAAGGATATTGAGAACGGGCTGCTATGTGTAGAGGCCTGAACTGACTGCTGGCCATCCCATAAGAGTACACTGTTAGTACCAGCATAGCAACTAGTTTTGAAAGTGTGGAACCTCTTTTCCACACTGGAGAAGGAGAGGAGGGAAATTGCAGCTTGGATGAGGATCACGGTTGTCTGCTTTTGTGATTATGACAGTGGTGGTTCAGAGAAACAAACAAACCAAAATGATACCCAGAGTTCCAATGGCATAACAGAATTTTTCTTGTGCAACAGGTCTGTGGGTCCCGATTCACAAAGAGGCCAATTGCCATTTGGTCTGAAGAAGACATAGACAAAACCACGCGTAACTGGAGCATTATGAAGATTTAAAATTCTTATTTGAGGCAAGAAAACAATCCAATTTTGAGATCATGAAGAAAATATAGGTCATCCCAAGTCTAACATCACTGAAAACAATTAACATTACTTTTAAATATATTATAATTCAAAATTACCTTTTTAATGGAGAATGCTGTCAATATTTGTATTTAAACATCTCACTGTAGCTTTCGGGAAATAATGTGCAATTTTTAAATGTTTGGAATAATTTTCAATCTCTTCCATATTGACTGAAGTACTTCTTAAGCAAATGTTTGCATATGTAATTAGAAAACTGTATGCATGAATATGTGCAGCAATTATATTTGCAGCACTGTACATTTTTGGACATTTATACCATTGAAATTAGTTGCCTCAAATATTTACACTTACTATTTCATTTTAAAATGCTATCATAGACACTTCAGTTATACTAGAAATCTATGCTGTCTATGTTATTAGTTCATACACATATAGTATGACCTTTCCTTTTTTATCCATCTGCTTTTACTTCATTTTGCTCTGAAGTCAGGGTAATTAAAAATTTCATAATATTTCCTTTTATAACAGATTTTTTTGCATGTGTGTGGGATGATGAGGAAAAAATTCATTGCTTTGAGTGACATATCTTTTATTTCTGTTTCAAAAAATACTCTCATGTCCAAAGACTAATCTGAATTCCAGAAACATTTTAGCTTCACCATGTGCACAACTGTCTTCCATGTCATGACTAACAATTATGGTAATAGAAAAGTACATTGATATATAACTTGGGCAACATTTGTCTGTTTCGCAGTCTAGCCAAAGAATGTTTTTTATTTTCTAAAGTTCCATAGAATTCTTAAGTGTTTCTCAATTAATTATTGCAACTTTGAAATATACTGTTTTGGAAGGATAGGCTTGAGTATAATGTTAAGTATGACATTTTTGGAGTATTTCAAATTTGTGTATCTAATGAATGGAAAGGTTACTTTGATGAAGTAATGATTTCTGCTCTGATCCCATATTCATTAAAAATAAAATATTATAATTATTAATGCTGATCTGTTTTTTGTTTTACTGGCTGAAGTCCCTTTGGTTGTTGAGCAGCGCTCCTGAGGCATATTTTCTGTTTGTGCTTTGACCACACAATGTTCAAACAGAACTGCTAAAATTTATAACAGATCCCAAATCAATGACAAATGTTACACTTTCCACTAACCCTGATTGTGCACACAAATACTTTTAAAGTTTTATTTTAATATGCCATTTATTGATTTAACCAGTTATTAGCTTTTTTCTAGTAATAGGAAAGTGGTTCTAAAATCTGTATTTTGATGGTGTGATTCTTTGCCAAATATGTCTATAACTGAGAATTAAGACAAAACTCAGCATTGCTTAGGTGGTGACTCAAAATGAGTGAAATATTAAAGGAACACAAGGTCAATGTCTCTTCACTTTGATAAGTGCTTTGATGAAAAACTCAGACAAAAATATGTGTGGATGTATTTGTGCTTTCAAAGCAAATGAATTGAACAGAGTGAAAAAAGAAAATTTTCTTCCCCAGGAAAAAAAGGCTATCTGTACATCTGCAGTTTGAGATGAAAGGTAGCACAAGGACAATAGTGCTTTCATTGGTCGTGCTCTTCCCCCATTATAGCTTGGCCCCACAATGCTTCATTTATCAGGAATGTATTATGGGAGACAGTTTAAAAATATCCAAGTGATAGATATTCTTTTCCTGTTGTATTTAGAATAAATGGCTTACTGTAATGCTGGAATTGCAGGAGAATTTAGTTCAGAACTTCTGGGAAAATGAACTTAATAAGCCTTTAAAGCATTCATCTATTTCTAAGTCTTTTCAATGTTTTTGTTAAAAGACTAAGCCTATTTCAAATATCATTGTCCATATTTTTCTAACATTTTTGTGGTATGAGTGACAAATGCACATTTTTCTCACTGCTGGTCCATTTTTCAGACCTGTGTGTGTCACAAATCTCATTTCTGGAATAGGAAGTCTATAGTTTAATCTGCTGAACACAAGTATTTGCAGACTGAGTCTCATTAATTATATATCGTGATAAAAAATTAGTTTTACAAATGACTTGTGATACCTTTATGATGAGTTCTGCTGCATTTACAAGTGTGTTTTCTTAGTTAAACCATACTAACCAAGACATATGTAGCAACAAAGCAGTTTGGAATATTCTGGGGCGAAATCAGCTGTAATATTAAACAGTATACAACTCTGTGAGGATATATATCTTTCTGCCACTTCAAATTTTACTGTGTATCTCATTTGAAAGTGAAATAATGAGATAGAGACTGACATTAAAGGTACACACTGTAGTGTTGGGAGCTGAGCCATGTTAAGACTGGTCCCACAACAACAGGCTCAGGCTGAACAGTGCCAGCAAGACTTGGCCTGTCAGCCGAAAGACATAAGGAAAGGGCAGTTCATACCAGAGAGCAAAAGTAGTCTGTTTTCCTTCAGATCACCCATCAATCACAGGGGGATGAGTCCATAGAGAAGAATAGGTAAGACTCCTTAAAGACAGGAATGCCTTGTGCACATTTCTCAGCATCCCTTTATGAAAGCCAGTCCACCATACCTCTTGGACTGGAGAGTTACTGAAATTTCTACCTTATTGCAATTCTCTGTGCCCAGTTTCAATGCAGAGCAAGGACCAGCTGATTTACTGTTTTACTGAAGAACCCATGCACTTTGCTACTCTGCCAAAAATGATTTAAGCTCCTTTACTGAGCAGACAGCCAAAGCACTGGGAACTATGAGTCAAAATGCACAGCAGTTGCAGGGATCTGAACAAGGTGGGAGTAGGTCTCTGCTGGAGGGAGATTGGACATTGTGGGACAAACTGTTAGGGAAGGAGGCAGGGTGAAGACAGTAGAAACGCTAAAGAAGCTGATGACCAAGGCAGCAGAAAAATCAGAGAAAACAAATTAGCATGATTTAAAAGCAGAGTTTGTAGGGAGAGAGTTGTCAGGGAAAAGCATGGAGATATTAGAATTCAGCTGCATGACGGGCAAAGGGTTGGTCTCCCTTCTCCATTAATAAACAGTCCTTGGACAGAGGTAGCTAAGGTCCAAGACCCCTGGCAGTGCTGGTGACTGCTTAGGTGATTGATCACCTCAGTACCCAGTGAGTTGCAACAGCTCAGTCTAGAGAAGACCTTATATTTATGACATATAAGCTCATCTGACTTGCTTTTATTGAAGCAGAAAGCACTTGACTGAATAGTTATGCCAGCGGGTCCACAAGTCAGTAGCCCCAGCAAATAGTGCAGATAAAGAGTTGGGAACAAGGCAGGGCTGGCAGTGTCTTCACTTGGCTCTGATGCAGTAAGATCAGGATGCGTGATGACAGCCCCAATATGGTGATCAGCCACTCAGGTCAAAAAGGGTAATTACCTTCAGAGGTGTTTTGTTGTTTTGGTGCCCATGTGCTAAATTGTGAGAAAAGCAGCATGGCAGGTTTTTCTCCTTTACTTGATTATTGAGAAGTGTGGTTTTTTTTTTTTTTTGGTTTTTTTGTTTTGTTTTGGTTTTTTTTTGTTTTTTTTTTTTTTCTGATTACAATATTCAAAAATAAGATTCACTTATCTTTATTAAGAAGATACAGTATAAATTATTGAAAAACTTCCTGCAGTTTTTTTAAATGAGTCTGCAGTCTACTGAATGTCCATCATCATCATCACCTGCTAGAAGCTTTCACCTCCCTTTCGATGAAAGTTTGTTCTATCTGGTTACTCTTCTCTGTGGTGGGGAAGGTGATGACCTCCCTACATGAATGTTGTGCTCCCTCTGTCATACTCAGGGCTCTGCATTGCTACTGTGGAGGCCCCCAGGACAATTTTTCCTTTCCTCAGCTTTCTGGATGTGTCATGTTTTTGTTTAGTGACCACACTTACAGTGTCCATACCATTTTGGCTTCTCTTTTCTTTTGGCATGTGTGCATTTCCCCCTGCAGCCTCAACTTATTCTGTTCACATCACTTTCAGGATTATGTGGTGCTGAAACTGCGATGACTAGAAGAGTCACTTTGGGCAGCTGGACTTGCAGCAGAGCTGAGCACTATGAGGCGGGAGGACAGAGGGCTTCGGCAAGGCATGATGCTGAGCTCTAAGGTTTGGAGACTGCCTGGCAGCCTTACAGGCCACCAGGGCATCTCTGGGATGTCTGTCTGTGTACCTTTTGATTCTGGCTGAGCACTTTCTCCCAGTCAAGTTTTTTAAATTTCTTCTGCAGTCATCAGGGAAAAAATTGAGGTTTTTTTTTGTTTTTTTTTGGTTTTTTTTTCATTTGGAGAAATAAAAAGAGACAAAAGGAGGTAGATTTAGGCATATTTTCACCAAACTACATAATTCCTCAAAGAAGGCTCTAGGAAATTGTTATCTATAATGACGAAGTAATAGGAACAGAAAGACTTGTGGTGAGCTGATTGTGAACTCTTTGTTGGTTAGAGTGGTACCCTGTAGATTTCAGACTGGGAGGAACTTTACCCTCCCAGAGAGAAACAAGGGGAGTTCTGAAGAAGCTTTTCTTTTTTGCTACTTGCTGCAAGTTATACTTGATGATACTCAGAAAGAACTGTACTGGTTGGGGGTCAAATAAAGGTTCACATGAAGCTAATGTAATATGGTTCAGATATATGAAGATTCTGAAAAAGAAACTATCATTCTCATCTCTCATGGCTTTATCAATGTAAAAAAACTTCAATATATGAAAAAGTTTGATTTTCAAACTTGTATGACTTGTAGTTTTGATCATTGCACTGTAATAATTATTTATCTTTTGTTTTCATAATGTCTGAAGCAGGTACACTGAAAATGCAGCTCTTCTGTAGGAATTAGGCTGTTTGTCCCTTTTATTACAAAACTTCTGCTGGTCCCAGATTTATGGATCAGTGTTGTTTTCTTGAGTGGGATTTCCTTGCAGTCAGGCTACTTGTCTGAACTTCTTCTCCTATCAATGGAAGGTAATAAAATTTGCTCAAGTATGAGCCATCTCATCCTTCAGCAGATTTCTAAGGCAGATCAGATGAATCATTTTTCTGGGTACCTACTTCTCTCTGCTGACAGTAAAGGGAATCTAAAAGAGCAGCTCTGATATATCCCATGCATGTTGTAAGTGTCTAAAGCTACTTGAGATAAAACACACTTCCAGTGTTTGTGGAACATGTATACAATCTATCAACAGGAATTGGCTTCTGGGTGAAATGGAAGCTATGGGTACATAACCTTCCAGCAGAGGTCTGTCCTTCAGTAAGGGAGTCCACATTGCCTACAGTCGTGACTTTTGTCTCTTCAATAAGTTTGTTGTGTACCAACCAATGCCCTATGCAGAAAGGCTTCCTGCTATGCTTCAGGGGAAATAAAAAAGAGTATTTAGCCTGAGTAATTTCATCAAGTGTATGGCATTTTTCCAGCAAAACTTTTCATGCTTATTTTATTTAATTGGAAAAATCCTGGCCTGTTTTATTTGGGGCATTTGCTAACATGTAGGAGTAGTAGCAGTAACATCTGACTTAGATGTCTGCCATAACTTTGAATAGCTGAACTTGGGGCACCTGCATGGTACCTAATCAATGCAAAGAGTTATGTTGTGGGCTTAATTAAACAGTAACAGACCATTCAGTAATGTCAGTGGAACAATAGAGTCAAAACGACTAATTAATCTGACCTGCAGCTTCCTCCATCATTTATTATTGAACATTTGAGAATACAGAAAAATGCATAATGAGCTAATCAGATACAGCCCTTTAAAATGAAAGTATGGACTACATGAACTGAAGACCAGAACTGTAAGACTTGGACCACTCCTGTTTGAATCTTAATCAACACTGGGTCCTAAAGAAAATGTGATCTAACTGTCCAAAGAGCTAGGTATTTTCTAAAAGTCACAGTCTTTTGAGTTCCTGCTAGCAATCAAGACATTCTGTTACCAATTCCATTCACAATTATCATTTTGCAGTCAGAATTGTTGCATTTTTTCCCACATTATAATTTATAATACTTTTCATGGATTTGTTCTGCACTTAGACCTTCCTTAAGAAAATGGGAATATATCCAGTGGCTTACATAACCCAAAGGTAATCATGACAGAATTTGGAAGATGGCCTTCCATGGGATCTCTCAGGTTGGAAGTGATCTCAGATAGGCATCTGCTCTAACATCCTGCTCAGAGTTAATAGTGAATTCAGCATTTAGACCAGGTTGCTCAGGGCTTTATTGGGTCAGGTGTTTAAAGCCTCCATGGCAAAAACTCCACAACTTCCTGGGCAGCCTGTCCCAGTGCTTTGCTGTCCTCAGAGTGATCCCTGGACAATTTGTTCCAATTGGAACTTCTCCTCTTTTAGTCTGGGATTTGTGTTTCTTATTCATCTACCATGCCCCAACATAAGAGGAATTTACATTCTTGCTAACTTCCCTGTGGATATGGACAGACTGCTGTAAGGTGTTCCCAAAGCCATCTTGTCTGTAGGTTGAACAACCTCTCTCTTGCAGCTTCTGCTCAGAGGGCAGGTGTGCCAGCCCTGACCATTCTGTTGGCCTTCACTCAACTCATGCCAGTTTACCAACGTCTTGCACCGGAAACCAAAACTAAGAGTATTCAAAATGTGATCTAATGAATATCAGATAAAGGTGAGTAATTAATTTCCTTTGTCAATTGGCTGCAATTTTGTTAACAAAGTTCAGTATGCCAGGATAGTACTGACACATGCTTGGACACAAACAGACTATTCTGCTGCACCTCAAGGATTTGCAGGCAAACACTGGTTTTGAGCCAAAAATAGCATATTTGTCTAGACAGTCCTGGATGTTTTGTGAAAAAAATATGTCAAACCTACCTGACCATCTGACTTCAACCCCAACAAATCAGACAGTCTCACAGCAAGCAAATCAACTGTATAGCATATGTGCCAAGTTTATGTTTATTATGCAAGTATAACATGACTTTGATGCCTCCACAATTTTTTGGCTAAAGGTAAAATATACTTAAGAAAATCCCTCCTAAACAAAAAAATACCTTGCCACAGATTTGCCTCTTATTGATGAAAACTAGCTAAGAAACTGTTTAAAAGAAGAAACCCAGAAAATACTGGATGAGCTCTAATTACATTAAAAGGCGACCTGGCACCAGATAAGTCAGAGGTGTACTAATTACAGAAGCAGAGGAACAGCCTTGCCCTTAATGGGTTGCAGCTGTGAGTAATTAAGGTAAAGGTGCTAAAAAGGGTGGATTGGTTGGTCAGGGGAAACCTTGAGGAAGAGGATATGGAGGAGGTAGGGGAGCCTCTCCTCTCAAGAAGCATTTAGTACTAGAAGGTAAGAACCTCACCCCTCTCCTTTTTTCTCCAGGAGAAGGAAGAGTCATTTGGAAATGGAAGGTAAGAACGTTGAACCTGTCCTATATTCTACTAAAGTGTGAAAAGCCATTTGGAAATGGAAGGAAAAAACCTTGCCTCTCTCCTCTCTTCTCCCTGAGTACAAAGAGCCATTTGGAAACAGAAGGTAAGAACCTTGACCCTCTACTCTTGTCTACTAATGCACCAAGAGCCATTTGGAAATGGAAGGTGAGAACCTCACCCCTCTCCTCTCTTCTCCAGGAGAAGGAAGAGCCATTTGGAAATGGAAGGTAAGAACACTGACCCTGTCCTATCTTCTACTAAAGTGCGAACAGCCATTTGGAAATGGAGGGTAAGAACTTTGACCCTCTCCTCTCATCTACTAATGTGCCAAGAGCCATTTGGAAATGGAAGGTAAGAACCTTGCCCCTTTTCTCTCCTGTCCTTAGAAACAGAAGATGAGAACCTTGCCTCTCTCCTCTCTTTTCCTCGAGTACAAAGAGCAATTTGGAAATGGAAGGTAAGAACCTTGCTCGTCTCCTCGGAAATGGAAAGTGAGAACCTTGCCTCTCTCCTTTCTTCTCCTCAAGTGCAAAGAGACCTTTGGAAATGGATGGGATGAACCTTGCCCGTCTCCTCTCTTTTCCTTAAGTGTGCAGAGCTATTCGGAAATGGAAGGTTAGAATCTTCCTGTCCTGTCATCTTCTGTTCTCTTCTCTCCTCTCCAATATGGGTAGGCTCCTCCTCTCCTCTCCTCCTCAGCTATTTGGAAATGTGTGGTAGGAGCCTCGCCTTGCCAAATAGAAGTGTAAGCAACTTACTCTTCTTAGGTTTTTGCTTTGGTAGCTAAATTTATGCAAGGTATTCCTTAAAAAACTTCAGCTCTCAGCATATAAGTGTCCATGTTTAAAGACGAGATTTTTGTAAAACCTGCAGCTTGTGGAGCTTTGGCTTAACACAAACCATACATTCATTTATGTGGCTGGGAATCAAAATCCAATAGACACATCTGTACCACATGCAGGTAGTAGGGTTTTACACAGTCTTTTCCCATCTTTCTAGTACCTTTCCAGAGGTATAGATAGATTTTCTGTTAAAACAACAGGTAGAAACTTATAGTCAGTCACAGCTCTTAAAGTTCAAATATTTTCTGCAATTTACACCCCCCTTGAACCACCTATATAAACTTCAAGTCATTAAATCAGGAGAAACGGATCTTGTTTCTTCCCCTGTCTTCAGATTTTGATATTACTTGATCAGCAAGTTTATAAATGTCAGAACATTAAATGGCAGCACTGTTTATTTCTAGCTTGAATAAGGACCTCTGGGTTTATATCTGCTTGACTTTGTGAAAATGTGGTAATTTAACTTTTCTGTATCATAACATTTAAATTTAAATAAAATAGCATGCAGTAAATGTTTTTGCTGGCATTTTGAGATAATTAAAAGCACTTTCCAAAATAACACATCTTCTTCAAATGCCACCTGAAAAACAATATTTGAAATAGAAATTTTTGGCTATTTGAAGCACAAGTTGTGTTAAATCTTTGGGATTTCCCCAAGAATGAAATTTTAACTTGATGCTCTGATTTCCTGCAAGAGCAATTGTCTTATAAACTGTGCTGTCTATGCTAACTTATGCACCATTTTACTAAATAGATCCCATCAATGAAACAGAGGAAAATATTTACATATTCTGCTCCGGTGAAATTGTCTTTTTGTTTGTTTTTGTTTTTTTTTTTTCAAAGAACACTCATAGGCATAGGATTTGCAATTATTCAAATAAATATTGGCACAAGTAATCCTCAGCCAATTTGGAGACTCACTGTTGTAGATGCTACACAAACATCCAGTGTGTGCCAGGCTGTGCTCCAGAGCAGTCATAGTTTGAAAACACAAGATGCAGCAGGTGGGTAACAAACAACGAGAGAAGTGAAGTAATTCTTACACCACAAGGCTTTAGTACAGCTAATTAGTGCAACTGAAAGCCCATTGGTGACAGCAATGAAGAAATGTTTTGAAAAAGACATAAAACTCAGTATCTCCTTCTGTTTGAGTTGCCCAATAATATACATAAACCTGCTGTCAGTAATACTTTACCAGAAATTCTTTTTTTTTTTTTTTTTTTTTTGCAATAGTGAGGCAGTGTGATCTACCTGGCTAAGTAACCAGCCTCTAGAAGACTGTTGAGAGTTCATAAAGCTTTTCTAAAGCATGGACTGTAAAATAAGAATGAAATATTAGTTTAATAACACTAGACCAACAGTTTAATGTGCTTAAAATTTTCAAAGAACCTAAGCATCAAGAGTTATATTAAATTCTGTTTTCTTCTGTACAAATTAATCAAAAGAGTTTATCTGCTTCTGGACATTTTTGGACTATTAGATAATACTGAGCTAGAAAGAGTAAAATAATTCCATGGCTACTGACCTGGGATTCAAGGTTTTATTATGTGGCCTTGAAGAGATATCACACCATAGTTAGTAATGGTTGTTAGAAGAGGTCCTCAGTGTTATGATACAGTAGCAATTTACCAACAGCAGGTTAGAGTAAAATTCTTCATGTTTCTTTACAGAAATACTGACTGAAGAATATTCATGGGAAAAATAACTTGCATCAGCTTAAAATTCCTATTTCTAGGCTATGGCTTAAAGTACCTAAAGAGTTGACATTTATCAGCCGTTATAAATGAAATTACTCTAGTGCTGCTTATTTCAAAACAAGAAAAAAACAAAAAAAAAAACCAAACAAAAAGACCAAAAACCCAAACAACAATGCCACCTGTTCTGTATTAGGGTTCCCATGTAATGCAAAAGTAATCTCAACTATTTGATCCCATACAAGTAAAAAAGGGCAAAACCTCTTTAAACATATCTGTGTGTTCACCCTATTAGTCTTTCTAGATAGATATATTATGGTACCCTTCTGAGTGAATACAAGGTGAAGCATTCAGCACTATCAAAGTGTCTAAATAACCTGCATTGTATGAACTCACTGTACAATAATGCTTTATAAATTTCATATATTTGAATACACAGTAACCAAAACCTTTGCCTATCACTAGTAAACAATCAATTTCTTTATTTTCTATGATTTAACATATCATTTTTTGCCAAAGTTATGCTAGAGGACTTCTTGAAAAGAGGTTTCTTAAGTGTCTTATAAATAAATGTTTTCAGTTTATACCATGTATTATTTTGTTCATATGCATGTGTATTTTCTCCTTAACCTAAAAAAAAAATTGCATAATTTAAGCTATTAAATGTCACTTCAGCACAGTCTTTTGTCTGTACTGTAGCATGCCAATCAAAACCAGAATTCCCCAGCTATATTTCTGCCTAAGAGCTGAAAATATAATGATCAGATAATATTTACTGTGAATGAGGGAGTTCTAAATAGAGCCTTACCATAAAACTCAAGAGCAAGGAAAGCAACTGCCCCTTTTTGTTCCCCCCTCCTGTCTCCATTCATCCAGAGGCTTAGAGAAGGGTTTTTCCTGCCAATTCTTTTCCAGCTGGTGAAGAGGCTGATGACTAGCTCTTCTTACAGTCTGCAACCTTATCAAAGAGTGGATGTTATTTGAGTGTTACTCTTATCATCTTTTTTAAAGAAAAAGATAGCATTCAACTTTATTTCTAAGAAGATATTTTGGCTTTGGGGATATACTTTTCCTTTTCCTTCCTAATGGGCAGAACTGAGTTTAGACCAGATGGAATTTAACTTTTGTCATGCTCTGTGAAGTTATTGTTTGCATAAGAAAGAATAAAAAATAATAATTCCATATCATCTTTGATATTATTCACTTAATTTTCTGTTGCACTGATACTTTGGAGAAAATTATAAAACTATTTTTTTCTGGAGATAATAGCATGCCAGAAAATATGTATGGAATGTTTGTCTAAAGGAAGAAAAATTCTGCAGCTTCAAGTATTCGTCTCTTCATAACTTTTACTGTATTCCATTAGCTTGTCATATCATGACATCTGAGTGATTCCTGAACTATTTTAATAGTTGGAATTAAATAGAAAACTAGAGCTGTAGTCACACTGCCTTACATGTAGCAGCAGCCTGTGACGTTCCTTTGAAAAAAAATCAAATATTTAAAAATGTATCCAAGCAGGGAAGACGTAAGAAACAGAAAGCTACTTAAGGAAAGCTACAAAGAATGGTATGAACGTGTTTATCTCAACATTATATCAATCTTCAATATCAAATATATTTAGTGCTTATATCTTATATTGCTAGTAGCAAATAGACAAACATAAGTAGAGTATCTTTACATGTATTTGAGTTAAAAATGCTTATTGTTCTATTGGCAAGTAGATTCATTTTACCCTGGAATTCCTGGGACTGTAATAAAGTATCCTAGATATCAGCAGGTCTCCTTCTGAGGGAAAATAGAGTCTTTTCAGGCTCCATTATTGTGACATTTTTAAACTACTTATGTTCAGTATGATTCTGAATGAGAACATGTGGTTTTAACATATGCCTCTGTGAAAAGAGAGGGATTTACAGCTTTTTTTCATACTTTTATGACCTGGGATTGTGTATGATTATAGTAAGGTTTTGTGTCTCTTCTTTTCCTCTGCTGAAATTAAACAGATAATATTCACCTCCTAGAAAACTTTGCAGATCAGGGCAGAGATATAACAATTAATGTCTATGGAGAGAATTCCCTGTAGTATGACTTTGAAACTAGAGTAAACCCATTATGATGATAAGTAAACAGAATTCTGAAGCAAATTTTGGGGTTTTTTTCACATGATGGCATACAAGAGGAAATCAGCGTCTCAGAGGGTGAAAACACATGGATGCTTAGATTTGGTTTTGGTTTCTAAAAGAAAAAGAGCTTGATACTAAACACTGGTGTCTATTTAGACAAGACTGTTTTCTGAATATATTTTTTATTCTAAAAAGAAGTATGGATGTATTGAAGTCTAATTTGATGCTTTAAATTAGAAGATTTTGTTAAATATTTTATGTGAAACACAGCTTCAGCCTCAAAATGAAGTATAAGAACAGCAGAGGCAGTAATGATGAGTTACAGTGGACTGCAACTTGCTAGCATAAGAAATATTTCCTGTGTCATGATGGTAGATTGATAAATAGATTCTCTGCACTCTTTTTCAAATGTAGAAGTGTGGCCTTTGTTATTATAAAGCTCTTGGCCAAGTGACAGGTTCATACTTTATTTTACTTTTTTAATTGTAGTTTATTACTTTAACTATTCCCAATGAGTACATTTATTTACCAATTTGATCATTGTCTATTCCTTCAAAAGTAATTGAAAGTTAAGCTCTTGATGTCATTGTAACTGGAGGATTAAGACTTATTCTCTGAAACAATTCAGAATAAATACTGCTATTTCTAAAATAGCTACGCATCTGTAGGTTTTGTGAACCCCTGAACTCTCCTTGAGTTCTAAAATATTAAGTTCCCTCTTTGAACATAGTGTCAAACTGTACCAAGAAAACAGAAGGAAACGGAAATCTTCCTGAACCCCTCTTGACCTGTGGAATTTGTCCTTCAGGATAAGTATGAAATTCTCAAAAGTCATAAGGGAACAGTAAAGAGAGAAGACACAAAAACAAAATTAAAGGACAACACAAGATATAGGAGTATATTTATCTCTAAAACATACTATGAAAGAATGATGTGCTGCCTGCTGTAAATATACGAATCACTTTTGTTCTCCCATTCTTGCAGTGAATTTGGAGGTCATTTGACAGTCCTAGTCTTCACTGGAAATGAGGTCCCAAAATTGCCCTGAAAGCAAGTTGTCTTGAAGTACAGTTTCTGATCCCAAGAGACAATTCCATAATTTTCAAATGAAAGTGTAGGTAAATGTGCAGCTTACTTACTGCATCTGCTACAGCATGGCATTTAGGGAGTTCATTGCTATAAACAAAGAAAACTGCAGCTCCTGCACACAGTGCTCCTAGTACCTCTAGGTCAGCTTGTTTTGGTTTTCTGACTACAAAAAACACTGTTTCCTGTTCTGAAATTTTTCTTCCTTGCTTCTTCATACACTACAAATGCAAAGCCATGAAATTCAGCTGCAATTACTTGGAGAATGAGAAAACCTAATTATTTTACACCCTTTTTTGTTGAAAAATTTATATTTTGGCAAAAAGAGCCTTACATTCATGTGCAGTGTTAGTATACTAATGTATATCATTCTACCAGAAGAAACAGATGATAAACAATATTTTTAATCAGGTAAAAAATTTCTGTTAAAGAAATACAGATAGATCTGTGATAGTGAGGCTTCTAATAAAAATTGCTATTAATGACATCTTTATATTTTTATACCACTGTGATCATGATCAGCATAGCTTTTCTTATAGCATATGTACTGGTATAGTATGTGACAAATATAAACTGATTTATATGAGACAATAGGTTTTGGGTGATTGTTTACCACACATTTTATAGTTAATATTTTCTAGAATTCCTTTCAGCCCCCACAATTATTTTCATTGATGATATTCCTTTGCCAGTAGCTAACCAGGAAACAAACTTCAAAACCAACAAACCAAACAAAAAAAATTTACAGAATCTTAGGTTTTCTTTTTTAATGCAGTTTACTAAGGATTAAAATAGTCTGAATATACATTTTCTAGAAGAAATATCTAATCAGAAGTTAAAATAGGTTTAAATATCTGTCCTCCTTTAGCATTGCTCCTAAAACACATGTCATTTTTATGTCATCCTTCTACTTATTAAAGAAGATACTTTCACTGTGCATCAAACACAGGTCTGACATGGATAGAAAATAAAGTGTGTATAAGTCTGACATGGATAGAAAATAAAACCACAAATTGTTCACACCACTGGTAGTGTAAAATAGAAGACTAAACAATTACTGAGAAAAGTTATAACAGAAAATATTTTAAAGACACTTGAAGCACAGAGCATAATGAGATATGTAAATCAGAGTTGATTCTGTTTCTTCTTTCCCTCTCTTGCTCATCCCAACCGATAGAGCACATATGAAAAAAGTGAATGATGTTGTTCTGAGTTTTTTAAAAATAGCAACATTCACTCTGTTTATAATTTTTGCACCCTTAATTTTATTTAATTCTTATCAAATAGTTCTCTAAATGTCAGTGAGAGGAGGTCTCATTATTCTTTTGGTTAGCTTTCTTTTATTTGTCTATAAGACTTGAAACAATTTTCTTTGTAGGAGTTGTATTAATGTAGTTTTTTGTAGTTATAAACTCTCTGTGAAGATACATTATTTTTAATGTTTCTCTAAATAGTCACCAATCAGTTTAGAATGATAAAAAGTAAGGCTCATCTGTGGTTTGCTTCTGGGTTTTTTTGTTGTATTACAATCTAGCTGAGTACATCTATTAGTTAAAAATATTTCATAGAGTCTAGACATCCCAGTGTTATCAAAGCTATACAAGAGGTAGCCTGTGCTGAGATATTATAATAGAAAGCTGTATATGTCTCTTTCTTTACCTGGATGGCTTTGTTCAAATTATAGTAAAATTTGACAGGGGATGAAAAAATCCCATTTCCATAAGAAAAATAATAATTTTATTTTAGATTTATGAAGTCTTTATTAACATAAATAGATGACAATTTAAAATAGTCTATTACTAATGTGCGCAGCAAAGAAAAGGTGCTTTATGCTACTCTGTATTTGAGAACTATTGCATAAATCATAGAGAGCATCAGTACATAGGTAAAGACAGTGGAATATATTAATTTATGTTTAACCAAGAAAGAGCTGCAATGCTATTTTTATTTTGTCCTTCCATGTTTCTTTTTATAGTGCAACATTAATAGTAAATAGTCAGATAGTGAATAAAAGAAATTAAAAATGAAAAAGGATCAGAGCAGAATAGCTTCAAACATTCTCAGGGTAACTGTTTTGTGAGAAACACCTTCCTTTGTGTAACCTAAATGATATTAATATGAGAATAACGGCTCAGAGGTTGGAAAACTATGGCATTTCTTTGCAAATAATAGAAATAAGGGGGTGTGAGGAGGTTCCATTTAGTGTCTTAACATGCTTTTTATGTTGCAGATCAACAATCTGCATCTTCATCTTACTAGCAATTTTTCCACAGACTGGTGGAAAATTTTCTGACCACATCTGCTCATGCAGAGATCACTGCTGGAGTATATCTATTCATGTTTAGAACAAGGAGAAAATGAAAAGAAAGATATTCTGGAAGCACAAGAACTAGGTAGCTTTACTTTAAGAACTTAAAATTATTCCTGATTTCTTTCTGACACAGTGATTTCCTGGAGCAATTTCTAAAATGTCTTCTTGTTTTATTGTGATGCCCTCTATTGAAGATGGTGTTTTGTGAAAATTCAATTTGAAGTGGAGTTCATAGCAAGGGGAAAAGTAGATTAAATTAATGCATTTTCTCTAAATAGAAACTGTGGTGATATGAAATTCCATTCATGATTGTTTTCCAATAAAGATCCATTAGTAAGGTAACAAATGACAAAAAGAATACATATGAACATCTCAACAGCAGTGAAACGATAGCACAATTAGGCTTTCATGGAGGAAATTCTACCTAAGACATGGAGATTCTGTTTTGCCTAACTGTAAGATAAGCACTTCTGCTGTTCATTGACTCTTCTGCTTGAAATGATGGGCTCTTCATTATACTACCACAAGATATGTAAATTGAAGAAGGAGGTCATACCAAAGAAGATAGATTTCAAAGAAAATAACTTGAAAGTATTCAGAAAAGAGAAGAAAATGTGCAACTCAAACACCTGATTGAAAATGATCACAAACCATGCTGTTGCTAAATAGCAGTTTTAGTTACTTTCACCATACTAACAGGTCTCTTCAGATACACACACAGCATCCAGATTTTTATTACAATCCAAAAAATGTCTCAACCTGGCCCTTGTTTATATGTTCAAGTAATTTTATATATGCAAGACTAGTACAGTGTTACCTAAATGGCAGCATGGAGTATTGCCTCTATTTCTATTTTCTGTGTAATTTCAGAGAATACTCAACTATGCTAAAATGTGTATTTATTAGAGATCTTTGCCCTCTGCTTTTAATTGACCTGCTCTCTTAAAAAATTAAAATTAAAAAAGCTCTGCATTCACTGTTGGCTACTTTTGTTCTGCTGTAATAACAGAAGAAATTGCATTTGCAGACAAGACACAGTTGACACTTTCTCTCTGTGATCAACTAATTGTGCAGTCTCTTCTGTGCTTTCTGTGGTATCTTTAATAAATGAAATCTTGAGGTAATAAATACCAGAGACTGCTACTAGAAGTCAGTCAGTCACAACCTGGACATAAAGGTGTTCATCCTGTAGAAAACAGGTCTTGATGCTCCTGACTGGGCACTACTAAAGTGAACATTATTGTCATATATATAGGATTCAGGTCAAGCTGCAAATAAACAGTCAATATAGGAATATAAAAGTCATGTGGCAATAGAAATAGCACCTTGAGTGGTATTTGTAATCTATATATTGACTTCAAATTGCACAGGTGGAGCAAAGTGCAACCTGCTGATCTCTCTGGAACAATTATTGGTAAATTAATTTTATGACCTGACAAATTATAATGTACAAATAGATAAGTTGCTATATTAATGGCATCATATAGTCGAATAACATCTTATTTTTCACTTAATATTCCTGGTTTTTTTCAGTTTGACCTTACCAGTGGAGTATTGATTTTCAGCTACTTGTTGACTGAAGGGGATGGTCATACGGTGTTATTGTCACTTTGACATTTCTGTCTAAGAAGCTATGAGTGGTAAAGATTTCTGGTCTGAACTTTAATCAAAGAGGAGTCATATGTCAATAACAGTCACATGATTTCAAAACAAGTAAAATCAAACTCCTAGAAGGATTAAATACTGAAATATTTAAAACAGCAGATGTCTAGCTTGATCCCTAGACACAGCTATAATTCAATGACTGAACAAAACTGAGGATAGTGAGTTGGAATAAAAAGTACTGAGCAGCGGTACTCAGTACCTCGTCAGAGGCTTCAGCTATAGTGCACATTATTTATTAAACTGTCAATCTGCCATAACTAGAATAGCATTAGACAGAGTTCCACAGCAACCAGCTCAGAATCATTTGGGAGTACTGTATCAGTAAGTCTTGAAATCATTAACCAGATGCTTCAGGGTAAGGCAGTGGCTGCCAGTAAACTCCTTGATAATTCTGACTAATTCTGACTAAATACGGACATCTTTTTTCTTTTCACACCAGAGAAACTGGTAATCACCGTATGGAATAAAGTGACAATATATTGGGAGTTTAAAATGGAAATGTCATCCATCCCTACAAGCATGATAGTGACAGTGAAAATCACTGTTGTTTCTCTCAGGCTTTGAAAATGTCCTTGACAGAATAACAATCAGAAGAATCTGTTGAAAAGCATCCTCCCTAAAGGTAATCTGAATAGTGAAGACCACACTGATGTGATTTTCGGCTTACAGGCAAAATCAAGAAACGTTCAGAAAATAAAGTCAGAGTCTATGTATGCTCCTTGCCTCTAACCAAATTCATTAGTGTTGGGATTCTGCAAAACCATCCATAGAGATTTCTGTTCAGGCAACTAAATGGCTGCACATTTTAAATTGGGAAGTTTTAGCAGCAAAGGTGAAACATTTAGAACTACTTTTCTTACCTAAAATGGAGCCAAACAAGGCAGTATTTTTGTATAGATTTAGTTTATTATTGTAAGGGTTAAAGAACATTTATCATATCCATATATGGGAAAGTATGCTATTCATTACAAATGGTTTTATCTCAGAAGAGTCTTTTTATTAGCAGTAAACATGATAAACCCATTGCAAAAAACAAAATTTAAAGGCAGTTCTAATATCACAGGAATACCAAATGAGACATGCCTAGAAATGGAGTCACACAGAGGACAGCAACAGTCATTACAGTTCCTGGGAAAAGCAGCATAGCTGGGATGAAGATATGGGTTTTTGAACCTGAGAAGTGAGTACTCTGCAATTGTTCCTACCACTTCTCTATATGTTTGAGTCTTTATTTAGAGCAGCCACATCAGTCACTCACAGGCCGTCTTTGTGCTCTTGGTACAAAATGGTTAAATGCATTAAATAGTGAGTCTCAAAGCATTGCCTATAGCTGGAATCAAAGTAACGCTCCTGTGAGCCGAGTTGCACCAGACATCTGCTGCATATATCAGATAATCAACCATCCATAAGCATTTTTGTATGGACAGTTTAAATACAATGAATGGTTAAGACTGACCCATTAAACATTACTGAGACATTCTCAAGGTAAATCTTCAGTCATAGAACATCAGCCTCACACCATGAGATATAATTAAAGGTCATCTGCTATGGCAGAGAACATATGCTGATGTTATCAAACATATGGAGAAAAAAAAAAAAAGAAAATTACACTGAACACAAGGCAACAAAATAAAATAAGGATAGTGTAGGCATGATGCTGCAACTGTCACATCCCTGGATGGGAGTGCATTGCAAAAATTTAACAGAAACCCCACAAGTAAAACTACCCATGTTTTAGGGGAAGTTTTTGATGGTGTAGAATGTGTCATCAGTAGTAAAACACCTTATCAAAACCTGAAAAATGCTGGAATCATTGTGAACATTCTACTGGCAACACTACACTACCAAAACAAACAAGCAAACAAGTAATTAGTTTCAAATGATACCTGCTGAAATACAGTAATCCCTGAGAAGGCTTCCCACAAATCTCAAGACAGTTTTCCACAGTAGTTTTCTTTAAGGGAAATTACCCTGTCAGTGTAGCTCAGCAACAAAGTTACAAGATTGTTTCTAACAGCCACAAAGTAGACCAGCTGCATATGTAGCAGCTTTGTCATCGTTTTCACAGATGTTTGTAAATCTTAGCTGTCCCAGCTGTTTGATGGGTCTTCATGTCTTCTGTAGTCTGAGGGATTGAATTGCACTTCTTTCTCTCTGTTGTATCAGTATGATATTATGTGGTCTCAGAAAGTTCTGAGGATGGACAAATATATGAGGAAGGTATCCTGGGACCATAGGTGACAGCATGACAGACAGAATGGGGATCTCACCAAACAGAAGTCCAGTCCCCAATACTTGATCAAGGAGGGTAGGGAAAGATCAGTGAGTGAAACTAGGTTAGAAAAGGTCCTGGGTTGGCTGGGGAGGGTCATGGGGATGAGCAACATGTGGGCATCTGGGCCACTAAAGTACAGCATGGGACCTGTATAGCACAACCCAGGAAAGAGCCAGGACAAAGGGCCTGATCTCCAGTACAGTCCCACAGAGACTGTCCCCAGGCTACTTCACAGTAATGTTGGCCCTCACCACCTGCATCCCAGCCTTGGGAGAACGAAAGAGTTTGAAAAGCCCGTTGGTGCATGGCTGCTTTTCTGAACTAGATGAGATTTGAACCTTTACCTCACCGTAATCCCAAATGAATTGTTACTGCTTTCGTGGAGCTTGCAGATAAATCAATATTTGTTAGTACTGGAAGCAGAAAAGAGAAGGTGTGATTTTATGATTCTATAACCCATGTGAGTGTAAACCAGTTCTTATTAGTTCATGTAAAAACTGTCCCCCTGTATCATAAGCCTGCAGAGGCCTAAACTACTGAGAGCTAGCACTGCCTCCCTCCACTAGAAATAAATTTATATTGTTGAGAATACTCATTAAGGGCAAAGCAATATGAGAAAATTGGGTGCCTTGAATACAGACTGTATTAAATGTGAGAATATGACCTACATACTTCATCTAAAACACAGATTGTTTGCTCAGGTGCTTTTTAACTTTATCCAGATGTTGCTGAATTGCATTTCTCAGCTACCAACCATACTTGCTGGGTGTGTGAAAAACATCTCCTATGTTTAGAATTGAACACACAGAGGCCCCCCAGGAGCCTGTTTACCTCTGCCTTGAAGGTCCTCTTAATAGCAGGCATTGGTTTAGAATTACAGGACCAAACTCAGTCTCACAGAGTATGTGTAGTATTTCTATTGAACAAACCTCAGATGTTCCCAATAATCCTATGTGTAGACAAATGGAGGCCCAGACTTTGAATTTTCAGTTCCCTCTTAGTTCAGAGATACCAAAGGAATAAAAACAGTGTTGAAAAACTGTGCCAATGCCACCCATTTTAAATTCCTTGAATTTGATGCCTCTTTGTCTTAACCCTACAAAAATCTTTATATGCTGTATATAAAGTTAAATTATGAACACATTGGAACATCTAGATGCAACTGAACTAACCACAGACTCATTTAGAATGGAATAGACCATAAAGATCATCAAGTCCAACCATTAATCATTAACCTACTACCAACTGGTTAAGATGACAGTGGATTTCACTACTGATCAAAATCACAAAAAAAGTCAGTCTAAAATCCCTGTATTTCAATGAATAGCAAGCAATCTTTCTATAAGGTTTTGATGATTTCTAAAAATCCTGTTGTAATTGCCTAAAAAAAGAAACTTAGAAATTAAGACAATAGTGGAATTATCATTATATATGTATAAGAGGAGTCAAATTCTTATACCTTCTTATAAGATACCTAAAGGGTTTTTTTTTGTGGTTTTTATCAGTGATTGAATATACAGAATGTCACAAAAGTTTTAGGAGACTATCAGCTACTTCACAGAATCAGATTATTGTTAAGTTAGGGGTAATGTAAAAAAATAGCTTGTTGTTCAAAAACAAGTTACTGCACATGGGACGGAACAGGAAAGAAGGCTGATTTCTGATAATGAAGTACTGCTTCTTAGATATTCAAACCATAAATGAGAGATGTCTGAGGAACAGCACTACAAAACAAAATTCAGTGTACAGCATCCATGATGAAATACCTTGCAGTGCAGTTCCATTGACGGGCAAACAGGTTATGAGAACGGAAGAATTTTCAACATAGAAAGAGCAATCATCAATCTCTCTCCTTATTGAAGTTTCTTAGTTTAAGCACTGAATAATCAAACAGGCCATTAAAAGTGGTGGTTAATAATAACCATTTGAAAAGCTCATGTGAAAGCAGATAGTGCTTCCATGTCACTGACTGCTTTGTATATGCCCTGGTATCAATATACTGTGAGAACAGCATATGGTTCCTTTGATGGAAAGTAATGGAAAATGACAGACTGTTTGAAGATGTTGTGGTGCCAATTTCATGAATAATGCATTAGGGTAACAGGTATAATCAGTGCAGTTTAATAGTCTGCAGCCTCCAGAGATACAACAGCAGCATACAGAGGAACTATCCTTGTACTAGGACCACCTGACACTTATCTTTTCTCTCCTTGATTTTATTTGATGACAACTACACTAAAATATGTCTTTTAAAAACAGTCAAAAACAAAAATGTTATGCTCTTAGTCAGAATTAATTTAGTGTGCATGTTCTCTGCAATTTAACTTTTAATAATAAGCACAAATTTCAAAATACCCTTTCTCTGTTTTAAATTGAACATAGGTTTTAGAGCTCAAAATTTTATAGTAAAAACAATTTTATTGTTGTCATTCATGCACTGAAATAATTTTCTATAATGTGGAATGCCTTTATGCCATTTCAAATGACACAGCACACTGCACATATACCAAAAATTGGTTTTAATTTGATTATTTTCCTATACCAAAAACAAGTCTAAGAATAAATTGAAATAAACCCTGTCTTGCAAAATGCTGCTAAAAGATTTTGCATGAAGAATGTGCTGATTTGAATTTAATGATAATAGAAAAGCTCTGTGAAAGAGATTTACACTTAGGGACACATAATCCTCTTGACACTCAGGTCTTACATTATGATGTCATGACTCCATAGCAATGAATATGAATTAGAATAAATGACTTGGGACACAGAATTACAGTCCCAGTACTTACATTTTTACTCAAGAAAAGATGCCTATGTTTCTGAGTTAAAAGTTACATTTTCTACCTGACAAATGAGCTACAGTGAGGTATTGTCCAGGTTTCAACTTTATGAATCTTTTCTGATTGCTATATCTCTGCTTCTGAAAAGACATCTTGGCAGATCTCACTTAAAAAAAAAAAATGCATGATGGCTTTTTAAATAGCATTCTACAAGTCAAAAAGGCAGTGAGTATTTTGTATGTGTGTGGACATATGTTCATATGTATTCACATAAATACCTATCCTACAAATAAGAAAAAGCAATGGTAATCTAGGATGGGTTAATGTAGGAAATGTCTTTGAAATGTGAAATAAAGTGGTCTAAAAAAATAAAGTTAGTCATCACAAACAAGCTGCTATAGAACACTGCTGCTCATTAAATGAAATATTCTGTGTTATAATAATCTGTTCTGGTCCTTCCACCCTTTCTTCACTGCAGTTATAACTGCCTGTATGAATACTTCATGTTGTGCAGCTCTTAACCAGTATATGCAAAAATCAACTGGAATATGTTGAGGCCAAATTGCTATATTTTACATTTATAGCAATTTCAGAACATCTAGGGTTTTTAACTCTGAATTCTTAGAAGCTCAAATACTGTCATTCATTATTAGAAACATAATGGTTCTTATGATGAAAGTATTTCTTATTCATGCAGTTAGTAAAATTCTAGTCTTGCAAAGAATGATACATTTGAACACAAAATATAAAAGTTTATCCTTTCTAAACTGGCCTTTGTACATATATTTAATTCACACCTGGGAAATTTTGAATGCAGGAAAGGTGATTTCAGTAATAATATGCAACTTTTTTTTTTTCCCACAGATTGTGTAAACATGTTGAGACCTTTCAGCTACTCAGGCAGTTTGAATCCATCCTTTTATTAAAATCTCCCTTGTCATCCCTATCTAACACTCAAGTACCTTCTATCATTTGTATGTCAGCCATTTCTGACAGAACTGTAGCTGATTTTTATTGTTATTGTTTTCTTTCTTGGCAATAAAGATTTTCTAATGCTATTTTTCTACCAAAATTAAAACCACAGCAGGTACAGGAGTGGTTGTCAGCCTGGAGGACTAACTTTGTTAGCAACATTTCATACCACTTAGTCAATTCAGAATAACTGCAACATTCTTTATAATCTGGTTTTTCTTTTGGATTAAGGAAACAAATCAACAAGGGACAGATTGAATTATTGCCTATGTATTGTATTGGCTCAGTTTCTGAAATTTATAAATTACTACAGAATTGTATCACATGCCAGAACTTACTCAACAGTATGAAAAAAAAAAAGCCTAAGAATATCAATTGCAGCTTCCAGTGGTGGTAAAGCAACATAAAACTGGTGCAATGAACAGTTAGCATCAGAATAGCCGAGGAAATTTTAAGTATGACCAACTGTTTGATATTCACAGTTGTTTAGCACATGTCCTCCATATACTGTGCATGAATATCAGAAGAAAGAAACAAGAATGCAAAACATAGGTAAGAGTGTTCATGGGACTGCAGAGCTTAACACAAGGAATTCTGCCAGGTCAGATTTAAGCATGGGGTCAAAAGCTAAAATTGCCAATGTGGAGTTTGAGACAGGAGAAAACAGTTTTCCTAGGGCAACCTTACATTGATACTTTAAAAATATTGTTATGTGAAGCATTACTGTTGAACCTCTATGCTCTTGTTGGTTTAGAATGACCAGCAACAAGATAGAAAATTCCATGCACGGTGGACTTCATTTGAAATCCCCTGCAAAAAGTTGCATGCCCACCTACAACACAGTTACATTAAGTTTCTGGCATAAATAACAGCAGGGAAGAATGTAGATGTCTTCTGTCAGAAGATTTACAAAGCCATTCCCTCCTGTTAATGACTACTGAGGTGTGCAATATCACACAGACCACTTGTCACGATGTGGACATTGCTGATTCACATTGACAGCCTGGGCCTACCTCAAAGTTTGCCATTCTTTGGTTGCAGGTTCACGAACCATTGAGGGAGATTCCTCAGCTCTATGTCTCAGCATGGAAACCTGTAAGCAGAGACCAGAAGGAAGTTCATGACATAACCACCAGAGTTGGTATGGGCATTGGTAATTCTAAACTTGTGTCAATGTATTGCAAGCATCAATGATTCATAGCCAACCAAATTGTGGTCAGAACAACTGCAGGAACTTTTTATGCCTTACTGCTGTGGGAGGGCTCAAACAGCCCTTTGCACTGTCCTCGGTGGTTCTGAAGGTAGATGTGGTGGGAGTGTAGGGAGAAGCATTAATTTTCCACAGCAGGCCAGCACAGAATTGTCCAGCAGAGCCGAGTGACCAGCTGGCTCTAGTAGCTCTTTTATGCATGAACACACACCCATCTGACATTTTCTCACCTGGGCAATTCAATAGCCCAACAGAAACTGGAAATATTGTTATCTGCTCTGCTCAACATCCTTGTTTAGTTTTGCCTTATCTTAATGTACTTTTTGTCTTTACCTTCTCACTTCTGGGTGCAAGGGTAGTCAGAGTGTAGATGGCCTGAATATCTTAGCTTTCCATGTGTCCTACAGCAGGGAGGAGATTGTATAGGAAGAGCAGTGCAGCCCTTCCTTTATCACCAGAAAAATATGTGGTAAGATGAAAAGTCTTAAAGATCTGTGAAGACACAATGAACTGCTCTGTTGCTTGTGCAACAGCCTTTCCACAGCCCTCTGACTCTCAGGAGCAAAGATTCCTGTAAGGACTGCAGACATAGACTCTTTCTTTTGTTGATTATTTCCAGGGATGACTGATTGAATAAGAACTTTGAATAGTATGATTCATCATCTGATGAATATCCCTTATGCTTTCCTTCTCACTGTGACATAGAGGCCACAGCTGCAGGGACTGCACAAGAAGGTTGAGCTGCCAAAGATATTCCAGCAAAGAGAGGATTTAATGAGGCTGGGTTATGTAATGTGAAGGAGAGGCGTACCAAAGAAAGATGACTGAGATGCCCTGTGGAAATGTCACTGTCTCACTAGCCTTCACCAGCTGAAGAGGGAGCAAAGAGCTCCTGCCAGAGCAGTGGGAAAGGCCTTTGAGTACTGTAATCTGTCATGCTGGAGAAGGGGAGAACCTTAATTCCTCTTTTATGTTCAGCATCCAACACCAATGTTGAACAAACTGGTTCTAGTTGGCTGACAGCTACGAACTGGGATTCTGGCACAATTTGAGTCAAGTTATGTTGGTGTCTTCTTGATCCATCCCAAAGTTACATATAAATACTGGAAAGCCTAACACTTAGCAGAATGGGCCTTTTTAACCAGAGTAGAATAAGTCATTGATAGGGCCCAGGGTTCTGGTCAGTCTAGAGGGAAAGCCAACCTTGACTTGTAGTATCCACCCCCTCACCAGGATGCAAGTGTTGTGGATGGGTGTTGAGACTACTTTCTTCCCCTTTAAAGGAACCCAACTGCACACTAGCATTCAGGAGCTGATAGATTAAAGACAGTAGCACAATGACTAGTGGCCCAGAGAAGCAACTGTGGTTTTCCTTTGCCATTGGGAATATCTTTTCCTTAAACTAGAAATAACTGTGTTCTCTTTTCTTTTCACACGTGCCAGAAGAATGTTGGAAATCTGACATATAAAAATCTTTCAGATTTTTCTTAACATGGCATGACAAGAATGAAAATTTCCTTAAGATATTTGAACTTCTCTGAAAATGAAAACTGAAGTATATCTGTTTTTTGTTGTTTGGTTTTTGGTAAGGCTTTTTTTGAGGGGGGAGAGGTAATAGGAAAAAGAAAAGAGATAAGTAGAAACAAAATAAATTCTTATTTTTATCTTAAATTAAAACAGAAAAGAAAAAACAGAATGAAAGTTGGAATATATATATATATATATGTTGGAAACAGGTTTTTTTAATGTTTTTGTTTCACCAATAAGCAATTTATTAAAAGTTTTCTTTCTATGGACACGTGTTGATAGACTAGATCAAGCAGTTGTAATTTCAACATTTGGAAGAAAAAAAAAAAGAAAAGAAAAATACAATGTTTATGACCCTAGCCTCCTTTTCTCTTCTCCTAATACCCAAATTTAGTCTTATTAGAGGGTCTCTGTACTTTTACTTACACATAACCTCATTAGTGAGTTCATAGTTGTCTAAGTTATGCACTTTGACTTGGAATTCCACATAATTACAAGATTTGGTAATAATGAAGATGTCAAAAATAGGGAGAATTGTCTTAAACATCCTCTGGAGAATATTTTTAAGAGAAGCAGGTAAATTATTTCAGGGTTATGTGGGTGATAACAACACTAGCAAAGAGAAAGTAGACAGGATGAAACAAGACACAGAAATGGGTGTAATAGGATAACATGAAGAGGCAAGTTAGTTTTCAACTTTAAAAATATGAAGAAGGAAGATAATAGGGCAAGAGAAGAGACAGTCCCGAAATTGTTATCGAAGAGATGTGTGGATTGCAATTAGTGAATGATAATTAAGGTGCTGAAAGACTGCCTGTATGTACTTAACACAGTAATGAAAAATATACACAAAATTTTGCAGAGGTTGAAGTATAGCTAAGGGTATTTGAGAACATGTACAATAATTTGTCAAACAAGGACAGAGAGGAAAAGATGTAAAATATCCACATGAGAAATCCTTTGGTGTAAAATAGTTAACCAATGATTCTTCTACTATAACTCCCAGCAGACTACTCCAGGAAAAAGCTGGCACAATATGACCACAATTTCCAAGGAAAGCCTGAAGCCTTATTTGGCCAGACCTATTAATTAATCATTACAAATAGGTTCCTGTAAATAATATAATTCTCCCCTTAATTTTTTGGAAAGCAGAACAGCTCAGAGCACAAAAATGCACTAGCTGCATATTTTGAAATTATCATACTAGAGATGATAAAAAAGCTGAAGTTAATATTTTGAGTTAGTGGTTGGATTTTTGTTTTGTTTGTTTGTTTGTGGTTTGTTTGCTTAGGGTTTTTTGGGAGATGGTGAGAGTTTTTTGTTTGTTTAATAATTAAAAATCAACTGCTCATTCCTGCATTCCTGTACAGAATGTTCATTTAGCATGCTTAATTATATAATACAGATATGCAGTATGACTTAAAGAGGAAGAAATTACCAAAACTCAAGACAGAACAATTTATCTTTAGGTGAATACTCAGAAAAGGAAAAAAATAGAGTATTTAGGAAAAAAAAAAAACAAAAAAAAAAAAAAAAAAAACAAAAAAAAAAAACAAAACAAAAAAAAAAAAAACAAAACAAAAAAAAAAAAAAAACCAAAAAAACAAAAAAAAAAAACCAAACAAACAAACAAAAAAAACCCCAGAAAACCAAAACAAAAAAACCCTAACCAAACAAAAAGCTGTTTTAATGCACTTTAATGAAAAAGAGGGAATTAGAAGTCTATTTTATTCTGTCTCAGTTTATCCCTTTGTATTATCATCAGTATTTACAAGTTCCTCTGTTGTGGAAGGTCTGTTAGGAAATACCAATTTCAAAACCACTTCAGCAGCTAATTTTCTAAGCTTGCCTACGGACTTCATCACCACTTTGTAATATCAAGTAGGGTATAGAGCTAAAATAGTAAAGAAATATTTCTGACCAAACAATAAAAAAGTTGACAAAATATTAACACAAACTTGTATTTATATTTATAACCACTGCTATTACTGCTGCAATTTTGTTGACTCAGTAAAAATAGCTGATACTTTCAGCATTATATCTGATGAATTTATATTCACGATTCTGTTTGCAGTACAAGAACCACAGTTTATGTATTCCAGCACTTAAGTCCATGGGTAGCACTATCTGTAAATATAAGCCATTAAGCTCCAAAGTTATTCTACAGATTTTTTTTCCATTGTAATTATAATACCAACAAATGTGCATGCACAAGGGCAATGCTGTTTGTCAAAAATGTAAGCAGATATTGATGGTCTTGTACAAAAATTTACATATGTTGAAGCATCATAATAAAGATAGTCAACACATATAGTATAATTTATCTTTAAACTACAGACTCACTATTTGTTGTTAACCAGTTTTACATACAAGGAATAAATCCTTTACATATATGTTCACTCCATTAAAAAAATACTGCTTTAGTAGGTAACAACTCTGAAAACTAGTTGAATGGAACTCATTTCATTTTTTTCATTTCTGGATTACCTAATATTTATTCCTGATCTTGACAATCCATATTGTGTTATCATATTAAAATATTTAACTGTGGGTATACATAAGTTATTACACAAAACCATGAGTATAATCATTCAATCAAAAATGCCAAGGATGAGTTTCATTGAAGAGTTTATAACCCATAATATAGTCAGCATTAACCTAAAATTCCATAAAGTGTTACATACTTGATGACACATAGTTTCTCCTGCTGTTATTTAAATATTGCTTTATGATTACTTCTATCATTATCAGCCTACATCACAGATTTTGGCTGTGAATAGGTGAATTAAATTAAAAATAAACAATGACTCAAGTTTTCTATGAATACAAAGTCAAGATGTATAAACCTTGAATACTCTGAAGCAAATTTAGGACAGCTGTAATTATTTGTTCAGTTGTTTTTTTTCTTCAATTCTTTCATCTTTAAATACATATAACAAAAATTTAAAGAATTATATGTACTCACACAATAGTATGTATTTATATGTTGGGTTTTTTTTAATTATTATTTAAAAAATCATATAGATTCCCTGTCTTTAAAGCCACTTTCTTTCAACTTTTATTCCAAGTATTATTCATCTATTTCAAGTAAGTGCAAAATGCTATTCCTACTGGACAATATATTATTGCAGTAATAATTGAATGTAAAATGCAGTTCATATTTTTAGTTAAAAAATTGACTAAATTTGAATAGATTTTTTTTTGGTATGCAGCTGCACCCAGAAATATAAAGCAGTTCTCAGTATAAATCTTGAAAAGAATGAATACGGTCACAGCTGGGATTAAATTAGAACACTGCTTAATAAAACATCAGAGATGTTGTTACAGCTGCCCCAAAATGGCACCATCCAGTGAAGCTCACTTCCAAAAAATTTATTTGCTGCTTTTAAGTACAATCTCTCACTATCAGCTTTTTTCCTCCTGCAAATACAACATGTAAAATATCAAGGAATAAGAATTAAAAACTACTGTGAATGTCATCTTTCTGTTTAATTGCAATTCCAAATTCTCTAACAGCTATATATCTCAATGGTTTTGTTTGTTTTCATGCAGTAGGAAAGAAACTACTAGCAGTGTTGAATATCAAATGCAATACCTACTCCAAATAAATCTAAATAGTGTAGAGTGGATTGCAAGTACCTGTCTTTTTTTCCCATAGCCAAAGATCAATTTGCTGCTCAGGAAACATTTTGCATACTGTAAGATTCACAGTTTATGTTCTTTTATTTTCCACAATTTGAGGACAGACTCCCCTCTTGTACTCCCTGTTTGTTTTGAGTTGTTTTTTTAACATGTAATTCATTTGCAACACTCTTGAAAATGTACCTAGAATGCATTTTGAGTTAATTTCTCATTCATTATCAACCACATGTGCAACACTATATTACTGTCTCTCCATTACCTAGAATATGTTTTGTATAGATTATGGAAAGCTATTTTTAAATCTGTTGTTAGATCATATGGATTTATTTGATTTAGAAGGTACTTCACCCTGAAGCACAAATGTAGTTTGGGTTTTTTTTTTGGGGGGGGGGGGGGGAGCAAATTTTTGGTAGTTGTGATTTTTAAAAAAACATAACCAAAAAATAAAACCAAACAAAAAAAAACCCCAAACCAAACCAAACCAAACCCCAAAAAAGCCAATCAAGCAAACGAACAAAACACTAAAAACAGGCAAGGAACAAATCCCCCTAATAAAGGCAGCATTTGTCTATTCAGTGCTTTATAATGATGACCTGATAATTCATCTCTTCAGGCCACTTTCAAAATTAAATAAGTATGTTGAGATGCATTTGATAAAGGTATTTGAAAGCCAAGAAACTGCAAAAGATTAAATGTAAATAATAATATTTCCAAATTTAAAAAGTTAAGTCAATTTCACATTTGTTTGTGACATTATATTCATATGATCTCATGCTTCTTTCCATATTGAAAGAAATTTCCGTATTTCCAGTTTTTGGTTCAGTTTTTAAATACTTAAAAATTGGGGGGAAAAAGTGAATGCAGAATCCATTATTTGCGGTTTCTTTTAAATTCATAGGCACTATGATAACTTTTAAAAAATAATAGTAATTGCAACAAAACTGGTCACAGGTGCATTTACAGCCTATTGTCCAAATGAAAAGCAAATGCTAATTACAGAGAAATATGCAACCTGATTTTTTAATACCTGAGTGTGCTACACTGCAAGAGTTCCATTAATAAAAATACATTAGCTAATATAATTTAAATGCCCACAGAAATGAAGACTAAATTGTATTAAATGTAAGTTAAATTACATTATTCTCATTTTGTCAGGTTATACATTTTAAAGTGTACTAGCATACACTGAATATTTTCTAAGCTACTATTGGTGCAAATTTCAACATTTTTACAAGGAAAGTAAAATTCTTGATTACTAGAAGGAGCTCTTGAGAATTTATCATTAATAGGCACATTTGATGGCATCATCGTGTTTACTATACCTTTAGCATAATCCTAGTCCCTATAACTTAATGTCAATTATCACCTTAGTCTAAAATAGTCTAAGAAAGATTTAAGGATAAAAAAATAAAATAATAAACACTGGTTTAACTTTCACTTTAAGACACCCTTGCATTCAACAGGGGAACAAATGAGTTTACAAACTTACATACTTACATATACATACTTATATGTACATACATACAACTGTAAGTATGTATAATGTGAGGGTTTGTAATGAAGAACAGTTGTCAGAAATATCGTAAATAACTTGCTTTTATATGAAAGTTGTATGGCATATTCTTCTTCACCTGTCATCCATACTCTGCCCCAACACCTTTCCTTTAAGCTTCACTGAGAAATGAAAGAAACACATGCTACAAAAAATATATATGTATGTGTGTCTGTGCATGGGCATGTGTGCACACAATATACACAGGCACGTACACACACACACACACAGAGCTCTAAATCTGCCCTTTTAGCATAACATTGTGCATCAATGTATCTAAACCTGTTATACTTCAGCCTGTGTGCCACCAAGCTTAACATCTACTTTTATGAATATATTAGGATAGGACATGACAGACATTTTAACCAATAATTTCAAGGCTTCATTCCTTTGGTATTACATGGTTTCATTTGCAGCCTCAACACTACCCTTTTACGATTTTTTATCATTCTCATTGAGAAGTTCTATGTTGCACTACAACACGAAATAACTCATACATTTATGCTAGATGCAAAAGAGGGAAAAGAGGAAACTTTATTTCTGACCTTGCAATATATAGAATTCCAAAATTGACAGTGGATTGGAAGATGAAATTGCTACCTCTCTAACTACACTGGTCAAACTAACAGTCTATCAATTCTCTCCTCCCACAAAGAAGAATGCAAAACAATCATTATTTACATGACAGTGCATAAGAAACTCTAGTAGAAATATGTAAACATTAAAAGGCATAGAAAACATTTTAAAAAACTTTAAAACTTTTAAAAGAACAGTGCGACAGTTCTATGATAGCATTTTTGAATCCTTTCATTCCAGACCATTCCCCCCAACAGTTTACTTACTCTCTCTAAAGGCCAGGTCTCCTTCTGAGAAATAATTTATTTCCTTTACCCAAAATAGATTTCTTAATATTGCCAATATTCCCCCTTGGAGTGATCAGGGAGTAGGAAAATGGAACTATTTCACTGAGTCTCCAAGTGTCTAATAATTAATTAGAAACATCATGAAAAATGTTAAGGCTAATGAGGCTTTACAGGAAAGGTGAACTGAAGATACAAAAAAAGAAAAAAATTGCACATTACGGAATCCATCACTGCTGGTTTTACCCTAGAAACATAAGGCAGAGGGAGTTCAAACTGAAGTAAGAAAATTATGATGGCTAAAGGTGAAAGAGTGGCTAGCATTGCAAGAGTCAAGTGCACTATTAAATATGGAAAAAGAACTGAAAACCTTAAAAACATTAAAAATGGTATCTTCTGAGATGGAGAACAACCTGATTCAAATTGAACCATCTCATACTGCTCTTGATTTTTTCTTTCTGTTCTCATTCTGTTATCACCTTTTCTCACTGTGATCACAACAGAAGCTAATGGAAGGAAATGTGACCTCTCCACCAGGTAATAAGTATATTTCAATCCCAGACTGATTATATGGCACACAATAGAGAGAGTTACAGTAAAGTGGTCATTAGAAATTTAATGAAAGAATGGAAGAGTGATTTTCCTTGTAAGAAGGAAAGTATTACATTGGAGAAACAATAAAATCAATTGCAGTAATTGTAATATGAGCATAATAATAAGCTTCAGTTTTGATATTGTGTTTAAGTTGTCCATCTAAAATTACCATATCCAGCTAAATATCAAAAAAGTAAAAACAAATACTGAAAAAAAATTAGTAGGAACATCTGTGTAGGATTTCTATAATTGTTTTGTGATGTAAGAGCAAAAATTTAGGCAGAAGGAGAAATTAAAAGATAAAACAGTTCATCACTGAAGAAAATAAACTCTTTGACTGTATATAACACGTAATAGCAAAACTGCTTTTTCTAAAATGTTCAGTAACATAGTCATCAACCATGAAATAAGCTGATCTGATAAGGCATGACATGGCCTAAAAAAGAAACCAAACCCCCCCAAAACTTTTATAGTTAAAAAAATGTGACACATATTTTAGGAAATATCCTGTTAAGCTTTGAAGAATTATATAATTATACATCTTGAGGAGGACAAAAAATATGAATTTCAGTATATTCTGGTTAATGTTATCTCCTCAGTTTCAGACATTCATTAGCCTCAAAGAAGTCAAAGACCAAAAGATTCCTAAATTATCTTATTTTAACCCAGGGTACCTGTAAGTTTTATATTAGAAAAACCCTCTTGAATGCATATGTAGTGTGAAATATTCATGTGGCTGTATCTTCTCTATGAAACTATCACAGAGGCACATTTCCCTTTTCTTTCTCCCATGCTGTCTCTCCTTCTGATTAACACTTTTTTCAAATAAAAAAAAATCAAAATTAGAAAAAGTTATAGGTTTTATTATTATTAGTTATATTATAGGTATGTTGTAATTATAACAAGTTTAGGTTATAGGCTTGAAAAAAATGAGAATAACTAAAAAATTAAGTACAGCTGATTTCTGAGCTTTTGTCATACTTCCATTTTTAAAATTCACATAAATATTTGTATTTTAAAATAGCTGTAAAATAATATACAAGATAAAAAAAAAAAGCTATGCAAGAGAGGAACTAATTAAAGACATCTCTAGTTTCTGAAGATGACATTTTCCAGCTATGGGGAATTCCCAGAGAATCAAAGGAAGCCTCCTCTAGAAGTCCTTTGAATGTTAATATGAGCAGGACTTGAAGAGCACGTGTGAAGAATTCAAAGATTACTTCAAGAACATGTATGCATTTATCTCATTTTACTAATTTGTAATGGAAGACCCGACCCCCCTTTAAAAGAAAAATATCTGTGCCAAAACGGGGCCTGAACTACAGACTTTTGCACTAACAGGCCTAGTTAAACCCTGAGATATTACTCATGTGAGTGAGTTGCTGTTCAACAGGAAAAAAGATATTGGTATAAGTCTTCATTAAGAAACACAAAATCAAAAATCATTTACATCATTGTTCTTACCCCTTCAACTTTAGACTTTCAGGGAAATGCTCCCTGTGTCTAGACCTACTGCATGTCTGAGCTCACTGCATGACAGAAAGGTCAATCAGGCAGAAGTTTTCAAAAGCTGTTATAGTTCCTACCTATGGTTTGTACCCAGATTAGTCACGGAAACCAAAGAGGTGCAGGTGAGGGGAAAGCTATTTAACAGCTATGTTAAATTTAAATGCATGATGTCAGGTCAGCTGCCCTAGGATGGTGTATACTTTTGAGATGTGGTAAGATTGATGTAACCATTGAAGTCTAGAAAGAGAAATGAGAAAATTTATTCTCATTTGTATTGAAAGCCACAGAAGGCCCCAAATCTCTAAAAAAAAAAAAAAAATAGAATAATAGAATCACACAATGGTTTGTATTGGAAGGGGTGTTTGAAATCATCAATTCCAACCCGCTTGCCATGGAAAAGAACAACTTTGATGAAATCAGGTTGCTCAAAGCCCTATTCAACCTGATCTTGAACATTTCAAATCATGAGACATCTGCAGTTTCTCTGGGCGACATGTTCAAGTGCCTCACTACATTCATGTTAAAATTTCTTTCCTTATAGCCAATAAAAACTAATCTAAATATGCCCTCTTTCAGTTTGAAGCCATTAATCTTGTCTTGTCACTACAGGCCCTGGTAAAAGGTCTTTCTCTGTCTTTCTTGTAAGCTCCTTTTATATAGTGAAAACATTGTAATTTCCCTAGAGCCTTCCCTCCTCCTGACTAAACCTCAGCTCTCTTGGCCTGTCCTCACAGGAGAGGTGTTCCAGCAGTCTGATCATTATTGTATCATCCTCTGGACTTGTTCTCACCATGTCGTGTCTTATTTGTTGTCACACTTCTTTTTATGCAGCCCAGGACATGGGTGACTTTCTGGACTGCGAGCATATATTGACAGATCAATTCCAATTTTTCATCCACCAATATCCAAAAGGTCTTTTCCATAGGGCTGTTCCAAAGAAGTTTAATTTGTGCTGATATTGTGAATTGACCCAGTGCAGGTGCAGTATTTTGTACTTGGTCTTGTTGAACTTCATAAAACTAGCATGGCCCACTCTTCAAACTTGATAATGTCCCCCCAAAACAGCATGACTTTCCTTCTAACATGGCAGTTTCCTTCTAGTCAGTCATCTTGGTTTTACCTTGGTACTGAGGTGATACACACTCAATCCCACTATGCTACTGATGAAGATATTAAATAGTTTTGGCCCCAGTACAGATCCATGAGGGGGTAAGTTATACATGATGTGTTACTGATTCCGCTTGGTCATTAAGTTGTTCACTGTAACTCTTTGGATATGGCCATCCAGCCAATTCCTTATTCATCTAACAGTCCATCTATCAAGAACACACCTCTACAATTTACTTCCAAGAATGCTGTGAGGGTCTGTATCAAAGACCTTTCAGATGGTAGGAGTCATTTTCTATTGCTGTAGTTACTCTATTACAGAAGGCTGGAACAGGTATAATTTACTCTTGCTAAAATTGTCCTTCATCATCTTCCTGTTTTCTACATGTCCTCCCCCAAAATTTGTTCTTATCAGTACAACTAATGGTGGCAGAATATAGCTTTCCTTTTGTCACATACAGTCAATACAGAAATTACTGAAAATAATCACAGAATATGCTGAGTTGAAAGGGACACACAAGGATCATTGAGTCCAACTCTCAGCGCTTTTCATAGAACTATCCCAAAGAGTCCCAGCCATGTACCTGAGAGCATTGTCCAAACAATGCTTGAACTGAGTCAGGCTTGGTGTTGTGATCACTTCCCTGGGGACCCTGTTCCAGTACCCAAACACACTCTGGGCTTTTCCTGATATCCAGCCTAAACCTCTCTTGACACAGCTTCAGGCCATTTCTTTGTGTCCTGTCACTGGTTACCACAGAGATCAGTCCCTGCCCCCTCTCTTCCCTTCACAAGGAAGTTGTGACTGCAATGAGGTCTCTCATCAGTCTCCTCTTCTCCAGGCTGAACAGACTAAATTATGGTAAAAATAAGGTTTTGACATAAAGTATACAGAAATGTCTGTTATTTTTTTTTAATCTACACAAAGCAAGGAGTGCAGAATTAGGGAGCTTTTAATCTTACTGTTTAAACATTTCTCCTATCTGTTAATGCCATTATAGATTGTGAATTCTTCTATTTGAAAATATTTCAAAAATTCCTTGTCAATATTGTTTGGAGTTTTGGGGATTTTTTTTTTTTTTTAATTATAGAATATAGGAGTTTGTTGTACATTTTTAATGTACACACACAGGAAAATGTTCATAAACTTAGTATTATCAGAAAACCTACACAGAGATTTAGGTAATTAAAAAAACATATTCGAACTCATAGTGACTCAGGTGAGGAGAGGATAATCACCCTGAGAATTGATTCTGTTTTGCTTTGTGTGTAATAGAAATAATCAATACTTGCTTTAACTGTTTTTCTTTCTATTCAGAAGATTTAACAAAAAACACCCATGAAAGTCCAAGCTTTTACATAGGTAAAAGTGTCTATGTGCTGTACCATTATATAGCTAAACATTACAAGACAGAGAGATTTCAGACATCATCAATATATACCCATGCTTCAGAAATTACTGAAGTCTACAGAAGTTCTGTATCAGATACAAAATAAAGTAATATTTCTGAGAAATGAAGACTCAGACTTGCAGTAATTGCAATGCTGAATTTTGCTTAGACTTCTTATATATTTTCAATGAACAGAGTTTTGTATAGAGTTCCTAGGTGGTGATAGGAACCAATATATTTTTTTGTCAGTTGTCAAGTAAGATGAAAACTCTATGCATGTGATGGAAAATATTTTTTGGGAATCCATATGGTCTGGTTCAGTTCACACATTCCAAACTTAATTTCCTTTTACTCTCATGAGTCGATAGACTTATAATTGCAGGCACACTGTAAAGCACTTATGAGGATTTACACTGGCTCTGCAAAAGCTCTCAAAAGATTTTCACCTATTCAAGGTGAGAGGCTAAAGCTGTCATGAATATATTCAGTCCTCAACAGTTACATCTCTGCCATTACAATAGTGAGTTAGGCACCTCTTGAGGAAATTCAGGGGGAGTAATAGAACCTTCCTACTGGGAGAGGAGTCCCAGGAGGGATCTTCTGGATGTTAGTCCTTATATTTAGTGTTGGAAATATGATTTCACATTTTGTTTTTAGGTTTTGTATGAGAGGATTTGGGATTTTAAGGGGCTTAGTCATCTGGAATGACCTGCATTCACATTTGTGGTACCATATGTGAAATATATTTCAACTTTCTTTACATTAGTCATCTTACTCTAGGATGTATAAATTACTCAGTCTATCTACTTGAATAATCTCTAGCAGAATACTAATTATTTTTTTGTCTTCTAAATGCCAGTCAGCTGTGACTCACTATACCAGTCCCTTTTTACACAAGCTTGGGTTATGAACCAAAGGCCATTGAATAATGAGCACTTTACCTGGGGAAAAAAAAAAAAAAAAAGCTGTAATAAAATTTTGCTTTTCTGTATTCATTTTGCACTCTACTTCTTCCAGTAAGAGTGTTTTAAATAATTCGATTGGGTTAAGTTTCAACCCTTTGATGTTTTTATGTTAGTTTTATTATAAGTAGTAACTTCTCTTCAACCCAATATCCTATTTGAGTCACCTTTTTGGTCTTGGATACTTTTACAAGATGTGGTACATGAAATTATATTGAAACATTTATTTTTTGTTGTACTTATTTTTATATCTACTTAAGAATGATTAAACTTGTCTATAACTTTTGGATTATTGGGTTAGAGGATAAAGCAAGTTGCTGATTGTTTATTTTTGGAAACCAATTTTTATTCTCCCAATAAAAATTACTTCCTCTAGCAGAAGACTGTGCTGAGAGAACGCAGTATCAAGAATAACTGCTGTAGCAGTTATTTTTGGTATAGTATTTGCCCTACCTCTGTCACCTATCACTTCACTTGCAAAATGAACATAGCTGAGTCTTTAAAATCACATCTGTCCATTAAAGAATGAGTCCTTCAGAACTGTACTATCTCCTCTGCAGAAACATCTAGCAACCTGAGATATAAAGGGCAAATGACAGGTATGCTGCTCTGGAGAAAAAGATATGATTTGACAGTATAAGTAGGTAAAAAATATACATTTTTCCTCTATTGTACTTTCAATTTTACTTACTATTGTTGCTCTACTTTACTGATTCTGTTTATTAAATAAACACAAGAAGCAAAATGAAATTTCTTTTTAGAATTGTGTAATACAGAAAATTCTTATAAAGATATATGCAATCTTACTCTGAAGTGTTTGGAAATGGTGCAGTATTTAACTTAATCAGCTGTAATATTTTCATGAATGCAAATTTCATGTTAATCTTGGATAACCATAACATTGTCTGATATGTAAGTTTTGCTATTTCTTTACACAGTCGTACTTCCCACAGTCATTAATTAGTACTGCTTGTGTCTGTTTATTACAGCAGTGATTCAAAACTATACCTTTTTTAAATATATATTACTCGAAGAGTTAATGTTACCATTGGTATATATTTCATATCAACCCTGGCCATGATGGTGTTTCACTGGTAGTGGAGACCTAGCAAGTTTCATTTAAAAATCTACTTGCATACTTAAGTGCCAATGGGTATATAAGCAATTGGTAGGTAATTGACACCTTTATGTTCCATAGCCATTTAGTGTGGAAGATTACAAATATTTTTTTCTCATTTTATTGCTACTAGAATGACTGAAAATAGGTCTTGTTCTTTGTAACATTAACTCTGTTATAGAAAATACCATTACCAAAAATTATTCATTATTCCAGTCAGTGGTACAGAATAATTCAAAACTTTTTGTATATAAAGAGATATTGTCCAAATGCCATGGCTTTTTGAAATATTTTCTCTATGAAGAATACTTTAATAGGATATTGACATGCAATTCTTCATGATGACCTTGTTTTTCTTAATACCACATTCATGGAAAAAAATCAAGCATAAACACAATGTCGAACAGAAGAAAAAGATACAAGCAAGTCTACCAGCGCCTAATAGTGCTCAAAATTACAATATCTGTTTCTATTTTTTTTTTTTTGGCTGAGTAATAAATCTACCAAACTATTAGGCTTTTTTTTTTTAAAGATGTGTTCCTTCATTTCTTTAACTCAGAGGTTCTGTCCTTGACAAAGGTACATAGCCAGTGATCACAAGAGAACCTTGGAGTTCATCTATCTGAAATAAATAGAAAACAGAATGCCAAGTATGTAACATGCAGCCTCATGAGCTGAAGAAGCCTCAGACATAGTAAAGAATTTGAGGAAGAGTCTTATAGCTCAGTTTAGAGTCCTAATTACTGCATTATCAGCAAATGAAGAGCATTCTTCAGCGGCGTCGCGCTGTTTCTCCTGGCTCTAGGCAGCTCCAGTGCCTTTTGGCCCTGCCTCCCTCCGGAACTCGGGTTCACTGCTTCTCTCCCGTGTGCCGCTGTTGCACACTGGTCAGGGTTTGCCAGGTTCTGTCACCCATGCGAGGGTCCGAGGCAAAGAGGGAAGGAATTTGTCCAAATCACCCATGAAGGAAAGTGGGAAGGCTTTATTGTTGCAGAGAGCTGCGGTGGGGGGTTGCAACCTGCGCTTCCCATGCCCACGTGGGGAAATGGCGCCGGCACCAGCGGGGAGCCGGATGATATAGGGAGTATTACAGGGAGGGCAGACACCCCCCCCACCCAATGAATACAGACGCCATGGTGCTGACGTGTACTACAGGGACCAATAGGAACACAGCAGGGGTGGACATGGGGCCCCGGGGCGAACGGGGTTGCAGGATCGGAGTGACAGACACAGAACTCCTCAGGACTGGACGGGGGAGTGGTCACAAGAGTGACGGGGGAACACTCCAATGGCGGGCAGCTTGGGGCTAACAACCATCGGGGGGGAGAACACGAGGGGACACAGGACTCGGCTAACTAACATAAATAAGAACCCCTAATCTAAACCCAAACCTGGGATGCAACATTCTTCCACTATTTTGAGAGCAAAAAACATAGTGGTAATATGTTTGTGTTCATTTTGCCGGTTTTTAAAAATCTTTCTACCAACCATCCAACTTATAATAAGACCTCTGAGGCTCTCCCTGTAAGAAGTCAAGAATCATGACATTTTAAATTTCTTCGACAATGAATAAAGACACAATTTATTCATTTATTATTTCTGCTATTACATTCTTGTTTCAGGGAGCTTCATTTTTAACATACCTCTGAAGGTTTTCTGCCTCTGTTGCCTTTGGGAAAGAATTTATGGCTTTATGCCTTTTGAAAGTTGTTCTTCAGCTCTGTATGTGGACTGCCTTTTATATTTAACCTGCTAGAATTTTTTTCTCCTTTCATTTTCTTCAGCTGCACACAATTTCACTTTCCTGAATGATGTCTTTTTGAATTAAATATTTTTCTATGACTCAGCAATTTAATCATGCCAACTTTCTTATGCATTATTTTGAACTCCCTAGGGTATTTTTATGCAGTTCCTCCCTTTGAATTTGCACATAAAATCTTGGATTTCTTGGCCCTTGTTGCTTCTACAAGGACATTAGATGCAAGTACAAATAATTTCTATATTAGATAGTTTTTTGATGGCAACAATTAAAATAGTTTCCAACTCTGTTAATAATGAGTTCTTCTAATTTTATTTCTATGTTTCCTAACTAGCTACTTTATTTTTATTTATCATGATATATATACATAACAGGAGTGCAAAAGTACTACATAAAAAGTTAATGGTCATTAACTACTGTCAAATACTACTATGCAAAATTCTACTATCCTCAGTTTATACGATGAAAATGTTTTGTGTTTAAAATTCCTACTGAAAACAATGATAAACCTGATGAATATACCATTTGAAAATCCTCCCTTCAAAAACTGAAGCCAAAAAATGTATAAAATACACGAATTTATTGTCTTATCTGCCTGTAAGTTTTCAGCTGCCTTCTACAGAAATTGATCATATGATTTTTGTTTTCAAAATCACTTTTAAAAACATTCCCAGGAGTGTAGTATTCTACACTTTTTTCCTTGAAAAAGGAAATTATGATACATGCTTATTTATCATTTTCTCTGGGAATCAGATTCTATCACTGTTCGCAGTCCCTGTAAGATTAACTGCAGAATTTCAAGCCCATCTTTTTTCTTTCGGGACAGAGAGCTCCAGTGTCAAACATCCTCTGATCCTCAAGTAACTGTCATGACAGGGAAGGATATGTATAGGGAGAATGGAATGATATTGGAGCACTGGCACAAACAGCCTAAACCTGTTGTGGAGAGTTTACTGTTATTGATGTCAGAGAAATCTTTTCTAATGCTGTTTTAAACCATCACACAATGAGTTAAAGTTGTGACAATCAATATTATTAAGACCATTGATATAATTAAGACTGAGAGAAATGCAAGTAGACTAAGCACGAGCAAAACAGAAGAGGCGAAAGCTCACTTGCCACGTAGGGAAAGTGTGACACCTTAAACAATTGATTTTACCCACTTGTGGGATAGGGGTGGAAGCTACAGGAGGAAGAGAAGGACTTATGAAGGAGGAAGTTAAGCCTAGGAAGAAGGGAGGATAGACAGAAAATGGATTTTTAAGTTTTGACTTTATTTATCACTGGTTTAAACTATTTTTAATTGGAAATAAATTAATCTTCCCTCAGTTTAGTCCATGTCACCTGTGACATTAATTGGCAAGAGTTTCTCCCTGTCTATATCTCAACCCAGAAGTTTCCCATCATATTTTCAGCCCCCTCACTTTTAAGAAGGAAGAATGAATTAGAGGCAGCCAGCCAATATCAAGCATGAACAGAAAAAAAGATAAAAAGGTAATGGGATGGATGACTTATGGGTCACAAAATGTTTTAGATTAAGTAACTTCAAGATCTGGTTATGTGGATACTCATGCATCTATTAAATATATTGCCATAGCTTCTTACCTTCACAAATATACTTAATTTTTGTAGGAAGGATGTTTTAGCTAGATAACCTAGCTCCCCAACAGTATCAGCAATTCCATTCCTGACCATGAAGTAAGCTTACAGTCCTCACCATACTTTAATCTCTAAGTACATGATTATTTGTGCAGTACATTATCACATGAGAGGGAAAATCCATGTTTTTAGACTTTGACCAGCAAACATGTTGCTTTATGTACAGTTCATGCAGTTCATGTCCAAAAAAGGATTTAAAAAGAAATCCTTAAAAAACCCCAAAACCCAGCTTGTGCTGAGAGTTAAAAAAAACAGCTTTACTTACAACTATGAGGTGTTGAGTAATACAGGGAAAAAAAACCTCATCACTTTAAAACTAAGTAAGGAAAAAGGTTGTGCAGTTTGAAATTATTACAACTTTCATATTTGTACAGTTTCTGCCTATACATCTGCTTAAGACAAATCAACACTCATTTATTTTGTTATCTTTTCTTTTGCTTTCAATATTTTTTAGAAACAATAGGCTTGTTGTTAAAAGAGAATATTACATCAAAAACATGATCTAAATCTACTGAACACTTTATCAGCTGTGCTCTCAGTCAGCAAAGCTCTTAAAAACCATAGTTAGATCCTATCATCTTTGAATTAAGCTGGAAAACAGCACCCCACAAAAGATTAGAAGCATGTGCATAGCCATAACTTTTACGAGAAATTGAGAGAATTTATACTTAATATCTTTTTAATCACACATGGAGACAAGAGAAAATGCAGCTGCCTCACTGAATCATGCCCCAAAATGATTCAGACACTGCTTGAGATTTCCCACAGTTTTGAAAAATTACATTTGAGCTTACTCATGCTTGCAGCTAAACACATAAGTAAAGACTTATACACCACTATGGCATGTTTTTAAAGTTTCTTCTGCTGTTTGTCAAATAAATCATACTTTCCAATCTAGCAAAGCATCACTGGTCAGAGATGTTTCATTGTTGAAGTAACATAAGGGCAAACACAGTGTTAAATAAACTAGGAATATAAACAAATGAGGGTAACTGACAAAAATAACTGAAGTTTGTGTTTTTGGAAAACCCATTGTCATGGTTTGACACTAGCCAAATGCCAAGCCCTCACAAAAGACGTTTGCTTATTCTCTCTTGTTACAGTTGGGTAGAGGAGAGGGAAAAAAAATTAATGAAGGGCTCATGAGTTGAGATGAGAACTAGGTGAAAAAAAACATTCTGAGGGCAAAACAGGTTTAAATTTAAAGGTATCAAGTGAATTTATTATTAACAGAGTCAGAGGAGTATAATGAGAATTAGTAAAAGCCATTAAAACAACTTTTTTTCCCCCAGCCCTTCACTCTTCCCACAGAGAGCTCATAGAGACAGGGCATGGGGGTTTTGGTCAGTTCAGCATTTGAGATCTTTTTCCATTTTCTCAGAGAAAGGAGACTTTTTTTTTTTTTTTTTTTTTTTGTTCCGCTGTGGAGTCCCTCCCATCAGCAGTCTTCCCAATACTATTATGGCATGGGTCACTCGTCCATGGGGTGTAGTCTTTTAAGGACAGGTTGCTCTAGTTTGGAAGCAAGGGCCCTCTCTCTCTATTTCTGGAAGCAGAGTCTCTCTCTATTCACGTCTCCCATTAGATTACAGCTTTCTCTAACATCCACCATTCTGGAGTGAACACTTTTCCCTCAGGCTGTGAGTGGATCTCTGTATCCCCTGTGGACTTTATGCATTACAGGGGAACAGTTTGTTTTATCATAGTCCTCACCACAGCTTGCAGAGGAATCTCAGCTCAAGTGCTTAAGCACCTCCTCCCCTGTCTCTTCTCTTCTGACCTTGGTGTCGCCACATTGTTTTCCCTCACGTGTCCTCTCTTCCTCCTCTTCTCTCACTAGAAGAAAAACTGTTTGCAGGTACTATTGTCAACAAGTTCCACTAATTCAAAGATTCTTGCAAGATCCCGCAGCACCAAGAATTTTATCTCATCTAGGTTCCACATCAGGGAATCACTCATCATGCTTCCACTATTGGCCAGGAGGCCCCACCGCCATCGCGCAGGCAGTAGTGGCTGCCATGGTGCTGGCACTATTGAATGCCTCTCTTCATGTGAGGCACCAGGAAGGGGAAGCTGCTGCTGCTGCCGCCACCCCTGCCCTTCCACCTCAGTGTGTTTGGCTAGGGGTGGCCAAGCAGGCAAGATGGCTTGCTGTGGCATGGGTCACCCCAAGATGGCAGCAGCTGTGGGTCACTCCAAGATGGCAGCAGCTGTGGTGGCACATTGCCATGTGCCACGCTTGGGATGACCCCTGGAAAAAAACCTGTGCTTGCACTGTTTTGATTTTCTTCTTAAATACATCATCACAGAGGGGTTACCAACCTCTCTAATTGGGCCAATAACCTGTCCATCTTCAGAGCCATCAGATGTGGGCTCTGTCAGACATGGCGGAAGCTTTTAGCATCTTCTCACAGAAGCTACCCCTGTGGTCCTCCCCCCCCTCCCCAAAAACACATTCATAAAACAGATAGCTAAAAGATATGAGTAAGAAAAAACAATGGGGAATTAAGGAAAATGGTGTTCAATGATTTAGCTTTGCACAAATCAAAAGTGGCAGTCAGCATTAATGGAGCTGGGGAAAGAAGGGAGGTTTCCATTTCAGACTTCATTTTACTAACAGTTAGTGAATAAGAAGCTAAATAAGTAATCTCGTCTTAATTGTGTTTCTGGCAGTTCTTAATATTAAGTGTTCCCCAAACCTATTACTCAGAAATCACAATACTGAAATCTGTTTCATCACTGTGTATTCAATCACACAAAACCAAAACCCAAGCAAAAAACCAAAACCCACAAACAAAACACCTTTTTTTTTTGCAATTTAAACTGTAAAACATCTTTTATTACCGTGTTTTCAAATACAGTCTCAAGCATTTACACAAAACCATATCCATTTCTTTCCTATAAAACTCTAATACTTACATGACAGTATTTGCACAGATGAGATAGGCAACTAATAAGGTGTTCCAAGTTAGAGATATTTGAGTTAATGGATTATCAAAAGTTTTGTTGTACACAGTCTGAAAATAAAGCTGAAGTTTAAGCTGTAAGTTCCTGTTCACATTAATGATTAAGTGTTGGTGATTAATGAGCTAGGTTTCTGTTGTTTGGTAACATTCCTAAATGTGTAATCAAATCAGAATCCAGTCAAGTCCTGCATTTCTGTTGGAAAACATGGGATGTATAGTAAATGAAGGAATAGGTATTCTTCAGCTACCTGATGAATGAATACATAATACATATATAAACAACACTCAGAAAGGACATTCACTTTTAAATTCTCAACAGTTTCCATAAACTTTTGCAAGTTGGTGTTTTTTTAACCTGGAGGTTTAGGGGAGGCCTTGTTTCTCAATACAAATACCTGAAGGGAGGTTGTAGTGAGGTGGGTGTTTTTTCATTTGTTCATTTTTTCTCCCAAAAAGCAGGTGATAGAACAAATGAAAATGGCATTAAGTTGATCTAGGGGAGGTTTAGATTGGATATTAGGAAAAATTTCTTTATTGAAAGGGTCATCAAGCCTTGGAACAGGCTGCCCAGGGAAGTGGTAGAGTCACCATCACTGGAGACCTGGCACTCAGAAACATGGTTTAATGGTGGACTTGGCACTGTTAAGTTTGCTGTTGGACTCAATCTTAGAGGTCTTTTTCAACCTCGATGGTTCTATGATTCATGATATTATACATTCTTGCCACCTTTATCCAATTCCTACTTAATACAAAAATTGAAAGGATTTTGCTATGTACAACCATAATATTTGTGAGGTTCACATTCAAATGAGGACCCTTAGATGTTATTTATTTCAGACAGCTCAACTGTTCCCTGATGTCAGACACCTCAGATATTCATTGAGGCAACTTGCTGAAGACCTTCTCAGAGGATATTCTAAAATTACCTCATCAGAAAAATTGTAAAACCATATATCATTTTCTCACTTCACCTGAAGAAGAAAAGAAAAAATATTGACCTTGTAGGAAGAAAGATGAAATTTTTGTTCTCATACTATTACATCAAAATAAAAATTAAGTTTAATCTACACAAATGCTAATACCTTGATTAGTTGTTTTGATTCAGTTTTCATTTTAGTAACAAGCAACAGAGTTGATAAGGCATTACATCTGTACAGCCCTCAACAGAAGTACATCCTAAATCTTTTTGTGAGAGAAAATGAGAAAAGTAAAATCTATGATTAGAAGTCAATACATACAAGAAGCTGATTATCTGCTGTTACAGTAAAATCTATCAAAATTACATGATTCTCAGAACTGCTGAGAATGTACTGATATTCCACTGGGAATAACGTGTGTTCAGTATCTCTGAAAAAGAAGTCATTTAAAATTGATTTGGATGTCTAATAATGTCTAATTGAAGAACTCTCTAAACTGAATACTAAAGTGAAAACTTGAGAGTGTGAAGGAAAACATATGACATCTGGGACTTGGTTTTAGAAAAATCTTGAAAATTGTTTGAGTGAAACGAGGCACTTGTATTCATGGTTTCTTTTCTTCGCATACCTATGCTGTCTTTATGTATTATTTATCAACAGGTATTTTCCAGGGAAAGTTTTTTACTTTACAGAACAGCAGAATTTGTAGAAAGCCATCTAAAAAAAAAAAAAAAAAAAAATTCATGTTCTTCTGAAACAGTTTTTAAGGAGCACGTAGAAATTATGTTTTTCCTTTGTAGTGCCTGATATTTGTATTAGACATTTTAAATTCTTGAATAGCATCAAACTCAGGTAATAAATACCATGCCATTACTAGAAAATAAAAATAAAAATTATTTTAAAAACATCAGATTTCTAGAAAATAAAACTCTTATTAACACTCCCAGAAAACAACTACTTTGATAACAGGTACTCAAAAGTAGTAGGAACAACTGATGGTAGTTTAAAGATTCAATTATTTGTATTCATTACTGTAGCTAGTATTTATTACTGTAGTTCTGGGATGTGAGGTATTATTTTGTAGTTATTTATTTCACTGGAAGTTGTCATGTTTCAAATAAGTAATGTAGTGCTTACTTATTCACTAAGTTTGATCATAGCACTTTCTTACAATTATACCTTTTTGAGTTTATGGTTGGGTAAAGATAACACTCCTGACAAGCTTCAATGCCACTACCCACAACAATGCACTTCACTAAATCTTGCCTTGCTTCATCATTTTAATTAAATAAGACTTAGAGCAATTTTTCTGCTTCTGTTTCTGTCTTGTTTCTGGCGTTCTGTGATCTTTAATATGATCCTTCTTATCTACTCACATTAAATGATTGCGCATTTTCCAGCTTTGATCTATGCAAGTTGCAATTGCACTGACTTGCTTGATGATAGCACTCCTTCTGTCTGAGACAGTTTCTAAGTTGCTTGTCCAATATCTGTTTTTTGGTTTTTTTTTTAGGCAAAGCACATTAATGTTTATGCTGTAATTGAAAAACAGATATCCTAATGACTTCATAATTACTATATCTGTGCAGCTTGTGAAATGGTAAGTGGCTTTGCTTTCCAAGCCTTCCTTTTCCTGCTGAGCATCCTTTTTCACACTTCCCATTGCAAAGCTTTTTTTTTTTTTTTTTTTTAATTCAGAAAATCCTAAAATAAGTTCCTGCACTGCCTTTCAGGGTATAAGAACTTAGCATGTTTGCTAAGAGTAAATTGCTGCTTACTGGGTATTTCTGACAAAGTTTGAGAGTAACATCAGTGAGTCTGAGACAGTCATGTTTGGTAAATGTAGATGTTAAATGCAGAATGTTTTGCTCCTTTTTCTGTTCCATCAGGGTATACATTGTCATTTTGTTTGAAAAATCATAACCCTTTCATAGCTCAATAGCCTTAGACCTTTTAAGAAAAAAGTTGTCCTATATTAAACAAAGATTCATTATTCTATAAATGCAATTATGGCCCAGGGCAAATGTCAGATTAGTAGAATTTTGGTCCAGTTGTGTTCTGCGCTGCAAGAAGTACTGGCAATAGAAGTAATAGTAAAAATCTCTCACCACAATTCTTCAAATAATTTCTCAGCTTTTATTTATTTTAGCCATCTGTAGAAACAAGAGGATACTTTATTTCTTGTGCTTATTCAGTTAATTCCCTCTTCTTTTGTACATATCAACATGGTTACCAGCTAGAACAAACTCATGATGAACTTCAATACAGCAATCATCTGCCAAGAACAAGACAAAATCCATTTTCTCTGGGTTGCATATTGATCCACGGGTAAAACTCTTGGCAAGAATGTGGCTACTTGGCATAAAAGGCAGTTTGCTGATTATCTAGTGCTCTTTTGGTGAGATAACCTGGTCTTCATGTAGAAGTCATCTGGTCCAATGCTCTGGTCAATGCAGAGCCACTTGTAAAGACAGATTAAACATCAAATTTAGACCAGGTTGCTCAGACTTAACCCAGTCAAGTTCTGAGTATGAACATGGAACTTCCACCATGTCTCTGTTGCAGTGTTTGATCATTTTTGTAGTAAGATTTTTGTGCCCTTATGTCTAGTTTAAATTAATATATTTAAAATTTTTGTCCATTTTCTTATATGCTTACATTGTGCTCTTCTTGGAGAAGTCTGGCTCCAACTTCTCTATAATCTTCAGCTAATTCTTCATGTCTAAATTGGCTCTGTTTAAAGTATATTCCATTTTATATTGACATGCTAGATATTCTGATTAATGTATTAAATAGCAGCAATAATGTCAGGAAAGGATTTTTTAAATAAGAAAAGGTAAACATTTTGTTAAATTCTATAAGAAGTGTGTATTTCCAATGCAAAAATAAAGGATTTGACAAAAAAAAAAATTGGTAATATTTTTGTGTTAAGATTATAATGATAATAAATTAAGTTCTCACACAGACAAACAGATTCTCATCCACCCCGGAGAAATAATTTGCATAAGAGAAGATGAGAAAAGACCTTGACCATTATGCGCTCTCTCCTCAAAGTTTGAGAATTGATGATTTTTCACCATTTCACAAGATAATTTTAATTTAATTGCATCTCTTCCTTGCTATATATACAGCAAAAATATTTTCTGACTTTAAGAAACCTACACTATTCAAAACTGTATCTTAGAAACATAAGTTCACACATTTTATAAAAGTATCAAAATACATGCATATGAGTTGTACAACATTCTGAGATATAATACTCACTAAACTTCTGACATACAGCTATGAAACCTTAAGTTGGTGAGATATGTGTCTCAGTGCTGTATAAAAAGTGAAGGTCATTGAATTTATCAAAAGGAAATCCAAGGGTAAACAGGACACTCCATAAAAGATAGTGTTTACTAGGAGTTTTTTGTTCCACCTAATCAGCTGTAGTACTATTTCATTTAATTATCACATTGACTGTCCTTGTGCGACTCCAGAAGAAGATCAAATGTATACATTCACTGACCAAAAACTAGCACCATAAATGTATTTGCTGCAATGCACCAGCAAAGCAATTCTAAAAACTGCAACCTGCATCCGTTCATTAACATATCCTTTCTGGGCATTTTGACCTTGTTCCTGCTATTATAAATACTGAAGTCCTACAGCCTATATTTGGAAAGTTTTCAGGTTATTCATTTTGCAGAGAAAGTTGTTCTGTAATTAAATAGTCTGGAGAGAGACACAAATTCAAAATGGAAACAAAAGCATACTAGAAAGAGTATCAATCTGTAGCTAAGACAGCAGAGATTTCCCAAATCAGTCTCTTTTTCCTAATTTTCCACATTATCAATATTTTTCTGCACTATGGACTAGATCTTGGTTTCCTCATTTCAAAAGAAACAGATCTTTTATTCTGATGTCAGAAAGTAAACTAGAAAATTATTTTCTAGTCCCCCTTAGATATGAACCTAAAGTAAATAAATGCAAATGGATACATCAGTCTAACTGTATCAGTATGGGGGAAACAAATCCTAAAAGCCATCTTAATCTTCTGTCTGTAAACATCTTTTTCTGAATGCTTCCTGTGCTGCTTTGCAGATCTGCAAATCTGATAGGCTACAGAATTCCTGCCAAAATGATAGAGATAAAGGAAAACAAAGGCCAAAACACTTTCACTTCTACAAAATAAAGTGCATGCATCTTACTTGCAGACAATCTCTGTGGTGTTATCTTCTATTTGGTGGAGACTATCTTGTTAAAAAATCTATGCCTTATCTTATGCATGGGTGCTGTGGATGAACATTGACCTTAGATATAATCGAAATGATAAATGATCATTTCCTTAGTGAAGGTTTGCAAGCAGCAAGTGTTATCCACTTTAAAGTAGATTTACAAGTACAAAATATGTCAAGAAGAGCAATATCCTGTCTGCTTATCTATATTGCCTGACTCTCCATCCCATGGGAAAACCTATAACCATAGTATTCTTCATGGGAAACTAATGAATGAATAAATAAATCAATCAATAAGGTTGTAAAGCTCCACTTATTTTTTTTTTTTAATTAACAGTATGGTTACATATTTTTATTTAGCAATTAATAAAGAATTAAATCCTCAAATGTTGCAGTGTGCAGCTATGCAAACGGAGCAAAAGGGCTTTGTGAATTTGAGATGGGAGTTTCTGTTTCCTAAACCTCAAGCTGGAGTTTCTATTCTGTATTTTTATGTGTATTCATCCTTCCCCCTGGAGTTATTCCCATTGGATTTTACCTATAATGTATTCATACTGGGCACTGTTCTATTGGTTTCACCTTATCTCTTATTTTCCCCTATATAAACTGTGTCTGGACCCCAGATCGGGGTCACTTGTACGTGCGGCGTTCGAGCAAATACAACCTACTTTGGACTGCACAACAAGTGTCCAATCTCTTGAGTCTCTTTATCCCGGTCTTGATCATGCTCTCTAAACAGCTCTGTACGTATCAAACGAACCCATAAAGGTGTTTGTTGCCTCTCTCCGGCTGCTCCCGGAAGCGCCTGGCCAGCGCCCCGGGTAAGTATATCCGGGCGAAAACAAGGAAGTCGGAGAGAGAAAAGAACGAAAAGCAACACTCAAAACCAGAAATACTACTGGATAAGTGAAGTAAATCTGGCAATATTTTCTTTTTGTGTTTCAGAACCATTCTAGAAAAGCAGTTCAGTGGTGGTTTTAAATACTGCAGAATAGTACTCTAGCAATATGATAGTTATTGAGCAAGACTTCATAGAGCTTTTCACATGGCCCTTGTACTTGCCTCATCCACCAGTCATTGTACAAGCTTAGTGGTATTTATCTTATTAATAGTAGAGAACTAGAGCTGATTTTGTCATGTCTCAGCTAATCTGGAATTCTTCCTTACAGGCATTCTTATTCCTCATTTCCTTCAATGCATGCCTGTGACAGACTTTTCTGTCCAATGGGCAGCTACATTCAAACACTTCCACTTTGAAAGGAAAAATGAGTTCTCTTCTCATTCATCTCTTACCCCTCACAGTTCAACCACTACTCCCAAAGGTCTTGTGCTTATATGCCCCCATGCCAACTACTGTTTTGTTTGTGTAATTGGTTTGTTTTGTTTGTGGAACTGGTAGAAGGAGATGGGAAATGAGAAATTTATTTGCTTTTGTTAAAATGCCACTGAGAAACAAGAGAAAATGTGAAAAGATATGAGAGTCTTTCCTTTATATAAAACATTTAGATTAAGAACTGAGAGCTCCAGTGTGAACTGTGAAACAGAATGAAGGTTAAAGTACATGGAAAGAATGAAAACACCATGCCACACCTCCAAGAAGCAGCCTTGCAGGACTGGTCATTTGTCTCATTCAAAGGTGTGGATGAGAAGGCTCCCCAGGACAGGTGGGAAGTGGCAAATCCTGCTGAATTTGCAGAGCAGTTGCAATGGTCAAGAAATTATTGAGAGTCTCCTCACTCAGGCTTACACAACCAGACAAATTTTGAATTATATGACAAGTGTATGACAACCACCTCCTAGTGAAGGATGGGTTGGATATTCAGGGGAAAGCCTAGCTATCCCTAGGAGTAGCCATGTATTCTGCCTCTGAAGCACATACCCAGAGGATATAAAGCAAGACCTGGTATGTGTGAAGGGACTGCTCTAGGGTATGGTGCCCTAGGTGAGTCCCTGAACGATTCTGCCCTGTGGCATCCTGCAGCTTTCTGGTAGCCACGTGTCACAAAAAAGCAATGGAAAAGGAAGGAGAGAGACAGAAAGCTGCCAGTGAGTGGAGAAGAACAGGAAAATTGAGAGACAGGAAAATTGCCTGGAACCAGCGCAAAGGCCACTTGGTTTGGCATTTCTCTGCCTTCACATTCACATGAGTTGGCAGCAGACAACCCTGGTGTTATTTAAAGATGGGCCTTCTGTTGTTTTGGGAAGAATACTTAGAAATTACACTCAAGATGGAGCCAGGAATGTAGTCAGACATTCTCAGAAAGGCCTGTAAGTCTTTTCACTTACATCTATATGATTTGTTTGGAACCCTTAAAAGCTTGTTTTGGTGTTAAAAATGAAATATGTTTTTCAGAATAGTCTTCTTTTTCATTGTAAATTTCCTTATAATTTATATAAGTATCTATAATAATACATAGATTTCTCTTTTTGTGTGTGTGGTGGGGTGTGTGTGTGTGTGTGCAGAATAATAATGTGTTATAGTGGCAGTTCTGGGGAATGTGTGACAATAATTTATTCTATTTGCAGAAACAAAAGAGCACAAACTATTGAGTTTGTAGCAAACAGGAAAATATTTTTATCATGGCTTTTTAGGTACTTATTTTTCAGCTTTCGGCTAATGGAATACAATCTGGAAAGAAGGCCTTTTACTTAATTAGCCAAAGAATTAGAAGGCATCCTTGCAAGGAATTCACTCAATTAATGGTGACATTAACATCCATAAAGTATTCTGTCATATCAACAAACTCATATGAGAATTGAGCATGGTATATTTGAATTATTAAAATCATTACAAGTTTTACCCCCAAAATCAGTACTTTTATTTGCAAAATACAAATATTTTAATGATATTTTTCTTATTATCTGAATATATCTTAAAAGTGTGCAAAGACATAAAAACACCTGAGACACTTGTCAAAGACTGTCCTGAATGTAACCAGGTAGAAACTCAATTTAGCTGTCCTTTCACAAAATGCTTCTTAATATGAAATAAATCATTAATAATCATAATGCTAAAACAAGAGTAACAAGAAAAAAATTAATTATAAAATGTGTTTTATCCTATTCCACTTTACTTGAAATACATTAACTTGAAAAATATCTTTTAATAATTGCTAATCTTCTAATGCAATTTCTTGACTCAACACATAGCCCATCTGGTCTATTACCAGAAGAAATAGAAAAAAAGAAAAAAGAGAGAGAATGTTTCATTTGTTTATCTCATATTGTTATATTTTAAATACTTATTACATATTTCCCTGCTTTTTAAAATGTAATTGTTTATCAAGTTTGAAGATTGTGTATGATTACATATTAAATATGGTAGATAAACAAATTTAAGAATGTGATTTAATCAAGCAGTTTTAAAAAATCAATTAAGAGTCAGATGTGAATTAATTAACCTTTAATATATCTAAAGCATGGGAAAATGTAGAATCTTGAAAGTCATCTAGCTGCTGTTCACATTTCACAACATGCCATAAGATTGTTAAAGATTATAATAAGTGTAACCTCATTAAAACATTTAGATAGCGATATTTTTCCTTATTCAGATCTTCATAAATTCCTAAAAAATTAATGTGAAGGAAAACAGGTCAATTTTAAAAGGTTGTGGCAAACCCATATATGACTACTGACTTTTTGAGCCCTCTATCACAGATGTTTGAAAAAAAGGCATCCTATGGCAATATTCTTTGAAAAAACCCTACTCCTCTCCTTTCATGGTAATAAAAATTTCATGACACCACTTCATTAATAAACAGTTCTAAGTAAGAACTGAATCAAAGATCAGCTGCTGTCCGGTTATTGTTGCATCCTGGAGTTCAGGTTTAGATTAGGGTTTTTAATTTATGTTAAAATAAGTCAAGTTCTGTAATCCCGCGTTTCCCCCGCGTTGTTTCCCCCCCGCGGTTTCTGGCCCCATGTTGCCTGTTGCCGGACCTTACCCCTGTGCCGCTCCTGTAACCACCCCCCCGTCCGGCCCCGGGAAACCCCGTGCCGGCCACCCCAATCCACACGATCCCGCTCAGCCCGCGGCTCGGTGCCCGCCCCTGCGGGATTCTCTGGTTGGTCGCTGTTGCTGGTGTCACCGCCACGGCAGCCACCCCTATTGGCCGGCAGGCCGTGGATCCTCTCACCCCACCCCTCCATAAAATCCTACCCCACCGGCACCCAGGCGCCATTTTCTCCCATGCGAGTGCCGGGAGCGGTCAAGTCTTTCCATCGAACCGCGCCACGTGACCAATAAACCGTTCCTGCCAAGCACGGAGTAAATGGACAAATTCCTTACCTCTTTGCCGGACCCCTAGCGCACGGTAACAGAGGCTGGCCAGTCCATGCGCCGGAGACATGGAGCCGTGTCCAGGAACCCGTGGCAGCAAACCCCGGCAGCACGTGGAAGCTACACCACAGCCAGGCTCCCAAGAGCCGCGTGCAGCCGGGGAGAGAGAAAACCCACGCCGCAGGTTATAATCAGAGTCTTTAAAAGACTCCTCAAGAAAGCTCAAAAGGGGCCAAAATTAACATCAAGCAGAGCAGACCACCCAAATCTTGGCAGGATAGCTGTGCATAGGGAGTTTTCCATGTAGGAGTCCATGGCAGGAAGTTGGAGTTATCATCCCCTTGCAAGAAGCCAGAACTCAGCAGCCAGTGAGAATAAGATGAAAAATAGTATATTAAGAGATGTAAGGAGTAAGCAGCCTTTTTACAGTTGTTCTTTGCACAGTATGTTGCTAGAATACCATTACTGAAGGAAACCCTGACAGACAGAAACTTCTGTCCTCTAGAGAGGCGAGACATTTATCATCAGGTTGATCTTTAGTGTTATTTCAGCTCTTTAGGTGATTGAGTATATCTATCAATGCCATGTCTGCATAAGAGTTTTATGTTATGGTGTGGGTTATACAGAAATGAGCCCTTCTGTAACATTAAAGAACCCAGAACTGATTCAAGGTAGCAGCACATACTGTTTGAGAATGAGTAGTTATCTTTAACAAGAAGATTAAAACTTTGGTATTCCTAATACTGTGATTTACAAGGTTTTGCAAGCATTTTTTCTCTGTGTTGAAAAAAGATAATAGAGTTCCAGAATCAACTAATATTTGGTCTAAACTGGCTCATGTCTGTCCATATCTGATGCTCATGACCCTGTTCCTGAATGTTCTATTCCATTCTCCATTTTTCCATAGGTCTTTATCTTTCAAGTAACTAGTTTAGCACTTACATAAATTGAAACTGACCTGTATCAGTCCATCAGCTTCATCAGACTTTCAGTATGGAATTCAGTAACAAATACTCTCAGTGATGTCTGTAAGCAGTTACCACTGATATTGCTGAATTTTTCACTATGTATTGAGGCCAGTATGTAACCATCATTTCCTCCAGTAGTATTATTTTAGTTTTCTTATTTAGCTGTATAATCACCTTTTAAAATTAATTGATTTTTCCATTACTTTTCTAGCCTTTTTCTTTTATTTTCTTTTAAAAGAGCATGAAAGATGATGATACTGCACAAAGGAATTTAAGAAATTAACCAGTTCATTGTTTTCAGACTCTAATCTCTTTGTTTTCCTGCTTGTCAGTTAGTGACATCATCTAGAATTTTAATCTTCTTAACTTCTGAGAATAAATAAAAATAAATTGAATTTCAAATAACTTTGCTTCCCTTTAATGTAGAAAAGTAGTTTTTATAGCCATGTGTTATTAGTGCAATGGAAAAAAAACCCACAAAAACTAAAACCAAACAAATCAACAAACCAAAAATCCATAGTAAATATAAAAAAACTCGACCACTCTGTTTATTAGTTCACACTTCCAGTCTTAAATTGCTACTATGCTGTTTTAAGCAAGAAATTGCCTCCGTTTGTGGTGTCTTTTATTACTGTGAACAAAGATCTGCTCTAGCTATAATCCTACTGGAATCACTCTCAGCTCTGAAAAATTATAAAATAGAGACCTTTCATACTGGGAAAAAAAGCATACTTTTTTTGCTACTTGAAGTGGGTTTGGTAAGGATTTTTTTTCTTTTTTAAGTATCTCATCTGGATTTTTTCCCCTTTTTCCTAATGATGCTTTTGCTGTGAAGTGATGAAATTGCTGACTTGAGTGATGACAGCCTGAACAATGATTGCTGTCAAAGAAAGAATACTTTTTTATCTCAAAACTTCTGAAAAATTAAAGCAGAGACAGCCAATAGTTATTTCATATTTTTTTACATGGCCTTCCAATTACCTTTCCTTTTAGTTCTATATTTGTTGCACAAAAGGTTGCAACAAATATAGAACTGAAAGGAAAAAAATGTGTTTGTCAAATCCCTTTCTTTTTTATCCTGATGAAAGATTTCTTCTGTGTTGTGTAGAAAATAATCTTTGAACTGGAACTTCACAATGATAGACAATATGCATTTACAGCTTCTGCATAATGGGCATTCAAATCTTTACTAAGAATATGGGAAAGAGGATGATAAAAAATCATCTTTTATGCAAAATTGCTGTCCTGTTTCATAGTAAAACAAGCAAAACAGTAAATATTTTTGAACAAAAAAGCTAAACAAAAAATAACGGTTTTATACACAGATATCAGACAGATACAAACACATAAATATTTTCCTGTTTGCATGTGAAAGCCATTCAAATGTCATCACAGTTAATAAACAGATAAAGGTACCATAGAAAGGTTAATATGAGATTACTTAAATAGTTTTAAACAAAAATGGATAAGACCTATGAAGATTTATTCCTTTTCTCATACTTGATACTTAATCACTATACAGTATTAAAGATTTAAATGTTTCTGAGCATACCTTGGCACAAATTCCATTGTGCCATGCATATCCCAGGCTAGCTTTTATTTCTATAAAATTCTGGTATATTGCTTTGAAGTCAGTTATGAGTAAATCTTTAATGTTTTTTTTTTATTTAGATGTGAGAACAATTTAAAGAAGTCAATGAAACCTTCTAAATGGTTTTTAGGTAAGCTACATTTCCATGGTCTAATATGGTTAAAACTTTGCTAAATATTTCAAAACAATTTGATAACTGTGAAAAGCAGGAATTACAGGCCTATTTATGGAAATTGAATCAGTTTCTCACTTTAAATTAATTTCATATAAATATTTCAAAAAGTGCAAAAATGAAACCAAAGTTTTTATTTGAAAGTGTCAGAATTTAACTTTTCCAAATTACTAGAAGATGCAGGCAGAGAGAGATTAGATTTCATTTTATTGTACAGAAAGGAAGTGTGGTTTACAAACAACTTCAATTTATTTTTGCCCATCTTACTTGCATTAATTTAAGAATATTTGTGCAATTTTCCTCAGAGGCATAGCAGATATAAATAAGAAAGGTCTATTAAATTAGGTTATTAAATTCCTTAATGTCTATTATAATTAGCAAATTTATTTGTTTACCTTTTTGCCTGTTGACAGAACTAATCTGTAATTTATTCACACCTTCTAATTCTATCAGCTTTATTGCTATCTATTATTATCATTTAGATAAGTGGGTGAAGTGTTATGGAACTCTTTGATAAACCTGTGTTGCATTCTTTAGGAAATATCAAGATTTTTTAAAGATGACAGTCTTTAACCCCATGATTTGAAAAATAAGTGGATTTCTGCAAAGCAGATGATAAAGATTTGTTATGGAAATCATAATATTGCTATGCAATTTTCTGAATCATCCTTTTTTCATTAAAACTTTGCAAAAATATAGGTTGTATTTTAAAATGTGCCTCACCAAAGATGTTTTGGGTTTTTTTTTTCATTTATTCTGTTAGTGGGTTTGATATACAGAAAATATATATCATTGCCTTTAGCAAAAACTCTTATCCATTAAGCAAGAAAGAATTCTTATTCAAGAAATTTTTGAATTTTTTTTAAATTTTAGCAATATTTCTTTTTTATACCATACAGTGTATTTTCTTCTACCTGATATGGGATCAGCTATTGAATCACCTCAGATCATCAGGAAAACAAGTGACCTGTTTATCTAGTCTAATCAGTGGTGACAGCAAAGTCACAGTTGAAGATGTTTATTCTAAAATGATCTCTGTCCCAGACTATCAAATAATTATTCAAGTACACATAGAGTTTAGAATTATAAAGGATGGAACAGGCAGCAAGTATATGCAAGTGATGCTGGACTAGAATAAGACAGTGGGAAAGGATAACCTTTGTTTAAATATTAATTTTGCAATATTCATATTTATAATATTTATAAATTTAAACATTTTTCTATTGAGTCAAAGGACTTGTATCACCTGTATCAATTTGAAAGATGGTGACTTACAAATACAGACACCTTATGAATACCTTAAAGACATAGTATTAATTTATATTAATAATTCAAGTACCACAGGTATTAGCTACATTAGTAGATTGCCCCTGAAGCAATGGATTTACACATTCCTTTCTTCTTTTCTGGAAGCTATATTCTCCTTTAAGATTATGAATCCTGAACACAAAATTTGTTCTGAAGACAAAATATAATGAAAAATACAGAAGAATAAATGTTAGGCTTTATTTGATAGAAGTTTTTTTCTAAAATATATGTATATTTTAAAATTGCTGTGGTGAAAATAGTTCATAATTTCTGTTCCATCTGAAACACTGAACTCTGTATCTGTAGAGATTGGAGTAACAATCTATATACCTTAGTGAAATAATGTTGAGATTATCTAATTAGATTTGCATACAAGATCAAATAGTTTACTTTTATTTAAATTTTAAAAATTATACATTTTCACCAATTTGAAAACAATTCCAGGGAAATAAAATACATCCAAAGGTATTTTTTTTAATGGAGCACAGCAATACAACTAACACCTGATTGTCTTTCAAGGCACTCTATAAATTTTTGCACAACAGAAAAAGTCTAGAAATACGTACCTACTCCTGTTATTCATTGCTGTCTGTGGTCACTCGACCACAGCACTCAGCTTTGATTCCTCAATACCACATGAGAACAGAACTAGAGGTTGGCATAAATCATTCAAATACACTGGTTAGGGGTAAAGTAGAACCAGAAAAACTTTTAGTGCAACAATGTAAAATGGGAGTTCTAAAGTTTTTGTCTACAAAAAATATATTTAGTTCAAGAAATGCTTCTATAACCCTATTTTGATCTGAGGATAGTGGTGAAACTTCTGCTAGGCATGATATAATCCCTGAGATAGCCATTCCAGGGCAGATAATCTGCAGGCACTAAAGATTATTGATACAGGTTAAATATTCATAGATGGTATATAAATACATGCCCAGCAGCCAGTGCCAAATGACAGTAAATAATCAATAGCTTCAAATATCTGCTATATTGCTAATAAGGAAAAGGATACTGTTTCTGTAGACTCAAGTTGTTTTGGGTGAAGCAGATAAATCAATAAAATAAAAATGAAAATAACAACTAAATTTATGTACCTAAAACAATACAAATGCTACCTGAACATCTACTTTAAAAAACCAAGAAAACTATTATTAGATGCTTTTCAGAAATGTTAGCTTTTAATAGGAGGTATGGCCTGATTAATTCAGCATACGAGATAATCAAGATTTGACTTTGATTTTATAAAACAGTTTGAAGTCTGGCAATTTGACTCTGGGCAGTATTTTCATACAAATCAGGCAGCAAATTTAGCCACTGAGTCATTCTGTAAAAACCAAAATCCACAATTAGCTGAGTCACTAAAATATCTCTTTTTTTTTTTTCTTCAAATAGACACAAATGAGGCTAGTTTAGAATAATTCTAGTGTGTACAGAAAGCTAAAGTAGGATTTATGATGCTGAATGTTGAAATTTATTTCTGTTGAAATTAATACCATTAATATTACAAAAATCCTACAGATAAAAGATTATTCAGGGCAGACAGATGTTTTGGAATCTAGCTTCCACATTCTATAACTTCCCCTGGAAGAAGAGTTGATCTTAACAACATATAGGACAATGTTATACTTAAAATTTGTAACTTCAAAGCTATGTTCAACCTCATAAATCTATTAGCCACCTGTGCCAAAAATAACAGAATTAACTAAATTTTGTTTAGTTAACAAAGTCTTTGTGTCAACAGTACAAAGGTCACCTTCATATAAGCACAGAGGACTTGGTAAGTGACCTTCTCCAACTTCAGCAAGGTGCTAACAAATGTACAATAGTATATAATACCAGCAGGGAGGTTCATCATGTCAAGCCAGAGGCACCTCTCAGCCTTTCCCAGAAAGAGTTGTTTGTGAGCCATAGGTATTAAGCTTCCAGAGAGGCAGAGACAACGAGAGCAGACTGTCACTCACTACTTGCTATTCCTCACTGCTAAAACCCTGTCATGATGCCACATATGTGCACCAGCCCTTGTGTGCTAAAAGTCCCCAGTTCAAGATGTCACTAAGAGAGCAGACTCTCTCACTCCAGCTCCAAGGTCAGAAGCATATTTGTCACTATTCCACAACCAGAAAAATTTGAACAGGAAAAGATCTCATTCCTTTTGCCCCATAAAGGGAAATTTCCACTTCCATGAGCTATAGTTCATGTTACATTTCTCAGCCTCATCCTACAACATATCTGCTATGTTTTGAGTAGAGATTACCAAGTAATCAAATGCTTAGAATACAATGGCACCTAAATACTCAGAGACATAGTGGGGAAGTGATTTTAGCATAATACTGTTTTATCTGGATATGAATTTGATTTCTCATTGTTTGTATTGCAGTTGTGAATTATTCTTCCAGTTCAGTGGTACTTATACCATCCAGAACTGAACTGAAAAGATTAAAACATGTTTGGAAAGGTTACATGCCCTGAAATTTACAGGCTGTAGCTTGTCAGCAGAAAAGTCATGATTAGGAATATTCCAATTAGGTGCAAAACATGGAAAAGTCCAGAGGGACCTAACTGCAAGTTACAGCAATTTGACTTGGCTGAGTTCAGTAATATAATACTACTTGCCCTTGCCTCAATCAAGTGTCTGAAGAAGGCATCATCTGCACTTCTGAGTCAAAGATGTGAACTGAGAACAATATTTAATCCCCAACTAGTCATTCCCAGTGGGACAATCTGTCTGTACAATTTCTCCACTTCTGACCCATTTGTAATCACTGTGCAGTTTCATTCCGCAATCAATACTCATGGGATTTATGGGACTAAGTCTTATTAATGCCAATGGAATTTATGTAGGGTTAGTCCCTAGCCACTCTTAATTGACCAGAGACAAACAAGTGCTGGCCAAAGCTAGGATATTACATGCAATTTGAGGATTATGATTATATATTCAACATTTTCTCTCTTCAGTTATTTTATTCTGCTTTATCCATTACAAGCTACAGATGCGATAACTAAAATAGCATCTCAGCTTAAAGAGGATATTCCTGACATGGATAATGCTCACTTTCTGAATAAGTAGTACAGTCAAAGAAAAACTTTTTGCTTTGATAAGTTGGGACAATTTGGGGTCAGCAACATTATTGTCTATGACAGTAAACAGGTTTATTAAATAGATCAAACAGAAATTTCACAATCTGCTTGATCCTTAATTACCTGCAAATTTAAATCCCTATTTTATTGGAAGTCTCAGGTGTTCTACTCAAAATCTCTATTAAAATGCAAATAGGTCATTATATAATTGAAGCTATTTTAATAAAGTATATTTTCTTCACCAGTTCATCCTGTCATAAATTTGGTAATATGTGAAATATTTGAAAGAACAAGGACTAGAGGGAATTTGAGTGGTTTTGGTAAAAATTATAGGAGCATATGAAGACTGTTCAAGCTCTCCATTTTCTTGTTCACCATGTAACAGGAAAACTTTATAAAACTCAAGAATAGTATTTCTAGCTTATGAGGAAATAAACCTTTACATAAGGTATAGTTACTCATTGGATTTCATTACCCCAGTAGGTCATTAAAACAAATTGTGACTTTCAATCTTTTCACAGACACAAAATATGAAAAGAGACAGAGTATGGGAAGAAAATTCACATTACCTGTTTTTGTTGGTGGACAGGTGATTAGGATATACTATTAAAGTGAACAGACCCTTAAGTCAGTTAGCCTGTCCAGTAAAGTCAGAAGGGGAATGAAAATCTGAAGTAATTTGAGGTCTCTGGTTCTTAACAAAGTGGCAAAGGACCTGAAAGACAGTAAGAGGAAGATAATAAAGATTTGATTCTAAAAAGTATCTTAGTTCCTATAGAAAGTATCTTAGTTCCTATAGAAATTGCAATATCTTGAGGATAATTCCTTCTGACTATAGTGACTTAAGGTTGTATTTGTTAGATGGTGGCTCTGAAAGAACCTAAAGAGCACTTTCAAAGATAATTGAAATGTCATATCTTAGCTATTCCAAAAAACTCTTCATGGCTGTAATTGTTTAGGTTGTCTAAGAACTTGTGAACACCACAGTGAACCATTTAATATACCTTGTTTGAAGATCTAAGGGACTCATTTTTTAAGGTGTGACAAAGAATAAGAGGATATTTTACTGCAAATCTGTGTGTGTTGTTACAGACTGCATAAAGCCAGGTCTTCAAACTTAAATAAGAAAAAAAACCCCATTGGTCAGTTTAGCATAGTATTATCCAAGGAGGTAGCCCTAAAAAGAGAGTGGTTACAAAAAAATTTATAAACAACAGAGTTAATAAAAGTGAATGAAGGTAATTAAAAAACTCCAAAATGTTCTCCCCTCAGAAATTATGACATCTAATTCTCTGACATATATATATTGCTAAATTTGAAAAAAAAATAGATAGTTAAATTATTCTGTTTCAGCAGGAACTGCTTGTTGCATTGAATTTACCTGCATAGAAAACTATGCTATGGAAACTATAGAAACTCTTTAATATTGCCTGTGATGCAATTATATATATAGATGCCTATAATATTGATAAAATGAAATTAAAAGAAGGAAGAAAATAGAATTAAATGAGAAGCAATTTATTTGGGAAAAAAAAGATTGGCCTTTGGGTTTGGAAAATTCCAATGTGAATGCGTAGTTCTACAAATTTGCTCATGTTAGTGACCATTTTCCAGTATAAAAATGTGTTCATCAGGTCTATCAGGCCATTTTCTTCCCTTTTCCTCTCTCTCTCTCACCACAGATATAATAAACCCCCCCAAAAAACAAAAAAAAAAAAAAAAAAAGATAATTTTATTTATAATTACTTTTAATTTCGCAGTATAAAGATAAGTAACTTTCTCTTTACTAGGTTTAGTTCACATAAGAGTATCATCCCAAGTTTTTAGGTGAAGGAACAAAATAAAAGATATTAAGTGGCTTGCTGAATGCCAGAAAATCTGATGCCAAGATGAAAGCAGAGGCAGATACAAGGCTTTCAATTCTTGTTTGCAGAGTGTTAATTTCTTTTTATTATATCAGTATTTCTTGGCTAAATATGTAGAGCTTTTTTTCACAGAAAATGCTGTCACTTTTTTAACTTGTTTGACCCCCTATTCCTGGAAAAACGGCTGAAAAACTAGCTATTTTTAAAACTTATTGTTATTCTAGGGGAGTGCTAACATATTTGCTTGCTAACATATATATTAACCTTTGAATTGTATGCATAATTATAAGTAATGATGTGTAAATCTATACTATTGACCTGATCAGTGTTCACCTTCCAAAAACCTGCCTCAGGGTAGGTTTATGCCAATCATGTTTCTCTTTTCCCTTTGCTTCAACACAATCCTGTGCAAGCTCATTCTGAAGTTCTAGTTTTGTCTGTCAGGTGCCATCTGAGCAGTCATCTAATCCAAACCTACAGTGTCCACAGGAAGAGGGGAAAATGGACGTTATGTACTGACAAAATACATTTTTGTAGTATATTTGACCTCCAAGAAGTTTGACATTTGCTATTATAAACATAAAACTTATCTATCACCAATTTGCTAAAGAGAGATAATGAACAGGAAGGAAGAAAAAAGAGAGAAGAAAAGCTATATTTCCATGGCAGAGAAGTGAATTAAGATGGTAATTTGTCATGTCATCACTGTAGTTCTTCGTAAAAAAGTATTTAGAGAATAGGAAAATTACCTTTTGGCTTTAAAAAAAAATTTAAAAAAAGAAAAAAAAATATTCCTGAAGTTAATGATGAACATTAAACTAGAAGTCACTTCATTAAATTAATTATTACTAATAGATAAAAGTGATTAATTTAGTTTTTATTTTTATAAAATTTTAATGGTATGTATATTAATACAAATATATACATGTGCATGGTTGCATTCTCATTATTTCATCATCTATATTTTAAAACTTTTATCTTGATATTTAAACATAGACATACAGAAAATTTTAAAGGGTAATTTGTGTTAGTCACACTGCTTATGAAAACACAGATGTGTCATTTCCTTTCTTCTGCTGGCCTAGTCAAAACCACAGTACTGGTTTATCTAGGCCACTTACTTGATTCACAATGAATTTTTTTGTTTTGTTTTCTTTGTTCTTTTTAACATTGTAACTGTTTAATTGTTCTTCTTTATCTTGTTTTGATTTTTATAAATAAGAAAACCAAATGAAAGCAAAGCAGAATAAAACATTTACAGGTGTTAATTAATGAAGAATAAAATTTCATACACTTCTCCTGGTTAAAAAAAAAATTGAAACTGCTCTTTAATAACTCAGCAGAGAATTATTTCTTCCTAGTTGGTCAGAATGCATCCTTTCAAAGTCTTTTGTGTCTACTGAAAGTCTCACTAAAAAATGAAGATGCAATGCAGTCTCAAAGAACAGTTCAATGCTATTCAGACTGAGACAATCCACAGCAAACAATTATTTGATAATAAATTGATAAACATAAGTCTTATATGTGTGTTGTCTCTCCTTTTTACCATCTCTTATTCCATGCCTCTTCTCTTTTCTGCTAATGACTTTCTTTCCTACTTAACGAATGAAGCTAACAGAACTTTGAATGGTACTCAAAAAAATGATTGTGATAAATTTATTAGGCAGGATATGATAGAAAAACATAGTTTAATATCTTGCTGAACTGATGAAGAAGTGTTAACTAGATCAAAATGAAGAATTTATGGTACAAATGTTCAAAAAAATATAAAATTTGTGTTATTTTCTAACTTTTATGAAATTCTTCCAGTTGACCCGTAGGTTCCTCTGCCACCATCCCTTTCCAGTCACCATTCTCCCCAGTTGTGGAATCCTCTGAATCTTGCCTCTCAGGGAAATCCCCAGGGCCTTGCCTTGGAAGAATATGTCACAGAGTTTTCCCCACCTAGACTGATAAAGAGGACTCAACCCATGGTGCTCAGTAGCACTACTGCCAATTGACACTAGATTGCTTCCCCCATTAGCCAGTTGACACCGCCCACCCCAATTATTCATCCCTCACTGCCCCCACAGGTTGCTGCCTTTTGCCCTGCCCTTTGCCTGCCCCTGTGTCCTCAGGTCATTGGTCACTGACCCCATACTTAAGTCTGTGCAGACCACATGGTTTTGTCTTTACCTCTGTTCTCTTCAGCATGCTTTGGAATAAATCTTTTCTGGAATACATCATACAAAGACCCCTCCTGTCTTTCCTCCTTTGAGCTATCTCTGGCATGTGTGTGTGCATGGACTTGAAATAGCTGTTCTTGTGGCCTTATGCTGAGCGGCTTCTGAAGGAGACGTTTCAAAGAAGGTTGTGGCATTTTTACCACTCTGCCATGCTACAACACCCAACATTAAACATCTGAATGCTCAGCTGCCCCATGACTAGAGCTGAAAAAATTCTCCCTACAAACATTCTTCTGTCAGCTTGGTTGGATTGTCTTAATGTAAAAGGGAATTAACATTCCTTTGATATCTGAGTTTCTACAGGAAACAAAATATATATTCTTTCTTTCTTCAGTTATGGCAGATCTTGCTACTTCCCCATGCCTGAAATTGTCTTTAAGTGAAATCAAGAACCTTTCCTATTAGAATTACCTGGGTTTTGATTCAAAAGAAATTTCTTACTAAACAGTTTATGATGAACCTCTCTGTCATCATTACAAACTTCCTACTTTCCTCCAACATTCCTCTAATGAACCTGCCTTCTTGAAGATTCCTGCCCTGTGATCTATCCCTCTAAGTACATATCACAGTTTTTCAGTGTTCTGATATTTTTAATTTCTGGAGCAATATTCTAATATGATATGAACAGTATCTCTTCTGCAGAACATGTAACATTCTGAACTTAATAATGAAATTAGTTTGAAAGGCATTTTTAATAAAGCATATCTAGTTGAATTCAAAGTAGTAGCAGTTTGGTAAAAGTTATGGCCCTAAATTGTACAGGAGGTCATACTGGATACTTTATTGTTCTGCTTTGTTCTGGTAACTTCCAATTTGTGTTAAAAAAAAAAAAATATATATATATATATATATAATATGAAAGCCAACTTTAGAAAATGTTCATTATTAAAAAATTCAAGAAGAAAAGTCTTGGGGGAAATCTGTCAAAAATGATTCTTTCTTTTAGTAAGAAAATATTTTAAAATATAAGACCAGTCTTCATAACTGATTTCCTTAACTCCTGACAATATTAACTGAAAAATATAAAGGAACTTGATGTAATTTTTTTGGGTTTTTTTTGGGGGGAAAGGGGAGCAGAGGGTAAAGACATACCATTATAATACTATACATTTTATAATAATCTTATTTCTCAATTCATTCTCTTTTTTCCCCTTAATAAATAGCTTCTGTTTCACAGTGTAATGAATGATGTTATGTGAGCAGGACTCTGTCTTCCCTGGCAACATGAGCTCAGACTATTGCAGAGTCTTTCAAATTCCTAGAAGCAACCTTTCACCTTTGCTCCTTGTTCTCATGAAAGACTAGAGAGTAGAAGCTGAGTTAAGCTTTTCCGTGACAAATAACCTCAACTACACATCTCATTTTAGAGTCATCACGAGTGTCAATCGGAAGGCAGACTCTTTGACACCAAGGAAGAAAGAAGTTGTATTTTGAGCATCACAAGAGATCTATTGTTGCTGATAGATAGAAAGGGAGAGAGGGGAAGGAGGGAGGGAAGGAAAAGAAACAACAAAACAAACTAAAAAATCCCACAAAAAACCATCAGAGGCTTTTAAGAAGCTTTGAGCTTTGAAAAATAAATAAAGCATTGCATTTGAAACCCCTTTGTGCATTAGAACAAAGACATAAAAGTTTATCATAAAATAAAGGTCTGACAACTTCAGCAAATATATCCATGGAAATGGAACTTACAAAGTGGTGTAAATAAAAAAAGAAATTAAAAAATATTAAAGTGAAGTTTGCCATCTGGGTTTGAAGGTTATTAGAATGTTCTTTGTTGAAAGATGAGCTTTTACAATTAATGACTATGTAGATTTAGATCAGTAATTCCTTTAGTAATTATACTCTGTGTAAGAAGGAATTATATGCCTTGTAAGCATGTTCAGTTCTATCAAAGTAGATTTGTGCAAAAAACTGAATTAAAAAGATAGTTTATCAGTAGTAGTTCGCATAATAGATATGTCAGTCATTGTATCCTGGGAGTCACAAGCAAAATGCAGACTCGAGTTTTACCTAGTAATTAGATTAATTCCTTACTTTAAACATACATTTTTACGTGACAGAATCTGAATCTTTTTGTTTAGCAAGTTGAGAAAGAAGAGAACAAATGGAATGATTAGGTTTTATTACTGGATTGACCATCATTTCTATTTTTCTTTCTGTTTTTATTGGAACATTTTCTGCTTTCAGTGTGTTACCATCATCAGTTCTTGCCCATTTAGTACTTGAATCTGAAATACTATTTTGGAGCAGAATCAGCTGGATATGATATTTTTTTTTTTTTGTGTGAAATAATATGTTCCAAAAAAATGTTATCAGAGAAACTGAGTACCGAAACTGAACTCATATATATTCATCTTACAAAGACTGGCATCTGCTTCACTCACATGACTTTAATGGCATTCAAATGAAACACCAGACCATTAATGCAGCAGAGAAATAAATTAGTCTAAAATATTTACAAAAGAAGATAACAGGGGCTACTAAACTAAAATTCAATTGTACCTCATCTTTTGGGGCTTATTTCTTAGTCCATTCCACAAGACAGATTAATGTGAAAGCTTGTTATAAATCTGTTCCCCCTGACTTCAGTCATCATTAATGGTGCCAGAAAATATGAAAATGTGTTTTCAGAAATAGATGAATAAAAAGGGAGTGTGGCCAAACAGGAAATTAAACTGCATTTATTACAAAAATAATAGAAATAATTATCTTTAATATTAGCTTTTATTTCTCTGTCATCATAATACTTGGCTCTTTTCCTCTTATTATCTTCTATTTCATTTAGTAAAGTCAGCACTTTCTAACGAGAATAGATGTTGATTTCTCCCCACATTCCTTCAGTCCATCTGCGTGATCTTGGGATCTAAGGAGTCAGCAGAGGGTCCTGCTCCTGTCTGGGCTCTTGCAAGGATTATTTGCTTTTCTTCTGGCTGTATTTCTGTCCTCCCCCTCACATTTTTTGCCCCTGCATGATTAGAGAGCTCCTAAATTTTCAAAATTCTTTATCATTATGTGATTATCTGTCATATAAAAGGAAAACCAGATCCTTAAGATACCATTGTCAATAAAACATGCAACAACATAATGGATCCAGCTCTTCCCTGGAAGAGGGACGCTATATACTACTACTATATCCCTGAGGACACCATATACTAATCTACATAATGCCAACATCAGTCCTTTTTGCTGGTTTCCTGTACAGTAATCTCTGCTATGGCCTTCTGTTTTCCATTATTTTTATCTCTTTTTCATTATTATTTATTTAATGTGGATGATTTACCACAGCAATAGATGAATAGATTTTTATATGCATCTGGCATACGACCTCATAAAAAATTGAAGCATTGTTAGTGAAATTCTGTACTGAATATAAAAATGGAAAAAAATATTTTAAAAAATCTTCAGTTTAGGATGTCCCATGTCTTTCATATTAGTCAAGTTACTCTTTGATACTTATGAAAACAGGATATTTTTGATGTGATTAGTACCAAAAGAGAGAAGTGTATTTAAAAGTTTTTTTTCCAGACTCTTTGTGTACTTTTAATTTTTTATGTGATTTTGCTGTGGACTGTGTGTGATATTCAATACATTTTTAGAAATTATTAGATTTGTCTATTATTCCTAAGTAATTCCCAAATCCTAGTTTAAAAATGTTGTTAGTTGCATGATAAAGAAATACCATTACTGTGGACATACAGAAAGACTATCATTCAATTTGCTTTCCAATACTAATATGTAACTCTGTCACTTGGATATGAGGGTTAATTTAAAAGAAAGTACTGTTATAAAAATATTATCTAAAGTATTGACAGGTTGATGAGTCTTTTGACAAAATTTGTCTCAAGCTCACACTCCTATTCTGAATCTTTTAATTCTCAACAAAACTCTTAAATATCAGCACCATTTCTGTAGTTTTTATACTACTTTTAATGGTAAATCCTATTTTAATGGTAAATCATTGTGAAATAATCTATATATAACTAGTTAATAAATTAAATATTTTCCTACTGTCCTGGTTTTTTTTTTTCTACTTATTTTCAGGATGTCTTTTTTCCTGGTGGGAACTGAAGAGTAATGAGAAAAAGTTATGGTCTGGAATAAGAAGTGCATTAATGTTACGACTAACTAATAACTAATGATATAACTAACCATAGCTAATCTATACTTGCTTATTTTGAATAGGCAATGAAATTTGAATTTGCAAATTTTTAGAATTCTGCATAAGCTCTTAGTCAATATTAAATATTTTTCTTTCATAACATTCTGAAATTAAAAATGTTTCACGCCCTTAGATACATGTCATTATGAGTTTACACCAGGCTCTCTCCAACACCCCTCCCAAAAAAAAAGAGAAAAAAGAATTTGTAAAATTTTTTTTTTTTTTTTTTTTTTTTTTTTTTATTATTATGTCATAGAGGTAATGGAGCCCATTGGTAATACACACTGAGATATCCTCTCCAGTGTTTGGAATAACCAAAATGGCACTTTTTCAGATTCAGCTATGTGTATGCATGGTGAGGAAGGTAGTAGGTAGAAAAAAAAACCTAATGCATGCTCAGGTTTTACCATGATTTAAATCCCAGATAGTGTGCTCAGGAATGGGGAAGCAATTTGCCTTATAGGTAGAGAAATGTTAGGAAGGCTTCCTGAAACAATTAATGGAACAGCTTGGTAAAAACAAATGGGAAAAAAACCCCAAAACACAAAACCAGCAAAATCATCCTTCCCTAAAAATAGTTTTCAGGCCCTTCTTTTCTTTTAAAAATAAAAATTTTATTTTGGCTGAGAACAATCAACTATGTTCTACATCTGAAAAAAGGGAGAGGTTGTGGTCGCTTTCACGGGCCATGTTTTTCATATCATGCAATGAAACAAGTTCAATACACAGAGAACAGCTATGGAAGAAATTTACATTAATTGCTTTGATGCTGTATATGTGTTGATACTGCTAATCACATGATAGCAGTCACAAGTTCTACAAGTTCTAACGTGAGCTCTGACAGGAGTGGAGAAGAAGGGTGAGTTTGTTCCTTTATTTGTTTTAAATAGACACAACTTTTACTAAGGCTTGCTATCATTTCAGAAAAAAAAAAAATAACAATCTGAATTTTCAGTTAATTTCTCATATCAGTTTAGAAATCTAAATAAAATCTTATTCTGCCTATATCTTTTCTCCTCCATGAAAGTGTTTAATTTATAACAGCAAGGTACTTAAATGTTTCTAAGTGCAGCATTTGGACATCTGTTATAAGGAACAGTGTCCTCTCAGACTTCTAGGAAATTCAGAAAAGCAGATTCCACAAGAGATAGCTAGAATTGCACAAGAAAATAAATGTGCATAACAGTTTAAGGTCGTTTAGGCACAGACCATCACTTTTCAATCTCACATTTCATCTTTGCTTTGACAATATATATCCTAGAAATAAGATTAAATGTAGAGATAATGCAAACTAGATGACACTTGACACTTGTGTGTTTAACATATATTTATTTTCCTTTGCCTACTTTATTGTAATGGATGCATAATGAAAATATGTATAAAAATTAAAGAAATAATAATCAATAAAAAATAATAGGGTCTCTTGAAACAGAAGCAATGCACTATTCTGGGTTGTACAAAAATGTTAGCCTACATCTTTCTCTGAGTGCACTCAAATGTTAAAGTACTTTTTGAATTTTGTTTTATAATCCAGTAATAAGTCATCATTTATGTAAAGCCTATATAATTGATTATAATGTCAACTATATCATTTGCCCTGGAAGAAGAAATAAGTTATGTTTCATTTGAATCAATCTCTTCGGTTTAGGTTCAGTTCTTTAATGTATAACATGAGTAGGATAAAAGAAGAAACAGTTCTACCCTCTCTCCTCAAAGCCTTCTAATCAGAATTGAATTAAAGAATACAACCCATTCAGCAGTGGTCTTGCTTTTACCTAATTTTTGTTTGGTCAAGAAAATTTGGTCCTAGTTGGCAATATCTGCCTAAAGAATATCAAGATTTCATTTACTAAGGATTTCCTTATCAGCAGTAGAGCTATTTCCTAAATTTAGGCTGAGAACAAAAGCAATAGTTGCCATACTCTTCTTTTTCACCATGGCAATAAACAACTTTTTTCATTAACTCTAGGGAACCGATTTAGCAAATTTATGAGAAAATTAGAGAATAAAAGAAATACCTTCAATAAGTAAAAAGGACAAAGGAGTAGTACATTTTCTCCTTCATTACATGACAATAAATACTCATTCTGTGTTCTGAGACTGTTCATAGCCAGTCAATAATTAATAATTTCATTAACAAGAATTGCACATTAAGGTGGAATTTCTTTTGCACCTGTCCAGTGTCTTGTTTCATCCATGTGGTTCATCATACTGAGGTTCAGCAGTGAAAAGTCAGGAGGATTAAACTTCCACTTTGATACTGAGCACTTTTAAACTTAAAAATGAGCAATACTCTTATTAGACATGAGTCTAATGCTATGTGTTATGAAATTGCCAGGCTGATTGGGCTCTGAGAAACCTGGTCTATTGAAAAGTGTCTCTGACCAAAGTAGGGGATTGGAACCAGATAATCTTTAAGATCCCCTCCAATTCAAATAATTCTATGATTTTATGTATGAATTAAGATTTCTCCATTATTTATTTTAAAAATAAGCCAAATTAAGTTCAAATCAAGTGAAACACAGTGAAACTGAGTTTTTCAGTATTAGTACCTTAGGCCCAAAAACTTAAAAAACAAAATAAAACAAACAAACCGACCAACCAACCAACAACAACAAAAACAACACCAAGAAACAAAACAAAAAAAACTCCAAAAACCAAAAGCCACCAAAAAACAAACATCATTTCAATATCACAATAAAAATCACATTTTGCCAAATAAAAAAAACCCCCAAACTATCAAGAAACCCAGCTTGCAAAGGGTTTGACTTCAATTTCAACCCAGTGTGAATTAAATGTGACTTCTTCAGTATTTATGGAGTAACAGTGTTCCAGGACTAGTGCAAGGGAGGTCAAACTTGAATTGCCTTCTCTTCGGACAATGTACATCTCAGCCTTTTTGCCTTCATAGTCTCAGATTTATTTATAACTGTTTGTATTAAGAAAAATAGTGATCCCTAGGTCAGCCATTTCTTGGAACTTAATCACTGACTGCACGAAGAGCCTAAGGCAAAGCCACATCTCCTCTGGCCAGTGTCTGCCTGCTTGTTAGGAGCTTCTTTCTTTGTCTGGTATCACTCCTTAATTTAACTTCTTGGTGAACTTCAAAAAGTAAACTGTCGCTTTGGTTTTGTTTTGTTTCCTCAAGTATTAATTCTAATCTTAAAACATTAATTTGCCTGTGTTGTCTTCAATTAATGCTTAAAACATCCTCAAAATGCACAATCAAAAATCCAAGTCAGGTATATTTTGGTTTCTCTACTCTTTTCTACAAATTTATGTCCATTGTCACATCAGAAGAGAGACAACAATTGTTTTCAGAGAACATTGTTTTCAATGTACATACTTCTACACAGAAATATTATTATTTAACCCCTGGAACAGATTTATTTATCAACCTGCATAAGAGGAAATTGCAATAAACACAGTGAGGGCACCTATCTGGCAATAGAACTTAGATCTGGCAATGTTATATCTGGCAATAGAATATTGGGTTTTTTTTATGAATTTATGATTAGTTTATGCCAAAAAAGAATTTATTTGTATATTTGACATTAGAAATTATCATTAAAATAACTGTGATTGAATGTGTTTGGGAAAAAAAAGTCTTTATGGTTTAATATCATTGCTCAGCATTTTAGAATCTGAGAACAAGACATCAAAGCAAAGTTCCTCGTAAGCATCTGTAGCTTTGTGGTACAAGAACTATTTCTGAGTTCATAACTGTTCAGAATAAGAAACTTATAGAAAGGGAGTTACACAATTCCTCTATGGTTTTAAAATCCTGCCTATTTTGTAAGTAATCTTATTCTGCCTTTATGTAAGAAAGGTATAAAAGAGTTTCTCAGGAGCCTCTGAGCTTACTACATCTCAGATTTAAATTTGTCCAATAATATATCATTCTTGAAAATATCTGATGTCAATTTTAATTAGCTTAAAGTGTGATATTTTGTTCATGTGACTGTAATTCTGTCACTTCCTCATTTAGAGGCTGGCATTTGTAAAAATATTTGTTGGGTTGAGGTACTTTGTTTAATATAGCCTTCTATTTTTATTTTCCTGGATTATCAAAAGGAAAAGAGGAAAATGATTATGCAATGTTTCCTCAAAATTCCTTGAAAGCACAGTCTCCACTAAAATTAACACTGAGTGCATTCTCAGTGGAACAAATGCAAGCCATAATGCACTGTCCATTGAGTAGGCCACTTTTTGATGGAAAAGGAGATGTAATTTTTAACAGTGAACTCCACAAAGAGGAATTTATTCGATTTATGGATTCTAATTTTGGTATTCCCTTGTGCTTCTGCCTGTCTCTTGGTATTAAACTTATCTTCCTTCTGTCCATTCCTTCACACCTTTTAGTTTCTATTTATCCCTCTGTTAATTTTCTGGTTTATATTCACACACAGCACATATTGTTTTCATTTCCCGAATCCAAACCTAGTTCCTATCTGGTCAAGTCTCTGAAATTTTCAACCTTCAACATGAATTCTATGTATTCCAAAAAACCTGACATTTTTCTCCTTATCTGTGTAGTTAAGGTACAAAGGTACTGAAAGGATGAAACTGTTTTGATACATACTGAAAATCCAACCAACCCCCACATTTTAATACCCTTTCATATTTGTGTGCATTTAAATTTATAGAAATTAGCAAAGCATCTGCATTTAGTCAGAACTTTACAGAAATACTTTACAAAATACTTATTTTCTACCTTGACAAATATTTTATCTCTCACACCAATTCTCCATCACATTTTACTGAGATTTTCCAGGAAGACTAATCCCAGGGCAAACTGCTTAAAAGCAACTGAAAATATGTAACAGAAATTCTCATTTTACAATGTGTCATAATAAATACCCACATTTGTCCTGAAAAAGGTCAGTGTTGAAGGTAACAAAGTTTTTCTTTGTGATCTGGTGTAATTCCTTTTAGGTACTTACAATGCCTCAGTGTTTAAATGTGTAAAACCTGGAAGATTAAAAGAACTAAGGAACTTTCTCATGAACAAGTTTTTCCTGACATTTGTGACAGGCTGTAAGCTGGTAACAAACCAGATCTGTAATAGTTTTACCATCCCTGTAATCAGCACAAGGAACAGAATCTTACCTATTCAGTGACAAATAACCCCCCTAGTCTCTTCTTCTCAAATATACTCAGCTGTAGCCTTATAAGGAATTATAAACCTCAATTTGCTTGTGAGGATTTCTGTTTCTAAGCTATGCAAGTTCTGTTCTAATTACCAGTGTTGCCAGTTATTGATTTACTTCAATTCTTTCCCAACAGCTTTAGTGGAGTTACTTTATTTTTTTCTAATAAATATCAAATGAAATAGTTTTGTTAACTACTCTGTCTGTACTGTGGAACAGATCTAGCTGAAAAGTTGGATAAATTTGCCCTCACTGAGCTCCATGCTGTGGGGGTTAGATTGCCACAAGCACATGCTCAAGCTATTTTAAGACAAACTGGCACACCTTTATTCTGTGCTGAGCCCTGGAGTGCAGACATATGCTGTAATGTTTAGTCATGAGTAATACAAAGACATCCAGGTCCTTTGAAGCTCAGAAAATCCCACTTCCTTGTTTCTCAACCAATATAAATTATATACCTGGTATTTCCAAATACATCCTGTGCACTTACAGGCATGATTTCACTAAGTTAAATATGCAAAGGAAAACAGTGTAAGACACATTTAAAAGGTACACTCTCAGCAGTCAGTGAAGTTGAAAAGACAGTGTCCTTGATGCATACTTGGAATTTTTATCAGCCCCTGCTGGACTAATTTAAGATTAATTTTTTGTTCCAAGAGAATTCAGCAGGGGACCTGGTCCTTATATCTTGATAAACTGTTAAAATGATCTTTTAGACTTTGTGTTAGTCCAGATAATCTTAAAACATTACTAATTACTCATAAAACATATATTTAAAATTTGTTATTCTAGAGTTTCCAAGATACTCATAAATCCTGGGAAACATTAAGGAGGGGAAGAGCTTAAAATGGAAGTTATTTTAAAAAATAAAATAAAATTATGAAAAAAATCTACTCCAGAAGTAGAAATGCATAGCTACCTTTTGCTATCATAGGTTATCTGGGAGATGACATATGGACCAAAATATTCTTTAAAAGAGCTTGCTCTTTGACAAAATGGCCCATAACCATCTAATGTTAGTGTTGATCCAGTGCAAGTCATATTGTTATATGATGTCAACAGAGTGGAGGCATTTGCAAACCAAGGGCAAAAATTGTAGCTCATTTAGATAACTCACAGGAAGTATATTGGTTTGCTATACATGTGCAATCTGAGCACAGAAGAGTTCACCCAGGGAAAACAATTTGTTATAGCATGAATTTGGCAGTAGTGGTTGAAACAAAGGACAGGGCCATAAACCTTCTTCAGTTTTCTGTATTTGAAAATATCCTGCTCTCTTCAGTCCCTCACTTTTCATTACTACACACAACAGGATGCTCAGTTTCCTCTAAAAAATAATCATGAGCACTTGACTGTGGGTGATTATTTATCTTTCTGAATAATTTTAGACTTCTTAAGAATGTATCCACATATTATTGTACCAGTTATTATAAATATAGTATTGCATTTCTGCAATAATTACTCATTCATTGGAAGAGTGCTTATTTGATTGTTTGCTGTTACACATACATGGTAAAAGAACTGAATGTTGGGGTAGAATAGGGGCTGCTCTCTAATAACTGATAAATATTTGATCAACATATATATCAACATTGTTACTGGGATTTTTAATTCATAATTTTACTAGGCTAAATCAACAATGCTGAAGGCAAAAAAAAAAGCAGAGAAAGCAAACTGTGGTTCACTCTAACAAACGCTTGGGATGTTGTTATAAGCCATGACACTGACTGTGTATAGATGAACTTTCCAATTAGTTTCAGATGGTCAGTCTGGCTACAAAACTGCAAAATAAAAGAGGAAGGAGTAAATTAAAAAAACATGTCCCAGTGTAGTGAGGTCAGGCAGATAGTAGAAAGTTTTGTGTGAGCCAAAGACTCTAGAGAGAAGTGGAAGAGCAGCACCAAGGGAAACTGAGCCACTGCAGTGGTGAGCTGATGACAAAGGGGCCTCTTCACCCCTCGTGCTCCTGCTCCCAACTCCTCAACACCAATTGCCTTCCCTTGTCCCAGCATTGATGCTCCTCTGTCCCCACAGTACACTCATTCAGAGAACTAAATTAGCAGAAAACAAATCTCTGCTGTTATGTTCACAGCTGAACTGTCTCACTTGAGTGTCTGAGCTCATAAGTGAATTATCAGCAGCTAGAAATGGAGGGAAACTGCTCCTTTCTACCACAGTTGAGACTTTATCAAAACCTTAGAGATTCTACTAAAAAGAACACACTTTTGGATGTACTTAACCCTTGAAAAAAGCTAAAAATAATGTTTGTTTCCAACAGCAATTTCTGGTAAGATAACAGAAGTAAGGCCATCTTCAGTACTGTCTGATACTCCTGATGATATGTTGTGATTATTCACCTGTCTGTGGGAGATGAATCAAAGCCATCACTGATCACCATCTTAAAGATTACTCTGAGGCTGAAGGATAAAAAAATCTCACGTAAAGTAAAGAGAAAAAATGTGGTTAAGTGAGCAACATTGATGAGAGTCTGCATTTAAAAGACTTCTCTACTGAAGTTCATATACTAATTTTTATGTACCTATAATTTTAATTAAGATTCTTCATTAAGCTAATTGCTACTGAATATCTTATGTCTGAATGCGGCATTGCGTCGTTTTCCCCAGTCCTGGGCAGCTCTGGAGAGCCTGGCTAAGGTGCTGCTTCTTGGTGGGACCAGGCCTGCCATGTGGCCTGGGCACTGTGGCATTCAGCGCACCGGGGTGGGGCTGGCCGTGCTCTGTGGCCGGCGCTGGGACGAGACAAAGAGGTGAAGGAATGTCCAGTCTGTCCGTGTGGTTGGCTGGAGAGCTTTTACTGTCGTGTGGAGATGTAATGGAGAACTGTGGCCGCTCCTTAGTGCCGCATGGACAAAATGGCGCTGGGACTGAGGGAGCGTGGGATTTTATAGGGGGCGGGCCGATGGGGGCGGAAGCCCCCTCGCCCAATGGGGACAGGCAACAGGGGAGTGACGTGGACCACGGCAACCAATGGGGACACGACAGAGGTGTGTACAGGGTTCCGGGACGAATAGGGAGTGCGGGGATGGGGTAACAGACACAGAACTCTCAGGAGTGGACAGGGGGGTGGTTACAGGAGTGACGTGGGCTAGCTCCAATGCTCGTGGGGGCAACAGGGGTGTACAGGGGTACATAGAATCGGCTAACTAACATATATCAGAACCCCTAATCTGAACCCAAACCCAGGATACAACATCTGATTGTTGAGCATTGGTTTCTATGAAAGAAAATATCTTATAGCCATGCCTGTCTACTAAGGGAGGTACCAGAGCTGTGAAATTACCAGAGTTTAAACTTTTTGAAAGCACAAGACTCCTAAAGCAAGTTAGTAGGTCTCACTGTGAACAAAGGGTGATAATAGAAGGTACAGTAGATATCCTTCCAAAGCATGTATAAAACTGAGATATATCAATGTATTTTTGGAACTGAGATAGAAAATGAATAAATGTTTATGGAGAAGTCTGCCTCTGATGGAAACTGGGGAGACCAGAAATCAGCTTTGAGGTGATGCCTGGATTTGCTGGTGCGGAGCAAAGTCCCTCTTGGTTCTTAGCTCTACCATAACATTAATATACATAACATCTCAAAGTGTACCTGGCCTGTAAGTCAATCCTGCATAGGAGACAATACTCAAAAGTTAATGCCTACCAAGACTGTGTGCACATAGGAAGTCAATATATGTCCATAGTGCACCACTGAGCCCTCATTCACTGAAGTAGGTTTGCTAAAATAGCTGTGATTCATTCTCCAGAAAAGAGCACATCAGGAATGGAGTCTGGGATAAAAACGAGCCCAAAAAAGACAATTCTGAGAGACACAGAATTGGTGACTAGACTTTGTCAGTAAGGAATGCCTCTCTGACATCTCTTTGTCAGTAAGGAATACCCTCTGCCATGCCTGTGAGCAGCACACATCTCTCTCTTAATTTATCATGGAATTTTCAGGTATCATTTCCCTGATCTCTGAAATAAAATTCTGATTTCTACATTTCTTGAGCAGCAAACAGTTAGGGAAAGATCACACTGAATACAGGTGCCAAAGAAACTGTCTGAGGGTATTACTATTCAGATATACCTGGTATGTTTAGAACACACTTATTAACATATTTGAGGAATAGGAAAAATTATTTTAAAAGCACTAGTCCTAAATTACTATGCTAGCAAATATATATGTAGAAGATTTTCAAGAGCAGAATTAATGAAACTTAATTTCCAGTGGTTTGGGGTTTTTTTTATAATTTAGAGATTTTTTTCATGACAATAAGAGCTCTTAATTATTACTTTTGTGGGAACATTCATTATGTCTTGCATTTGTATGGATTCTCTGACATATTATAGGGGATAAAGGATCATCCAGTCTTCCCCTTGTTGGATTGTGTAGCAGAACCTCTGTTTTTTAACAAGTTTTTCTGTTTTCATGAAGTACAATATTTGTAAATCCTCTACATTTTTACTTGTGTTTAAATGAAAACCTTTTTGGTGGGCAAAAGATGAACATATATTTTCTGTCATGCAACATGGGAACATCTTAGTGTCCTCAATAAAGCAGGCTTAAAAACAATGTGCTTCAAAGATGGGTTTCAGAGCACTAACAAGAGTTGCCTCAAAATAATGCAGTGTCAGAGAATATTCCTTCTAAACTTAACATAAGTAAAGTAAATGCAGAAATAATGGACACTGAATATGGAGTATTTGTCTAATTTAAAGTTATAAATATTGTTCCATATTTTTACGGAGGTCCTCTCAGTACAGATTTGTCCCAAACTCATTACCATTGCCAAAAACTTATCTGGTGTTCTTTCTACTTGTAAACTTGTACTTTTTTATACACATATTTTATCTGACATCTGAATTAACACTTAAGACAACTTGTAGAAGCAGACACATTTGCTAACATGATGAAGCACAGAAAAATGTAGAGCTAAATGCTGCATATTCCAAAGGAGATTTATAAAGCTCAAGATAATGTGCAAGTTCTCAGATCAAACACAAAAACTCACATAATAATGCTTCTCCATGAAGAGCAGAGATGACAGGAAGGGTAGAGAATATAAGCCACATAATGGGGACAGTTTTAGTTCTATCCAGTAAATCAAAGCTTGGCAATGATTGCTAAAGTTATGATCCAAGATAAGACCCCAAGGAAAGTGATTAAAGCTGTTAAGCAGAGTGTGGCCAGTGCAGCAAATGTTACCAATTCAGAGCAGAGATTTTGCTGCTGAGGGGATTTTCCTTTCAAGAACCAGATTAGTTATCCCAGATGTGTTAGAAAAAGCATTTTAAAGAGATTGCATGAAGGCCACTAGAAAATGCAAAATAAAAAAGAAAAATAAAATCTCCTTCACACTAATCTAAAAGGAACATTGATACAGAGAAATTTATAAAACCTTTCTTCCAGCCAGACACATCAAGAAAAACAACCCCATATGAACAGCACAGGAAAGCTATTGTGAAGTAAGATAAACATGGAGTTGTTTATTTTGACTAGAAATTAGACAATCTGTTCTATACTATTTTTCTAATACTTGAAATAGCTTCCCTAGATGACCTAAAATTTAGACTATGATGGTACATTTATAGTCTGGTTTCACGCTTTGATTTGGTTGGTTTTGAGGATTCATTTTTGGGCTTTGGGTTTTTCATTTTGTTTAGAGTTTGGTTGGAGGTTTTTGTTTGTTTGTTTGTTTTTTAATCTAGGAGATTTCATACTTCAGTTGCCTCCTTAAAGGCACAATATGAGAACTGTTCACTCTGATGGGTCTCTTTTACTCAAAATGCTAATATATATGGAACTCAGAATTTAGTAAATCTAACAAATGGCTCTACTTTTAAATGACAGAACCATACTGGTTGGGTTTACTCTGTGTTGATAGGGACCTCAGAGCATCCCTGCCTTAAAGCAGCTATGGAGCTGGACCACGTTGCTCATGCCCTGGGAACATTCACATCTCAGAGAAGATCTGGACATTCAGGTGGCTGCTGGAGCGATTGACTAAACGTATCTGATCACTATGATGATTGGTTGACTGTTTATATTATCTGGCAAAAGAGAACATCACAAACTACAGTTTTAAGTTGCTTACAGTATATGAGTAATGGCTCATACTCCCTGACTGAAAAGCTGAATACAATATTAATTTCTTTTTTTTTTTTCTTTTAATGATTGCTAAGAATATGAGCATGAGACTTAGAAAGTACCATTTTTAGAAGACAGTATTTCTACCTAAGAGCTGTGGTTGTTATAAGACAGCATGCTTTGCATCCATGAAAACAAGTACATTTGGTTTATGTAATAAACACATGGCTACTCATAATAACAAAACTAAATAGTGCTATGTCCCTAAAAATAAATCAAACTTTAAAAAAACCACAATTATTATTTTTTCCTTTGTCATTTACATCTGTTCCATGTCCTCACAGTGCAAAGATTTGGGAACCAGTGATAATTACTATAGAATAATTAACAAGGCAGTAGTGTCTAACAGATAGACTTTTTGCAGTAGACTTTTTTTATAAAAGCCCTTCAGTCCTGAGGTCAGTGTTAACAGTGGATTTCTAGAAGAATAGCAACAGGGAAATTTTATATTGCACTCCTTTTATTAATAAAAATAAATTGGTCAAGTCTATATTGCAGAAAGTAGCAAACTACCAAGTTTCCCAGTTTGGAACTAAGTTTATTAACTTGTCATCTGATTAACACTTCTAAGGTATTCACCTGGCTAACCTGCTTCCAGAATCTAAGTGATCATCTTTTCATGTCAAAACACTGTGACATTGGCTATCCAGGTCCCTCAGAGCTACTCTGTGATGTGAGCATAACATTCATTGCAGTGTTTGAATGTGATCTCTGTAAATCTGAGAGAAAAGGGACAAGTGGAGGAGAAAAATGTGTCCTTCTGGAATATTAGAATACTGACATGAAGGGTAATTAAAGGTTATGTGTTTACTTTCAAGATGCTTAAACCAATGATTTTGTCTAAAAATGCTTAACCAATGATTTTTAAAAATATATGGACTTCAGAGCCATGTATGAATCCATTCTGAATGACTATAGCTTATCTGTATGTCCTTATATGACTTTTGCCATTATGGAAGAGAAATGCCTCTAGAATAATTATTTAGTTAGTTAATGAAATATTTTCTTTAAAATATATGTAGCAGAATGGCTAAATTACAGTCATCAAATTTACATGGACAAAGTTCAAATAGCCATCTACATAGCTGAAGATTATTTGCCATTGTGAAAAGACTTAATAAACAAATGTTCTTTTTCCCTGAGATATTGGAAATTTTTTTGACCTTCTACTTTATTTCCAGTTCCACAAGAATCCAGCATCTCTGGTTGGCATAGTGTAGTACAATTTTCAATTATTTTGCTTTCCTGGATTAATCTGGTTTTATTTCTTTTAGCAAAAAACATAAACATGGGTTTCTAGTCTACAAATGTCTAACAAATATTAATTCAGATTTCTTGACATTTTTCATCATCTATCACTAATCCTGGTGTTTTACACAAATTATGACTCAGTTGCATGATGCCTATGTGAATTCTGGCAGTTTTAACTGAATATACTTCAAAAATTACATACAAGAGAGAGGAGGGGGAGGTATTCAGCTAATTGAACTTTGCTACAGTGTTGTCACAATTGTTTAAACAATGAAAGAGATAAACTTCAATGAGTAATGGTGGGTTAAACAAATTCCTGTATGTCCCTCATGTATATCACTTGCTGTTTTAAGGTGTGCTTCATTGAAGTCAAAAAACACTTTGAGATCTTCAGATGAAAGGTACTACAAAATGAAAAGTGATCTTATTAGTTTGTGTATTCCAAGCCCCTTTAGAACAGCTGCAAAATCCATAAACTGGAGTTTGCATTAGAATCTTTGATCTTAGCTAAATTCTTTATCTTTGAATTAGTGGATTAAAGAAACAAAAACGAAATATAACCTTTCCTCAGCATTTGAGTCTTGTTTACCCTAATGCATTATACAGTGCATAGTATGTTGTTCTTGATCCTCCAAGTTATTCGGAATTAATGAATAATATAATAAAACCCATCACATCTTCAGTTTTAGGATAGTAAAGTAGTTTATATACTCAAATTAAGTAAAGAAATTATGTTATGTTCTCATTCTAGGTACTTGAAAATTGAGGCAAGCATAAAAAAGTTCGTCTTGTTTGAAGAGCATGGACTGGAATTGCATACATGAATTAGACTTCATACAATATTTGCTCTGACCAAAGCACTAAGACTTATCACATCTGCTCAGATGATGTCCCAGGAGTTTAATCTGTACTGCAGAACTAGACCAGGACTGCTATTACTGTTATTTTATTGTTATAGTGCCCCTTAGACTCATACTTTAGTTTCCCTCTCTGTAACAGAAATGGGAGAGGTTAAGTGTTTTACTACTCTAGTTGCTCTGTATAGTATCCTCTGCAGAGTACGTTTATACTCCCAGTCTTGTAAATATTGCACATAAGAGAAACTTGCATAAAAAAGGAAGACATGAGGTTTTTAGAGATGTGCTCTGGTTATAATAGTAAAATAATCACAGAACACAGACAAGACCCCTTGTATGGAAAAATGACTTTCAAATACATCTTTATGTAGAGTATTTTGCTACCAATCTTGGGTTTGTTTGTTTTGGTTCTTTTGATTTTTTCTGACTGTTCTGTAAATTGGAACTTTAGCTGCTCTTACAATCAGATTTAAATTGTTCTTGCTGTCTCACTTTAACATTTATTGTTCAGTAATTTAAATGTCATTTCTCAGAAACAAATATCCAGGACAAAAGGAAGCTATTGCATAGTTGAATGGTGTTTAAAGGCATGAAGATAAACAAAGTCTATTGTAATTATGCCAGGGGCATAATTTTGACTGTTCTACTCTGCCTTCTATAATTAGTCTTGAAAGGAAATACTGTTATATTCAGCCATGAAATGAAGTGGAAGAACTGAGTTTATTAGAGATTAATAAAGTCTCCATGAACATTCCTAAATAGATACTGAATCCTTAAGTATAGATTATAGGTCAGAACATGTTGCCACTACTTTCTCAGAGGGCAAGAAATTGAGTACACTATATTAACTAAAATGAGAGTGAATGGAGGACTGTCAAATGTAATGGAAGATTTTAACAAATTACACCACAGAAAAATATGTGTAGTATTTTTATTACAACATTTAAATGTATTTTAAACAGTCTTATTACTGTGATGCTTTATGAAAAAAATCCACAACTCTCATTACTGAAATTCATTGCAGCAATATGTGCATGTTTAAGTAGTATTGCTCATTTATAAAGACATTTAAATGTAATTTTCTGAAAAAATCTAAACTATATTACCAAGCTACATTACCAAACTATATAAATCCCTTACATTTGAAATTGTGTCTTTTTCCATCCAAGAAAGTTCTAGAGATAAGTGTCAGCTAGCAATGATTTCACTTTTTCTTTCCTAAATGGTACACAGAATATAGAAAGTGGTAAAGCTATTGTATAAGCTTTTCAGATTAAGCATTACTGCAATCCCTCATCACTGCACGGTAAAGAGCAATATCAATGGAAAAGGTAAACCTAGGTGGGAAGAAGAGAATATAAATGTTTCCTTCATCAGGAATGCTGGAAAACACTCTCATTGGCACATCTAAAAACTATCTTCATTCTTTAAATTATTCTATTTCCCATAATAAATTTCTCCCTGTTGACACAAGTTATTTCCAGGCAATTGTGCTTGAAATTTTTAAAAGCTCACAAGAAAATCGACAAAAAAATATCGTTTTCAAAAAAGCAGTCTTCAATGAAACCATTCTTACCTTGTATAAGACTCCTGGTGGAGTCACCATCCCTGGAGGTAGTTAAGGAAAGACTGGATGAATGCCATGGTCTGGTTGACAAGGTGGTGTTAGGTCATAGGCTGGATGCCATGATCTCAAATGTCTTTTCTGACCTGGTTGATTCTGTGGTTCTATGATTAAGTGATATATATGTTGTAAATCTGACACAAGGCAAACCCCATGGACTGCCCATTCTCTGGCACTGTCATCTAAATTAACTTTGTGTATCAAATGATAATTGACTTGATTTGCAAACTCTGAAACGCTTTGTGTTGCAAAACAGAAGTCACAGTTGCTCTGAACAAAACTCACAAACTCACCAAACAAAACTCACAAACTCAAAACAAATAAAACCCCAAAGAAATCATATCATTTGGAATAAATATTGAAAAATGACCAATGTATTAAAGCATCTCACACTCCCTTCTACATGCATAATTCTGCATTCAACACATGCTTTAAAATATGGTATATCTTTATATCATCTGATATAATTTGTCATATATTATATTTCTTAGGGAAGCTGTAAGTTATAGATCTTTTTCCAGTGGAGCAATATTCCTTATTTCTGTATATATATGTCCATTACTTCATTAAATACTATTAAGCACTTTGAGAGTGATTAGAGTTACTCAGGGAATTTAGTCCACCTAATCCACAGAGGACTAGATATCTGCATCACTGGAGAAATACAAGTCACTACCCCTAGATGGATTTTTTTTCTTTTTAAATACTTTTTGTATTTGAAAAAACTTTTGAGACTGGCAGGAATTATGTGTGTCTATGTGTGTGTGTGTGTGTGTGTGTATTTTGGGCTTTCAAGTTTTTCTTAATTTTCTCCTGTGTAAACTGCTATTATAATTATATTTTCTTAGGGTAGAACTATATGTGCAGACATGAAGTTCCAGAAAAAAATTCCAATTAATTTAAAAAAAAAAACCAAACCTTTATCTGGAGACGCTGGACATTTTTTTGAGCTATTCTGGGATAAATCCAAATTTATTTCAGTGTACCAAAGTGGTACTAGATTATGATATAATGCAACAGAAAATTCAAGTATTATAAGTTATCTATTGACCTCAAAGGTCAGAAAAATGGCATAGTTGGGTGGAAGTCACTCAATAGGACTATTTACACTGACATGGGTGATCAGCTGATTCACAACAGAGTACACCTCATTTTGTTTGAATACCACTTATTCAATGATTATGTGAAATAGTTATTGAATATAATTGGAGATTGGTTGTCATGAGAAATGAATTTGCATAATTTATTATGTATGTATGAGTATTATTATGTATCTGTGAGTTAGAATTTCATGTAAATAAAATTTTGTGTGTTTCCTGATATTAATAATTTCTTATTTTGGTAAGATTAGAAATAACTGGCCTAGAGATAACTAGCATATATAGAAGACCTTATTTTCAAAAAAAGGTGGATTTATTAGCCAGGCACTTTCAAATCCAAAATACAACATAATTGTAAAAAGTACTGTCTAGAGTTAATTTTTGTTGCCAAAATATGTTTATATTTATAGGAAAGGTCAAAAATATGCCTTTAAATATATTGACCTGCATGAATATACTTTCAGAAATTTGGAAGACACATATAACTGAATGTTTGCTAAAGCCTAAAAAAATTGTATGCAACCATTGCATAACCTCTACTGAATAAGGTAAAAATACAATAGATGTTGGCTTACTTATAATTTCCATTTGGCACTTTATAGATTGCTAGAATTTTCAGCATCTTCTTACATATTTCTTATCAGAAACAGTGAAAAAGGTGAAGTAGAATATGTAATGCAGAAAAGTATCCATATCTTTCCTGCAATATAACATGAATTCCTGAAATAAAATAGTAGACGGTGTGATAGCTGAGCCTAGTCCGTTTTATCTAATTTTAATCTATATATATGTGTGTGTGTGTTTGTGAAGGTGCATGTATATATTTAAATTATATATACATATAAATAATATATACATATAAATAAGTTATCAGAAGAATATTTAAATTCTCAGTCAAATATATACACTAAGTAGTATTTTTTTTCAATAAGTAATCCATTTATATCTACACAGTAAGTCACTAGAGTTTGCATTGCATCTTCCTTTGAATAAAGATCAACGTACAGATACATTTCTGTAGGAGCTAAACAAGGGATTAATCAAAATTTTGAGAGGTCCCAGGTGCCTGATCACATTTGGTTTCCAAAAGTAAATCTCTTTTTATACCACTATGTTTTCTGAAAGGTCTTTTTGTTTTTGTCTAAAATGGAAACTTTCAGGCAAGAAACCACTGTCCTTATCTTCAGTCAGAGATATAGGTAACAATTTCATTTACTTCTTCACATCAAACTAGTATATCATGGAATAAATTGCATAGCTTGTAGAATCACTTGATAAGGTAAACAAATGAGAGTCTTCAGATTTATATTACATTGCGGAATGAATTGTTTGAGGCAAGGTATGTAATAAAAGCTCCAACACTAGAAAAGAATAAAAGATTGTTGAAAGGAGGAAATGAACTATTTTTGAAACTTGGATGGAACTATTTAATAAAAATATAAGAATGGTAAATATATATTGTGTCTATACAAAGATAATAAAAATTGAATTCTGAGAAAAAGAAAAGCGGTCAGACAGAAATATACTAGAAACCTGCTAAAAGTGAAATCTCTTATTGAATTAATAATAGAAAAAAAAAAATTTGTCCAACATAACTCTAACTTCAATTTGAAATTAGCAAAGCCTCTCCTAAAAATGCTCCTATTTCCATTCCAACATGGAATGGAAAAATTGTTCATAAAGAGTTCATCTTTGTGAAAAGATCAGTCTCAAAATGCTGCTGCGGTCAGCTTCTCAAGACACTTCTGCTTGACAAACTATGAATGAATAAATTAAATTTTCTGAAGGAAACAGTATCTTTTTTTGGAGAATGTGCTTGTATTTTCTGAGTTTTTTCCTGGTTGTTTATTCTGAAGTGGTAGTCCTTAGTCATCTGTGGTTGGAGTTCATCTTGTTGCTTCTGATGGTGCTCCTTTTAGCCATTTACTGACATGCTGACACAGCCTGACTTCCAAAACACTTGTGTGCTGAACTAATCCTGAGGATTTCACATCGAAGAAATTCGCATTTCAGTCAAGGTAGTTGCAATATGAAAAGAAAAAAAAAAAGGCAAAATAAAATGGGTTACTGCAAGGTTTCCTTTTATGATTAGATATTTATGAAATGTTGTAAAGTAAATTGAAACATAGAGAATATATATGTAACTGTATATAAATATGTGTGGGTTTATATATGTAACATGTATTTTCATCCACACACCATAGATTTATGGACATACTGTTACACTACTTACACCTGGATTTTCCTGCCTTACAACAGAGTGCTTAATAATAACATATTTAATTTCCATCTGAGGAAAATATAGGTTTTCTTTTACTTTTTTTTTTTTTAATCAGTGTTTGTTCTGATTCTAGAAAGTTGCCTAGAATACTATTTACGTTACAGCCAGTTGATTAAAGGATTATATTTTCTGTAGTTATATAAATATATTGTTTGTTATTGAAGTGTATAGCTATAAGTTTATAGAGACAGTTTAATTCCTGGAGCCAGTATTTTTTCTTTAAGAAAACTGATTTCTTCCTGGCTAAGTTGAAAGATTCTGAAACACAAGGAACTTCATATTTTAATATAACTTTTATATTGGAATAAAAAGTTTGAAAATACGTATACAAATACAGGCGTATTTTTTTATTTTCAAAAGAAACTGGCAATTTTTGTTCCAAGTACATGCATTAGTATTTTTTCAGTTCTAATATTTAAAAATTCAAAACACAGAAAGATTTTTTTTCATGTTAATTGGCTCTTTTATCTAAAACTAAGTCTCTTAGGAAAATGAAAATTTAGTTCTGTTGCATTTATTTTATTGAAGTAGGATTTATTTAAATTTTGTTGCTTCTGCATGTGCATTAATAAAAACATGTAATTTCCTACAAAATGTAATAACAAATAAATAAAAAAAAATAACTCCCCAAACTAGTGGACATCAGTGCTTCTTAAATTTGCCAGGGTAAAGTCGCACTGGTAGAACGTAGAATCCACTAAAGAAAAAAAATATGTTCAAGTTTTCTCTGGAGCTTACCTAGGCCAACGTCTTGTTCAAAAAGCCAGTTCCAAAATTACCTCAACATGTTACAATATTTAATAAGTACTGTTTGTCCCTGAGCAGGTGGCCATACACTTTTAAATACAGATTGGCAGCAAGAAAGGTGTAGTAAGTAAAGCTCAAACTGACTTGTAAATGCAAGTTGATAAATGCCTAATACAGTTCAGCACCCTAAAAGTTCAGCTATGGCATTAACTTACAAAAGTCTTCAGTCTAATGATTGCCTTAAGGTCTCATAAAGCATCTGTAGTGAGGATAGGGACTGTGCCTTTGTATTCTGTTTATTTTCAAAGCCTGCACTATAAGAATGAATTCTTTACTGAATTCACTGAAGAGCAAAACCTGAAAGGCAAAGTATTTACCAAGCTTTAGAATTTATCCTGAAGTTTTCAAATTAGATCTTGACGAACTTTCTGAAAATCATTTATGAATTGATCAGAGCCTAATAAAACTGAATAGTAATGAAATCATATATCTATATATAAAACAACTTTAATTATCAGCTCTTACAAATGAGTTCACATATTATCCAAGTCCTTGAAGCTATGTCCTCCCATCTGTTTTTAGGAAAATAATGTCTTTTTGTCACCTCACCAAAATATGGAAAGTATAAGTTGAATTCTGTGTAGAAGATGTCTGATGAAGTTTACTGGCAGAAAGGAACCAGTAGATGAAATCATATGAGGGATCTTTTATATATTGAAAATGAAGCCACATATTTGATATGCCATTACTGTTGCTGGTGCTCACAAAAGCAATCTCAGAAAGGAAGTGTGGTCTTGATTAAAACTAGTTCATCACAAACAAAAACACTCTCTGAAGCAGATCATTTTGATTTATAACCCTCTAGGAAGTGCAATTTTGCCCAACCAAAGGCTATCATAGAAAACAGAAGTGTGTGTGTTTCTACAAACACTGAAACTGGATAATTTTTAAGGTCTCTCCCAACCTTGATGATTCTGTGATTCTGTGAAACTCATGGTACATAAATTTGCTATTGTAATTGAGCAATAGGAGAGTATCAACATGTTAATAATGATTTTATTGGTACAAAATTTATTTGGACACAAATATTTGGCATTCAGGTAGAATCATCAATCATCCAGTTTATTATAATTATAATAAAGTAACATTTTCATGCATTTTTATTGCACACAAAACTGTCCATGAACAATAAATAAATCCACATGTCAAAAATAATCTGTACTATTATACTTTTTAATCATGTTATCCTAAAGTGATAGTGTTTCAATATATCACTGTGTTTCTTCCAGAAACGAAGAAAAGCAAAGGTGATTTTGATCCGATTGTCATTAAAATTAATAGAAAAATTTTCATGAAGGTGAGAGACACTGTACACAGCAGCTCTACTGGCTCTTTTGTCTGAACAAAAGAAAATACATGCCCACTAAGTGTGTAAACTGGCACTGCTCTACCTCAGAGGACTTGTCTACTATCAGATAAATGTAATTCATTAGATTGCTATCCAGAAAACCCTTTGAGAATACTTGCAGAAAGTGAGAAAGAATTGAGTGGATTTCCTTATATTCTTCTTACTTTAATTCCAAAATGGTCTCCTCTCTGCTTGCTCTTGTATTCTAACTCTCAAGTATTTTTTTTCCAAATTATCCACACTTAAAATTTTACTTAAAACCTTGCATACATATTTTTCAGAAGTTATGGAAATACTTTAAAGAGTAGAAGCATTGATATTGATGTTAATATTGATATTGATATTATTTCAAGGCGTACCAACAAAATGGTCATGAACACAATTGTACTACTCTTGCTTGGTTATCTTAGCACTATGACTTGCCACTAGTTCTTTGTGTCATTCCCTCGCTGGCAGTGAATCATTCACTGCATTGGCCCACACCACAGCATGTGACTTGTGTCCAAGTCAGGCTGACTAAAGAAATGACTGAAGAAATGGCCAGATTATCTCCTGTCCCACATACACAATACTGCCTCGTTTGGAAGGACAAAAAGTTTAGATTTAAAGCCAGGCCTGTTCTCTCATCCCGAGTTTCAAAGAACTAATTCTAGTTTGTTTTACTTATTATTAGTAGTAATTCAGGAAGAAATTTACAAGGTCAATAGTTCAGGAAAATTATCGACCTGGATTGTGTGAAGCGTCTTGTAAGTATGTAACTACTTTAAAGCACGTGTTTCTTATCTTCCCTATTATAGTACTTTGATCAAAGATGCACCAGATAGCTACCATGAAATCCATCAAAAATGTCCAATACTGAGATGAGATTTGGAAAAGTTTTTTAGGGGTGGGGTTCTCTGGGTTGTTTTTGGGTTTTTTTGGTATATTATTTATACAATTTTACTAGTAATTTTATAATTTTCTTTTTGGAATTAGAAACAACATGAAAATTAGAAACAACAGGAGTGCTCATAAAAATAGATATTGAGAAATAAATCTGGTGGATTTGGCTTCATTAGGCTTACAGTTGGACTCAATGATCTTAAGTACCTTTTTCAACCTAAATGATTCTAAGATTCCATGATTTAGTGATGAATTTAAATTTGCAGCTGGAAGGACTCAACAGCTCAATGCTGTCAGAATAAATAGAACAGATTTTTTTGTTGCTTTTTGGTCAGGTTTTTTAAGTTGGATTAGTGAATTATATCAACTGTCGTGGAAGAATTAAAGAACAATAAAACCTCAAGGACAGAACTGCACCATGAAGTGAAATAAATTTTAGATCATATTTCCAAGCAGGACAGTTATACCAGGAAAAAATATAAAATTTATATCTATTTTAAAATCCACTCCAAGAGTGTATAGAGAACACACATTTAAATGGAAGATGATCTCTTCTGCCCCAGTCCAACTGCGACCAACACTCCAGATAGAAGGGAAAAGGATGCTCACTCCAACCAGTCAGCGTGAGGAATCCTGTCTGGCAAACTGGTTTCCATAAAAAGCACATTTCAGGTTCATCTTCATGGTGTTAAATTTCTGTGGACTTGCTCTCCTACTCCTTTTCCTACCCTTTTTATTGTTTTCTCACTTAGCTGGTCATGGTTGGCAAAAGAAGTCAATGGCCTTACTGGTCACAACAACCCAGACCAATTCCTTTGACTTTCTCCATGTCTAAAGTCAAATATTTCCAGGTTGCAGGCTTTTGGCTCTGGTCTCTACTCTCATTATCCCCAGAATTTTTACTAAGATGTAAAACTGTAATGAGTCCTTCTCTTATTTCCTACTTATGCATATTCAGATAAAACTCAGATCTCCTCAGTATGTCTGCCCATAACCATTTTTTATGCTTGTTTTGTTGTTTCTCAGTCCATAGCAAACTCATCTAACAACTTGGAGCTAGGCAGATGCAGTTATAGCCTCAGTGGTCTGAGTACTGCCTTCATTAGGTGTCACCCTCTGGCATCAATTCAGTACAAGATGTCAAAGTCAATTGTAACTAACCTAGCAGACAGAAGAGAATTAATTTAGGTGGGGAGAATAGAGAAAATGTGCTGCAAATTTTTTTCTGGCTATTAATAATTTTTTTCCTAGCTAAAATCTAAATGCTTCACCCTTGAAATATCTGATTTGAAGGATCTGCCATTTATCTCCTCTTCCCACCCAGAGTTTTCAGCATGACCTCTAATGCTTTTAAGCCAGCCAGTGCTCTGCTGATGTGGTAGTTATTTGATGCACAGAAGCTTACAAGAATTATAGTAGGAGGGAATTATTACACTCAAGAAATTATAATAGTTCACAGTGATTTTAACAGAAGCATTGATTTACCTATTGAATGCAGACAGGCTAAGTTGCAAAATGAAGTTCTGGTGTTAAAAAAAACCTCAGTAATTTACGTCAAAACAATTTACCTTACTTATAAAATATTCTTAACGCATAACAGGTACGCCCTCCTCCAGAATTTTCATGATCATAAGTACCTCCTAGCACCTACTTTGTCACCACTGTTAACACCACAGACTCAGAGATCTGTTAATACAGTTTCCATTCCTCTAACAAGTATTGAATGAAAGTAATTTGCTTTTACACAACCCCTTCTAATTTTGATATGATATGAAAATTAAAAATAAAAATATAAATGTTTCTAATTAAAATATCATTTTCATTAAGAGCATACTTCTCTGATATAGCATAACAGTGATATAGGTACCTGGTTCATTTATTTAATTATTCCTCAGTGGTAAATATCCACTGTTTGGTCTATGCTTCACTAGAATTTGGACAGATAACCACTTCAACACTTCTGGGTGAACGGAAGTTATTAGATGATCTGTTTTATGTATTTCTTGCAGTAATTCTCCAATATTTCTTGCAATAATCCTTTGGACAAACATGGAGTTGTACTATACTCATTAAATATGAAAATCGAATAAATATGCACCTGCACTGCTATATACAAGGTTTCAGCCAAATTAGTTCCTATGCCTGGCCATTAATTAACGAGAAGAATTTCTATATTAGGGACAAAAAAATCTGTGCCAGATCATCTGTTCACTTTTCTTCAAATGTGTGGTTTGTATTTTCTAATACAGATTCTAGTAAATAGTGTGAGAAATTGATTCTACTCAGAAAACACTACTCTACATCAAGAAAACCTGCCACGTTGGACTAGGTCTTTGGCCACACTGGAATAGCTAATAAAAGTTTTAACAGTAATACACAGTGTAAGAATTTGACTGATGCTTGTTTTAAAGACAGGAAAATATATGGGACAGAGTTGGTTAAGTGAGAGAAGAGAAAATATTGTAAAAACTAAATGCTGTTTAATGACTGATTTTCAAGCAACAATCTTCCAGTTTTGAAAAGCGGAATTGACAAAGGAACTGATGCATTTTAGAATCATGGAATCATAAAATATCCTGAGCTGGAAGATACCCAAAAGGATCACTAAAGTCCAATCCTTGGCCCAGCACAACACCATCCTCAAGAGTCGCACCATGTACCTGAGTGCATTGTCCAAACTCTTTTGGAGTTCTGTCAGGCTTCATGCTGTGATCGCTTCTCTAGAAATCCTGTTTCAGTGCTCAACCACCCTCTGGGTGAAGAATCTTTTCATGATATTCAAACTAAACCTTCCCTGACTCAGCTTCATGCCATTCTTTTGAGTCCTACTGCTCTTCACCAGAGAGAAGAAAGAAATTGCTCCAAGCTTTCTGAGCTCTTCATGCTCTGTTCAGAGCATGCAGTAGAGGAGGATGAAAAGTCAACAGATGTTTTTATTACACTGACTTTACATTCCAAGAAACAAAATTGCTAAATACATAAATATCAATGAGAGACCTGGTAATTTAATATTTATTTTCTTCAACATTACATCCTGCATACTCACAGTTAGACTCTGCTACAATTCCTGTATACCTCCCCATCAAGTCATGAAAAAAATGTTAAAATCTTATTTCAATTTAATTCTCAGGACATGTATTTTTTCTTAAGTGCAAATTCATGTTTTGTGCTTTATGAAATGTCCTCCTATGCTTCAGTTGAAACTTGGGGTTATTCTACTACTCAGAAACAGTTGCAACATCCCATATAGCAACTCTTCTCAAACAGATTTATCCTAGCACTTATTACCAGAATTCCAGAATCTAGGATATATTTAGTTTGTGTTAAATTATGTAAAGCAGTAGAGAGTTTATAACAAGAAAATTTAGCTGTTCAGGGTGAAGGAATTCTTCTGCCCACTCATTATTTTTTAAATTGACTATTTTGTTTTCTAATTTAATGAGTCTTTGTAATCACTAAGAACTCGTAGATGATAAGTCTTCTTGTCTTACAGTCAAGTCAGTCACTTGAGCCTGAAATCCTGTCTGCAACAGAAAATCATGTGTAAGTTAATAAAATCCCTGCATTGGTTTCACTGGATTCTCTTATCACTGCAGAGGGAAGTAAACACAGATATATCACACTTACTGTTCTAAGACAAATTGTTAAAAAAATAGGGGCTTGATATATTGAATATTCCTTAATATTTTCTTGAATATATTCTGGTCAAAGACTACCAAAATATAAAATGCCAGCTTTATTTTATATGTAAAGAAGAATGTCACAGTGGAATTTTAGCCAGGTGTCACAATAGACACAGAAAGGAACACAGGGAAAAGAAACAGGAAATTAAAATTAATGAGGTTAAAAAACATTAAAGTGTTAAAATTAATCAACACTCTTCACTTGTTACAATGAATTTTTAATTTTTATTTTAAAAAGGAGTATAAAATAAAATCCTTCCAGGTTTATGCAACAGGACATTGAAAATTGCCCTTGGTTTCATTAAGTCCAGCCTAGAGATGTGAGCATGCACAGGGCACACATACACATAAATATACACACAGTATATTACTTGTTTAATGAAATTTCCCTGGAGGCTTTTTTGTGTAAGAGAAATCTTTTGCCTTAGCATATTACCAGTCTGTCATTTCCCATCATAATGAACTATTTTACTTTGTATCCTCTTTTTGAAGTTTTTTATGAGAATCTTTGCTCTTCCATATGGATAAGTATTTTATGATTTTCATTCTTCATTGATTTAAAGGTCATTATCAATTCTAGTTATTTTGCCCGTAGCTCTTTTTTGTTTTCATACAACATTCCAGTCCTTCACTGACCTTTGAAATACTTATGAAAGTTACGGTAATTTTTTTATCTGAATTTGTAGGCTTTGAAGCATAACTGTCTTCCATCACAGACTCACAACTTAGCCTGTAGGAACTGTGAATCATATTCCTGTTTAAAATAAATTTAATGCAAAAAGCAATTCTTAAAAAAATGTGAACTAACTTAAATTTACTTTGAGGCATAAACCTTCCCATTCATTCAGCTACTTTGACTGGTTAAATGCTGCCTTGATTTTTTGTTGCCTGGCAGTAGAAAATTATTCCATTAATATGCAATAATTTGAAGAAAATAAAGGATGTCCTGTGCTGGTGGGCAGAAACAATACAGATTGCTGTCTCTGAATATGAATTATTGAGCAGTTTCTATGTTATGCCATCCATTAACTTCAATGAGAACATTTTGTAATGCCAAATACATAACAATATCCACTTCAGCATTCTCAGTGTGTGACTTTGGTTCATATTGGGTTTTTATTTTTTTCTTAAAAGTTTTTAAAATATGTCTTTGTGGGAGTGAATATTGCTGTGTCTGGGAATTTCTAATCACAGATTCTAGATGAGTTAAAATGGTGTCTAAAATTCCATTGGCAGATCAACATTTGGCTTCTGTGAGATAGGAGCAAGAGTGTGATCCAGAGGAATGTATAATCACCTTTGTTTAAGTATCAGAAGGAAAGTCAAAAGCAGTGGCTATTAAGTTAATTGTTTGAATACATCAGACACGTGTAAAAATCCCCAAAACACAAGACTTCCAAGAAACACAGCTTACTTTTCCTCTTTCACCTCCTAAATCAGAGTCTACAAGATTTTGATATGTCACAGAGAAGATTCCATCCTTTTTTAATTGCTAAAAATGTGAAGGATATTGGTTTGAATGGGGGGGCTTACTTTACTGAGATTTTTAATCATGAAATGTATAGTGATTTGGGGTTCTTTTTCATCTCCTCTCTCTCTAATGTTGAATGCAAAGCTCTTTTGGGAAATCCAGCTGATCTACAGAAGATTATTTCAAGTAACAACAAAAATACCATATGTCACTTGCTGCTCTGCTGACAAAAGCAAATTCTAGTCAGAAAAGCAAGGAGCTTAAACAAAGGAAAGGCCAGCTACATGATCAAAGGGTTAGTGCAGTTAAATTAATTTTAGTCACTTCTAATACTGTGCAATGTAGTACAAATCCAGTTTCAACATCCAGCAAATAGGTATATACTTCCTGCTACCACAATCCTGGAAAAAAAAATTCCTATAGTAATTGCATCTATTTCTGTGGAATTATAGAGAAAAAGCAGTAGAAAAAATAAATACAATGCCTTCTTCGGTCGAGAAGGATTTCCAGCTCGGCAAATATTACATGATCCCCATTAATGTAATCCCCTTTTACTCTCACCTCTTCAAGTAGAGCTTTTGAGCAGCTGTCACAGGGGAACTGGCAAACGTAAGATGGATCAGGTCACAGTCATGCTTTTATAATGGTGTTGACAATGTTTTTGACCTTCATGTATTGGCAGGTAGTTTATTTTCACCACCACTCAGAGTTTTTATCAACAATTGTCAGCAATATCTGAGTTCATTGTGCATTTTTAGGGCATAGGTAAGTTTATTTCAATGAGTTACTATTGGAAGAAAAAGGATATTCATAATTCAATTTACAAAAAATGGTATGGAAAAAGTGGTCCTTGAATATTCTTATCACTTATCACAAATAGTAGTTAGCCATCAGGCTAATGAGAAATCAAAATCTTTATAAAGACATCAGATGCAAACAGATCAATTAGCTTTTTTTATTAATATAATAATAGTATAATAATTCAAGGCATTAGAAGAATAAAATGGTTTTTATTCTCTCATTTTTCAGTTTATCAGCAGTGACTTTTCTTGTGAAACCATCTATATTTTTTATTTTTTCAGATTTGTCTAGAAAAACCAAAATCCAGAAATAACTTATTGTTGCATGCCGGGTTGGTCCAGTAGGGGTTTTAATCAATGTTAGTTAGTCAGTTCTATGTACCCCCATTTTCCCCTCACAATGGTTCGCTCCAGGTTGTCTACCATAGGAGCTTTTCCATGTCAGTTTTGTAGCTACCCCCTGTTAATTCCTGAAAGTTCCATGTCAGTCACTCCATCCCTGAAATCCCATTTGTCCCAGAACCCTGTATCCACATCTGTTGTGTTCCCGTAGGCTGCCGTGGTCCACATCACTCCCTTGTTGCCTGTCCCCACTGGGTGAGGGGGGCTTCTGCCCCTGTCTGCCCGCCCCCTGTTTAACCCCATGTCTCCTTTGTTCAATTGCCATTTTTGTCCATGCACACGCTAGGAGACAGCTGCCCCAGCCATCGCAACAGCCACGTGGGAAATAAACATTCTCCAGCCACGCAGGACAAGGTGTGCCTCCCTCGTCCCTTTGTCTCCTCTCAGTGTTCGGCTACAAAAAACAGCAAACCCAAACGGAGGCTCAGCCCTAGAGCCCCGCACACACGGCAGCCCTGGTCTCACCAAAGGCAGAGCTAGCCAGGCTTCCCAGCCACCCGAGAGCTGAGCGAAGAATGAAAGCTGCAACTTATATTCCAGTATTACTAATATTGGTCACATGAAACAAACAAACAATTGATTAAAAGCGTAGAATATAATTCTAATTTAAAATCTTCAGAGAAATGGAGAAATTATATTTTCTCCATTGTTTTCAAAGCTATAATTCTTATTTTAATTTTGCCAAAAAAATATGAGTGTTTGTTCTCTTGTTTTTTTTTAATGGGCACAGGAAGGTATATTTAAAACAGAAAGAGATTCTTATTCCTACCTAATTTGTATGAATCATCAAGGAATGAGGAGGAGTAAAGTCTCTTCTTTTGTGTTTCATCATTGACAAGTATGAGACTGAGAACACAAAAAAAATTTGTAACTTTGATAGCTAAACTCTGAGTATCAGGGCAAGGAAAAGAGATTTAGGCAAGGAAATGTGTTTAAGAGCTATCTCACCCTAACTTGGCTAGGGTGGACTTAATTTGCTTCATAACCAGCATTTTGGTACTGTGCTTCAAACTTGTGACCAAACCAGTGTTTTAACTACTGCTGAGTAGTGCTTGAACAATATTTCGAAGTACAGAAGAATTTGGGACAAAATCAGGACAGCTGACTCCAACTGACCAAAGGGAGGTTCCTTGCCTATGGCAATGTTCATGTTCAGCATGAAAAAAACTGAGGGAGAGTTTTTTTAGAAAAGTCACACAGGTTGTGTGGACATAATGTGTGATTGTTGGTCTGCTAGTGTGATGTGGTGAGTGATTACTTTGGGGTTTGGTTTTCTTTTATTTTGTTGGTTTTCTTGCTTATTAACTTTCCTTTGTCTCTGGCCATGATTTTTTCTTGCTTTTGTCCTTTTGACTCACTCTCCCATCCTGCTGAATAGGAGTACATGAGTGTGTGTGGGAGCTTTCCCACTGGCTGGAGTCAGTCCACCACAGTAAAAAAAAACAATTAATCCTCCTCTGGGAAGCTCCAAAAAAGGCTAAAGTCTATGCAGTGACATCAGCACAGTCTTCATCATATCTCTTTAGACTTTTACAGACAAGGCAATGAGAAGAGGGTTTTTTTTTTTTTTTTTTTTTCAGATGTCAAAATTACCTTTATTTTCACGTTGAAAGAATATGGTCACCTAAGTCATCATTTTTTTACTCACTGCAGCCTGCAAAAAAGAGAGACTCACAGAGAAGGTGTAATTAATAATCCCTGGGAAAGTCAAATAGATTTTGCTAGATCAGCCATATCAACATGAGTGCAACTACCAGCAGGGACATTTTTACCCTGAGCAAAGAAAGTTCTGATATAGTATACATATTAGATGGAAGTTAAATATAAATGCTAACTTGAAGTTAAGTGGCTAAACAATAGATTTATCACCCTTTCAGAGATCCTTACAGCGTCTGTTATAAATGACAGAAAAACTCCAGAAAACCTAAAGTTGGAGTAAGCAAAGTAAACTAGGTAATTTTAAAATGTTTCTAAAATGGCTTGAGACACTTTCTTTTTGACAGTCAAACCCTTTCCTAAGTGCTGCTCATTGCATTTACATTTCAGGGTTTCCATTTCACTAAAAATATCAAAGTAATAAAGGCTTTCTGCCTGGATTCCTACGTGTCTTTTTCTGTGTAACATTGCAAAAGAGAAGTGTGAGCTGGGAGCATGTTAGTCTCATTGCATTCAATGTATTTCACCTTGGAGGACAAGGGGAAACAAGGAGCACAGTATCACTCTTGAGGTTACACTCTACATGCATCTCCTCCAGTGAAACCATGCCCTACCTCTTCCACCAGAGCTTCCAGAAGAACTATGAGTCAATGCACAGCTTGAAAACATATAGATGGTCAAAACTAACGTTTCCACAGTCTCAGAATGCTTCTGCTGCATACCTAATTACATAACAGTTTATTACATATTAACAAGTGATACAATGCTTTACCTACTTTACCTATTTTGACAGGTTCTGTTTTAAAGAGAAATTGTGAAGATAAATACTTAATTTAAGTATTATTTACCATATCTACTAGACAGCATTGTAGTTATATACAGTGCTATAGGACCAGGAAAAATAGGTTTTTACTGTAATTTGCATAAGTGTGTAGTCACTGCCTCAAGAAAACCTTAAAAAGAACACATAAAGTATTCATATTTTTACTTAAAATAACATTAAAAATGAATGCATTCTTATTACATTGGTTCATTAATATTTTCAATTTATTCATACTGTATTCTCAGTCTTATTTTTAGCTCACATTTTATTATTTAATAATACCATAACAAGCCTGAAGTTTTTTTTTTTTACTAATCTGAAACTCAATGCAGTTGATGAGCAGATGGGTTTGAAAATAACTTTAATCAAACATGCCTCTCATGTTCTCGAGGCAGTATGATACATTAAAATCTATAAATTCTTAACATATAATTTAATGTGTAACTGGGCTTCGATGTACTTCAACAAAGTTTAACGAATTTTGCTTTTGGTCAGACCTTCTTCAGCGTACTATAGATATGCAGTTTGTTTAAATCAGCTGGTGAATGATGTGGCTTATTCCCTGGCGTCGTGACATTTTATGCTGGTTAGGTAAAACAATCTAAAAGTAAGGAGTATCTGTAAGCAGCTCTGGAATTTAGCTGACCTGAAATACATGAAGTAAGCAAACAGGGAAACAATGAGATTTGAGCCCAGCCCTAAGGTTTCTTCAAAAATGGAAAATGTCCCATATTCTCCAGCAGAGGAGTAAAACTGCAGTCTTACTTGGCCAAATCCTGTAGAGATTTCTTCGATTTTCTTCCTTAGATTTCAGTCTTAATAATGTTTTCTCATTTTTTTCCAAACTAAGAAGTCAATACAAAGGCAGAATTATAGTCGGTTCACTTGTAGAATACAGAGTTAGAGTACACCTGACTTAAATTTTAAAATTCATTAAATTTTTGTTGACAATACTCAATTTAAAATATCTAAAAGAAAAAAAAAAGGAAAATAAAAATATTTGCAAATTATTTGTCCACAATTATATCAAATATGTTTCTATTTGATTGACTGCTAATTTGGGCTGCTGATGTACTTTAGAAAGGAAAATTACTTCATTCAAAACCAATATGAATAATTCTTTTTCATGTAATTGATTAAACTTGTACTAACTTGTGCTGAAACCTTTCATCTGGTGTCAAGCTTCTATCCAAGGTTGTCTAAAAAAGATGAATTTTTATAGAGGTTCACCAACTTGTTCTCTGATTTTAAAACTAATTTGAATGCCATTCAGGAGAGTTTGGTGCTTTGCAAATTCAGGATATACAGAATTTTATGTTATAAAAGCAGAGCTGTCTAAGGTAGCTTAGACTAAGATATGATCTCAAAATAGAATTTCAAGCAAATATGCCTGTTTAATGTATATTGTATAAAGAAAGTTACGCAAGGGAATTTGGATGTATACTGAGATTTAAACCAAAGAAGAATGTTTAATGGACACTTAGTGATCCTTTATTATCTAGCTCAATCTCAGAAACACTGGAACATTTGAATCATTGTGGCATCACAAGTAGTCATGGAGAAATTATTTGGGACCTGAGAGTTGAATTTTCTGGGCTTGGCTTGCTCACTTGATGGCAACAAATTAAAACACCTTCTTGTGTGGGATTTATACACTTGCAGGCCTGTTGCCTTTATCACAGAATATATGTTTTTTCAATAAATAAATATATATATGTGTGTGTTTTATATATATATATATATATGTTATATATCATTCAGCTTCTTGTAACTGTCTGTATTAATTTCCTGTGTGTGGTATCCTGTATTTCAAAGGAATGTTGATATAAAAATATATCCATTATTCCATATCTTTTAAAATGTGTTACTACTATGACAACTACCGCTTTGTTATCCAGGATTAATTAAATTTTCACTACACAATAGCTGTCCTGCAACAGTAAAATCATATCCCCCTTTTGCTAGATATATGCTAGCTCTTATTAGTTGTTACGCCATGCCAGCATTTCTTCCTCCTTTAATTTCTCTTTTTTTTTTTGCCTGTAGCCCTAATTTTCATCGGTATGGTCTAGATTTTTTTGTTTCATTTGATTTATTCTCATTGATTAATTTCCAGCTGTTTCCATATTTCATGTGTCATTGTTCTCTTTGATAGCTACCTTCAGATCTTACGCTTTTTACACTTTTTCTTACTGATATGTCTCTCCTAATTATGGGTATGGGCTTTTTTTTCCTTCCTTTTTGCAAAAGTTCATACCATTTAATCCCAGATTTACAAAACATTCAAAATAGAAGTATATTTAAAATTATTTTTAAAACTTAGTTTAAACATTAAAAAGTATAAGAATTTTATTTAGGTTCTCCCAAATCTCAATACAATTTTAGTTTTTTGAGACTAAAAAACACAGCCCAGTTTACCTGTGAAAATTTTTGTTTAACAGCTTTAAAATATTATAAAGAGGGTTTTTCATATGCCTTTCACGTAAATTCTATAGTTTTGGGTTTTACATTGTTTCCTCTTAAATTCTCACTGTATAAATGCAGAGAATGTGGAAGCTAATGTGCAAATGAAATGCAGTATGGTAATTTTTCTAAGAAAGGTCACTTGAAATTTGAATTAAAGTTTTATACTTTATATCAGCATGTTAATCTATGAAAATCAAAATTAATCCATTGCTATCAAAGAAATTTTCCTGATATTTTGCAATAATTTAGCCCTAAATTTGCATCCTTCCTTAGCTCCTCTCTTTTAGAAACTGGCTGCAATCTTCAACAATTGTTAAGTCCAAAGATGCTTTATTTCCATAAAAACAAAACAAAAGAAACCACCAAGGCTTCAGTAAAAATATTGGCATTGCTTTTAAAATATTACTGCTTATATGTGCACTGAAGCAGTCAGATTTCATTGCTTGAAATACAATTTATAATATTATAGATTATAATTATTATATATATTATATAATTATTATAAATTATTATATAATTTATAATTCCTGCTGGAATTATAAAATGTCATATATGTTACTTTTCTACGTGTTTAACTTTTGAAGTTAGCAAAAAGAATACTAAAATTTCTAAATCTACTATACATTCCAGTCTAATGATGAACATTTCCATGGAGGGAAATGAAAGAGAAAGTGGCCTGAAAAATTGAAGGCAAAGAGGAAAGTTATGAAACTTTGAACAAAACAAAAGAGACATAATAATGGCTTCATAGTCTGAAGAAAATTCAAGCATCAAAATCCCACCTATAATTATATACATAGAGAGAAATAAAAACATAAACACTTTCAGAAAACCTCTACAAGCAGGCTGAACCTTTTAACCTTTCAATTGTTCTTCAACTGCCTGCTTAGTTCAAATAAAGTTGGAATGGCCTAACAAGCCCCCATACACCAATTAAACCAAATACTTAGGTTGACTTTTCACAAAATCTCCAAACAGGAACAATTTCTTGCTGCCACTGGAAAATGCATTTCTACTTTGTTCATCTTCCATTTGCATAGATTGTACCAGCTATGGTGATCAGCTGATACCATTTGCTGTTTCTTTAGGCCATAAACTACCAGAAAGCAAGTTTAATAGTAATTGTCTTAATTTTGAATTCTTTAGATGAGTAGTCATTTTTTAATGCAGGGTTAGATTAAGCAAAATCATCTGATTGGGAAAGAGAATAGAACAGGAGAGAAAGGGGGGTTTTGAGGTAAGTTTTGAGCCATCGTGTCAGCTTAGGCATCTCAAAGATTCTTGTATTTCCACTATTTCACTACTCCATGAAAGTAACAACAGTTTTAAAACAAGTGAGGATGCAAAGGTGTATGTTTTCAACCACTGGGTTACAACGAGCAATGCTTTTCAATCTGCAGCCTCCCCAGTTAGCAGGTCATTGTGTCAAACATAAAAAAGTGGTACTGCCTTTAACCCTGCTGTCACCTGCACTGGATCTTTGGGAGAAGGCCATCAGGGGGATTGTACCTGCTACTTGAACAGTGATAATCATGCTGGTTAGAGCGCTTAACCGAATTCTTGTGACTGGTAATCATTAAAGAGGACCCTGTAAGAAAGCATACTAAAAGTATACTGAAAGTGTATTGGTAGAAAAATACTGCTGCAATAGGCCCATAGAAAGTCAAGGTAAAAGGTAAATTTTAATTAAGCTAAATCTAAGATTTTGATTCTGTCTCTCCATTCTGAAATTGCAAAGTGGGAGAAAAGTCCCTTCAAAACACAGAAGTGGGAGAATGTTAAGGCAATTTCAGCAATATTCTGGAACTCTTCAGTCGTGGAATACAGGATGAATCAAGCAATGGGAGTTTGGAATGAATATGTATCTTTGAAAAAAATCTGAAAGAATGGGAGCCATCAGATTCTGGAAATACGATCAGTTAAACAGGATCTGTGGAACTGTGATTACACAGTGTTTTTTGAAGACAACATAGTTTAAGTGTCCTTTGCATCAGATTTTCAGTCTCACCTATATATGGCCTTTGTTCCTGCATCATCACAGCTATTCAAGAAACTGGTAAGTAAACAGAATCAAAAAATTCATTATCCTGAAAAATTCTATCCCTCAATTTCTGGTTCTGAGTAATTTTTTCAACTAATTTTTTTTTGTGCCAGTACAAAAATAAGTATTTTATGAAGCAGTGAAAAGATGATTTTTTAAATGTATTATCCTCAATCTCATCTCAAGAAGACTTCACTGGACTGCAGTCTTGAATTCCTTCTTCCAGCATTATCCAAGTCCTGACGAGTGCACTAGCACTAACACACTTCTTTTTTTTTTTTTTTTCTTTAGAATTGTCTTGCATTTTTAGGGGATTTTCTCATCAGTGGTGAAATAATTCATTTATCTTTAGCTCTCTAAACTTCATGTATGTGTATTCTAAGAGGGGCAACTATGTGTCATCCAAATAAATATTTAAGGTGCTTGTGAATTCTTAAACCCTTTATCTTAGGATTTTTCCCAGCCTGAAATACATTTATTTGTTCTCTAGTTGCATAGAAGTTTTATCTACTAATTTTCCAGCAACTAATGACCATTCAATATGTTTTATTATTTTGTGTATTTAACTAGTATCAGAATTCATGTCACACAAAAGTAAACTAACCTGAGAAGTTATGTATCTCTGTTAAGACATCTGAAGTTCTTAATTCACTCAGATTAAGTCTTTTGCCTAGTTAATGTAATACAGGGATGTTACAGCTGGCAAATATCTCTTAGATGGAATACTTGGTTCAGTCTTAGAGTAGCTCTTAGACCTATCCCAACTTTAATGGTATGCACATAAGATAATTATTTTCTTTATCATAAGAAAATGGAGACACTCTCTGGCTTCAATATTTGGTGAGACAATACCTTTAATTTTGTCAAGTTAAAATCTTTTCTCAGTTTAGCTTCTAATACCTAAAATGAATAGCTGACAAAGCTCAAAGCATGTGAAGTGAAACTCAAGGTACAGGGTTCCAGCCTCAAAACATTTTTAAAATTGATTAATATTTTGTGTTTAGGAGCTTTGTTATTATATTTAGAAGCTTATAATTGAACCTTTACCTAGATAAAACCTGAGAGGACAACAAATGCTTTTTTCAATTCCATTTAAATAACAGGGAAAAGAGGAATAGAAAAGAAGTCAGATGAAAAAGTTAATGTTGGAAGTTTCTCAGAAATAAGGGGATGAGTGTAAGTCTGCTCAATTTTACTCTTGTCCCCTAGACCTCTTATAATTTCTTAACTTTAAATTACTTTCAAAGGATAGCTCATGTCACAGGTGAGCTCAGGAGGTCTCCAGTCCATCTTCCCGCCCACAGCAGGGTCATTTCTGAGGTCAGACCTCCAGGGGCTTAGGACTTTTTCCAGCTGGGTCTTGAAGACCTTCAAGGATGGAGACTGCACATCATCTCTGGGCAGACTGCTAAGTTATTCTTAGAGATAAAGTTTTCCTTAGATCCACCCTGAACACCTTTTTTTCAATTTATGCTCATTGTCTCTCTACCTTACCTAGGTCCCTCTGAACAGCAGCCCAGCCTTTAAGTGTATTGGCATCCACTATGAGACCCTCAATAATCATCTATATTATAGGTATATATCTTCTCAGGCAGAAGTTGTATTTAGGTTTTCTGCATGCATATATTTCAGATGTTTCACACAATATGAGTACAAAATCTTTCTCTCATCTGCAGAATATTTAAACCTCTACTAGTATCATCCCCACCACTCCCTTGAAAGGCACTTCCCTTCCAAATGTCTTACAATTTAATTCATTTTTTCTTCATTTTCATATTCCTTCGACAGACTGAAAATCAGGAATTTGAAAGATTTATGCAGGAGCCCAGTATTAAAAGAACTTTCTGCCTGTCTGAATAACCAGCTCTCTTCCAGATCTTTTGGGCCAGTTTTTAAGATTTACAGAGCTCTAATTAGGACATGACTCCAGATTTCACCTCAATTATTGTTTGTCAGCATTTCTTTCTCTCTGGTATATTTACACAAATTATAAAAACTTAGTTCAACAAAAATCTTTGTTCCCCCCCACCCCAAATAAGGAAGGATCATGGTTGCAATTTTTCATCCATGCTTTAAACTCAAAGGTTAAAATACAATGTTTAAATGGTGACAAAAAAGTCTCAATGAAGAAATTGAGGTCTTTGACCTCAATCTCTGCTGCTTGGAGTGGGAGGTGGAAGAATCACTCTGTGTTTGCTAGCTGAATTACAGTAACCTGCACCTGACAATTTAACCTATTAGGTTTTTGAGCATTTTTCAGATCAGATCAAAAGCATCAAAGTCTGTGTAAATAACACATTGCAAAAATTTTCTCTCACTTAAAACTAAAACCAGAAAAACCACAACTGTATTTTTTTTGTATTAATTACAAAATAAAGTACATAGACTGTGGAAAATCACACATTATATACATTTTAATAATTTATTCTCCTACCTCCTAGATGAGTTGCACTGAATTTCCACCTTAGATTTGCATTCAACTTGTATGTCATGGGAGATCAGGCAGAGTAGGCTTTGTTATCAGAGGGGTAGGCAAGTTTAGGACAAGATGAGAGGAAGAAGTGGTCCCAAGAGTGAAATACAAGTAAAAAACATTGACTTGAGAACCACTTAGAATCCTATTAAGTCTGTGGAAAAAGTCTTTTTTAATGCTATTGTTAAGTGTTTGTTTTCTGAAGTGTGGATGGTGAATACACTGAAGTAAATAGATAACTTTAAGATAAGTTCACTTTACTAATATACTAAATTACTATGCCTGGTTTTGCAGCCCAACTTGATAAATTATGAATCAGAAAAAAAAGGAGGAAGGACAGGTATTTATTAATGGCTAGGATTTCTTCCAGATATACTGAAATACCTTGAAATACATGCTCAGGTGCTAGTGATGTAATTTTTTTTTTCAGAAAAAAAAAAAGTTAAGTTCAAGAAGATTATTTCAGCAAATAGCTTAAATGTTTTCTGAATCCTAAGTTTAGGTATACTTTACAAGCCTTCATGACACCTCTAAATTAAAATTTGTGTGTTGAGTTAGACAAATGATAATTCCCATAGCAAATGACTTGTTGAAATTCTCCTTTGCATCAACAAGAATTAAAGGAAAATGCCAATGGGCTGCTAAATAAATAGAGGTTTTTAAACTGTGTGGGCAGGAAATGAAATATGGAGATTTAAACAGGAACTTCACTGACTTGAAAGGAAGTTTGATTCAGAGAGGGAAGAAATAACAGTGAAGTTGGCCGAACATTTTGAAGACCAGGCAATAAGCAAAAAAAATTGACAATTACAGGAACATAGTGAACTACTATTAGGTCAGGAAAGATTCCATTTTAGAGGAGATTGAGAAATGCTGGGTTTCAAAGTTTTAGGTATTTTTACTTAAAAGAAGATAAAAATATTATATGAAAAGGCTCTGAATGAAAAATTGTTCCAGAAAAGAGCAATTAAATCATAGTCAGAGAAGAAAAACCTCAAAAAGACACAGAAAAATAAGAAAAGTTGACTAGCAAAGCAGACATATTTTGAAGCCTCCTTCACCAAAAGAAAAATAAATGTAAGACTGAATAAGCAAAAAGTATCAAAGAAAGTAAAAAGTGTTGGAGACATAAAGACAAAAAAAGAGAAAAGAGCACACAGGACCAAAATGAAAGTAAAGGAAAATAAAGGATTAAAAATATTTAGATTAGAGATAGTCTGGGTATAGTTCAAAGAAACAGAATCAAACAGCAATTTGCATTCAGAAGGAGCAAATAAAAATATAAAACTTATTGTATTGTATATAAATCTGTGACCAAGGACTGTGAGAGGGGATTGTACCAGATTTTTAAAGTGTGAAAAGTAATACATGAAACTAAAGGCAAATTAGTTTAACATTATTCATGTGTAAAGTTTTAGAAAAGATTTCAAAGAAAGAAGGCTCAGGTGTAAATGGAATGTAGAATAACATACAATACGGTTTTATTAAAGAACGCTAGCCCTAGATTAATTTAGCAATTTTTCTTTCATTAGAAAATAATATTTTAAGCTGAGATCCTCTTACATGGAATTGAAGACTGCTATATATGAAAAGGAACATGTAACAGATCTTGAGAATTCAAAAAATTCATAAGGTCAAGAGATTGCTTGAAGCAGGAAATTTACAGGTTGCTGTAAAATCCTTATGAGCCTTTCTTTTTAATTTTTTTTTTATGATTAAGAGACAAATAATTAGATGAAATCTGGTCAGCAAACAACCAAAGGATGAATGTTTTTCCAATGCAACAAGAAGTCTGGGATTCACTAGGAAAAAGCAATGTAAAAAAAAAACCTTGAAATGCAATAGGATGAGGACTAATTTCAAGAGCACAAAAAAACCCTGGGTAATAAGTAAAAGCAGGGAAGCCCTGGTAGAACTCAAGGCTCACAAGCCACAACACTGATTAAATTAATGATATTGACATTATCTGGATGCCATCATTATCAGAGAATGAACAGAGAGAAAGCATTTTCAAGATTTTCCAGAAAAGCTTAATTGAGATTGTGATAAATTTGTAGTTCTCATCTACAAGGGTGAAAATCATAATTTTTAATATGTATAACTGTTGATCATACATCAGACAGCTTGTGTGGCTTTGTTGCTGCTTTTTTCTATAGATAAAACTTCACTTGGGTTTGTGACAGAAAACAGTCTCATTATAAAAAAGCGCTGTCCCAATGGCTGCTAATGTCTCAGTGATTTCTCATTAAAAATAGTTTTTTTAAAAAGTAAAATTATGACATATGATACCTATATTATGAAACTAGAAATCTGTTTACTTTTTGTGATTTGGGGGTCCTCAATCTAGGCACATTTATACTCCCTTGGAAAGGATAAAGCAAGCTGGTTGCATTAAGAAATTAATATTTCCCTTTCTTGCTCAATACATTTTGCTTAAATATCACCAAAAATAGCATTGTTCATTGCACAATGGATATTTGATAAGCAGTTCTACTTTTACTGAGCCGTAAGTGGAAATGAGCTAGTGAGAAAGAAAATGATCAGATTTTACATATCTAAATTATGCCATCCAAGTGCCCCTTTCTGCACAACCCATTTGATTCTAGGTTCAGGGAAAAAAAAAAAAAGTTAATGAGCATGAGAACTGTCTGAAACATGTGAACATTATGGAAAATGTCTTAAATTTATATCCAGAACTTCACAGTCATTTGGTACTTTCTTTCCAAAACAATTATGTTGGCATTAGGAACACTTTTTTTAAATTTAATAGACTAAAATTTAATAATAAAAGTTCGTTACCATACAGAGGCTGCCATATTAAAATCTAATGCAGAATTAGGATTTCAGAAAACCAATATACCTGCTACTGAATAGATGAAGAACAAGAAACTTTAATATATTCAAAAGCATCATTCCCTCTAAGTGCCATAATGTGCTTTATAGTTTTTCTTTACAGAATTGAAACTCCTAGCTCTTTTAGCAAAATGTGTACTTTTTTCTTTATTAAAATGTCTTTCCAGAGTGACAAAGATACTGTAATTTTTTTATATCAAAAATTAAGACAAATTTATTAGAACAACATACATGACACCACATGAAAACAAGTAAATAATAATCCAGGAAAAAAACCAACCTAAGGTTTTATTTAATTAGAATGAGTGTATTTTTTCCCAGCTTTTTATATAATCTCAAAATGAATAAAAATTTGTACAATATTGTTGTAGGTTGGGTTGATTTAGTTAGGGATTTTATTAATGTTAGTTAGGTTTGTTCCTTGTACTCCCCTATTTTCCCTCATAGTGGTTTGCTGCAAGTTGTTTACCACGAGAGTTCCTGTCACTCAGACCTGTCAATCTTCTCACCTCTCCCAGTTTTCCCCTTATTTGGTTCTGTCAGTCAAGGTTTGTTCACTCCCCGATGAGTGTCAATCTTGTAACCACTCCCTGCTTCATGAAGGTTCTGCATCAATCAGCCCACCTTAGCCCTTCTATTCGTCCCAGAACGCTGTACCCACCTCTGTTATGTTACCATTGATTGTTATAATCCATGTCACTCCTCCATCATTTGTCCCTATTGGGCGAGCCAGGTTTCCATCCCTTTCCGCCCACCCCCTACTTAATCTGTTGTCGTTCTTTGTCCAACGGCATTTGCTTTGCATTGCGCTGAGAGCGTTTTGTTCCGACCACTCATGGGGGAATAAAAGTTCTTAGGGCTCGCAAGCAAAGTGTCCTTCTCTCGTCCCTTCTTCTCCTCTCAGCGTGAAGCTACCAAAGCTGCATTACCTACGCCGCAGCGGTCAGCATTACCAGGGAGGCAGACGCCATAACCCTGGAATGCCCGCACACATGTGGCAGACCTGGCCTCACAAAGGCAGCACTAGCTGGTGAATCTTGACTGCTTGAGGTCATAGCAAGTAACCGCCACAAGTGGCGCCCAAAAGTGTGGCACCCAACGAGGTAGCCAACGCCGTGGCAATCACCGTGAGGCATTTCAGAGCCGTGCAGAGACACTCCGCTGTCTCTGTGTGGGAGTGCCTCACGGCAGACCAAAACTTAGGGCATGGCTCTACGGAGTAAGTCAGTGATAACTCCACCACCCTCGAAGGGAGCATGCAGGTTTTTGTCCTGCCATGCCCACAAGGGAAGGAGGTGTAACTTCTCACCGGTCGTGGACGACAACAAGAAGTTGCCTTTGAGAGCGAGGACCCTTGTTGTAGTTTGTTTTCCGAAGCTCGCCATTTGGGTAAGTTCAGTGGCTGGGGCGGATTCGGCCAAGCGTCTCTCACTGGGTGTGGGCTGGCCACAATCCCGAGGCTAGGGGACACACGGTGCACAGCGTGAGTGGCAGCTGCTGGAGGCTTTTGCTTTTTTTCCTTTTTTTTTGTTGCTTCCCTGTGGCGAGGGATGGACCGCATGGGTGGGAAGCATGGGAGCTGTGCTGACCACTCACCAGAGAGAAATTTGCATCCAAGTTAAAGAAATCCTAAGGGTGGAGGGTGGAAGTGTTCCTAAAGGTTCAGTTAAGAATTTCGTCCGATGGTTGTTTTTTACCTTCCTGGGAGTCTCAGCAGAGAATGTTAGAACAAAGGAGTTTTGGAAAACAGTTGGCGCAAGATTAACAGAGGGGATCAAATGTGGGGATCCCTCCATCAACGATAGTTTTATTAAGTTGCTTGTGTTGATTTGGGAAGTGGTTAAAACGGAAGGCGCACAAGACACAGTACGGGGAAGGGCAGAAGCGCGGCCACCGGACGAAACCCCAGTTTTCCCTAAACCTGTGTCCCTACCCTCCTCTCCTTCCCCTTCTTCCCCTAAACCGGGTGGGCAAGGGGGAGAACTCCACCAGTTGAAGGTGCAGGGCAGCTTCCAGAACACGGACCATGCTCCTGGCTCACCCAAGTCCCCCTGGCACCCACGCCCTGACGGTACTGGCCACGCCACCAGGGACCTAACCCTCATTCCAATCCCTTTTTCCCAGTTCTAAATCCCAGTTTCAGCGTAGCCCAATGCAGTTCTGTTCCCCTGAACTCTTTCCTTTGTTCCCCTTGAGAGGCGCCACCGCTCACGTGGAGTGAAATGGCGGCGGCTTTGTCTCCACAAAATGGAGGACAGGTGCCCACAGGTGTTTCTTCTTCCCATAATCCCTTTGTTCCCTTTGTTCCCTTTCCCGCCATTGTCCCAAACCCCTCCTGCTTCCCTGTTGATGTGGGTGCCACCCCTTCTGGAGATCATGTTGCTCCCCTGTTGCATCCTGGGTTTTGGGTTCAGAATTGGGGTTCTGGTCTTTGTTAGCTTACTGGTTCCATGTATCCTCGTGTGTCCCCCATGTCTTCCCCCCTGCCACGGAAGTTAGCCCCAGGCTGCTGGCCATTGGGTCTTCTCCCATGCCACTCCTGTGACCACTCCCCCATCCGGTCCCCAGCAGTTCCGTGCTCGTTACCTCATTCCCGCAGTCCCACTGACCCTGAACCCCCGTGTCTGCCCTCGTCCTGTGCCCATTGGCCATTGTGGTAATGTCACAGCCACGGCGTCTGTGTTCATTGGGCGGAGAGCTCCAGTCCTCCCCTGTCCCCTATGTCCCTCTGTGGCACCACAGCCTCGGGGCCAGATTCGTCCAAGCGAGGCTGGGAGCGGCCATGGCTTCTCCATTGCGGCTCCTGCAACCAATAAAGTGCCCAGCCACAGCGTGGATGAGTTTGGACAATTCCCTGCCTCTTCGTTTCCTTCCCTCACACCGACGATGAAGCGCGGCCAGCCCACCCAGAGCGCAGCCACAGAAGCGCCCGGAAGTAGCGGCAGCACCGACCCTGACGAGGACCTGAGGTGCCAAGCAGCGTTCTCAGGAGCCGGTCAGGGCGGGAAAGGTGATGCGCCACCGGACTCCCCCTCCCTCTGCTCCTCATGTGGGCGTTCCCTCCAGTCCTCTGCATGTTCCCACGGCGTCATTGGCCCCACCGTCTCTGACCATGGAGGGCTCTGTCGGCTCCGCCCCTCACAATACATTGCAACAGTATTTTTTTTTTTAATTAGGAAAAGGATTCTCATTTCCTCCCCAGAAGGTAATTTTATTTTTTAAAAATACCTCAATTATTTGTCTTTCTACCTTGAGTTAAACTGTATTTTTCAGTATATGTTCTTCCAGTATGAAAAACACTTCCAGTCACTATGATTCATATTAACCACATTTCTACTGTGTTTTGAATGGATGATGGTGTGAAAACTTAAATGATATCTGATAAATGAATTAATTCTACTTTCAATATGTGTAAAATATTCAAGGTTACATTTTTATTGTTAAAATGAGACTTGTCTGCCTATGCACAAAGCCATAAGGCAAGAACCACTTCCATGAATTAACTAAACAATTCTGAAAATATATATGTGAATAAATATCTGGATTATGGCAGAGGAAGTGAAATATCATGGAGAGACCTTTCCAAAATCAAAAGCAATGTGTAGGAACAAACATTATGGTCTAGTTACCAAAAATGACGACTCAAGATAATATTACCATTTACATGTTTAGCTAAAATGGGGTCATTTAAAAAGTTCCTCTCTGTTAAAGAATAAGGCCTTATTGATAACATTTTAAAATATATTTTATGTCTTAAAATTTTTAATACAGTTGAAGACTGAGTATTTTAGTGAGTATTTGTTCTACTGTCAAACATTAAAGCAAAAGTTGTTTAAGGGAAAACAGATTTTCTAATATAGCAATTTATATAGCACCATAGAACAATTATATAGAAATAGAGTAAAATATCTATACCGGGTACTGAGGTCAGTATGAAACTTTAAAATAGAGGAAACATTAGACTCCAACAAGAACTTTCTTACAATTTTCTAATATGTTGGAAAGAATATATTTAATTTTTCATGGATTTTTTTCCCCAAATTTAAATGACTAGAAATAACAATAATGGAATTAGTTATAAGCTTTCAGATTCACCATTTTTCCATTGGAATTAACCAAGTTGTAAAACCCTAGGTTTTCTACTTGAAGTGTACTTTAATAAGATCATAAATTTATATTTTTAAAAATAATACTTATTTTATTTTTAGTTTCGAACATTCAATTTCAAAATTTATTGTAAATAAAATACAGTTATTAATATAAATTGGAATAAAATTTTAAAATCAGCAATATTTTGATCACAAAAAAATAGAATTACTGAATATAATTTAAAATATTTGAAGCTTAATTACTATTATGTTTATGGACCCACACATACAAAATAATACAAAATAATCACCAAAACAATAAACAAATTAACAGGGTAGGAAAGAGAACCATCCAAGAACAACTTTGTATGCTGACACAAATTTACTCTTATACTCAAATTCTTCCTATACTATCTTTCATAAAAAAAAAAAAAAAAATAGACATGTTTTTAACTTATTTTGGTCAGCAGAATATTTTTTTATTAAATATATGGCCAGAAGTCATGGGGTCTCCATAGTCAAAGATAACAATAAACATCTCAAAACAGTCATTAATTCATATTAATTCACATTTATTTATTAGAAAGAATATCCTTCTAACATCAAAAACCACAAATATTTTTTACAGCTTGCTGAAGACTCAAACACATTAATGTGGGAAACAGAACCCACAAAAATATGTGTCATGCTATATAAAACAAAAATTTGACAGGAATACATTAAAGTATTTTTTCCATGTATTTGGAGTTTTTCCCTAACCTACTTCAGCTACTTTAGGAAGTAAATAATAATATACTTGGAGGAGAACACTTCGAACTTATTTATTTCATCTAGAAAAAAATTTTGCTCTTGCCAAATAATGCTGGGTAAGCAAAATGTAGAAATGAAAGGCTACAAATATTTTTTTTATGCAATATAACTTGGATGCTTGATGTTCCATTTTAGCTATGAAGAAGTTTCCATGTTTCTGGATAAATGAAAAATAAAATAAGTGGAGAGAAGGAATAACTTTGGGGGAGAGAGATTCTTAAGTGTTTTCTTCTACACAAACAGCTGAAGCCCTAAAGCCATCTAAAGAAATTCAGTGCATATTATGTAACTCCTGTTCTGTGAGTAACTGCAAAAAATTGATTAATTTTTAAAATGTGTTATTGTAACTTGTAGCTTTCCCCCTCACAGAACAAGTTTCATATTCCTCCTCAATGGTGTTTTATTTAATTTTGTTTAAATAAAAATCACTCTTACAAAATATATTTCTTATAGAAGATGAATGCTGGTTGTTTTTTATATGTAACCCAGCTGTTGAAGACCATGGATGTATAGTTCATAACACAGGTAACACTCTTAATGTAATCAAGTATATAAAATGGCTGTATGCCAACTAGATTCATATTTCATGACTGGAGATGGCTTCATTACTTATGAATGCAATAGGCATTAAATATCTGTTGGAGACAGCAATTTGTTTTATTTTTTATATGCTTTTTAAATCCGAGCATTTTAATGATCTCTCTTTTGTGGTGACATGTCTAAAGTATTGAAACAGTTCAACAGGTATCATTGCAGCTGTGAAATGCAGTCCCTGATGCAGGGCCACCTCATCCAACGTTGGGAAGCAGGACATCTTTGGATGTAGGTTCATAACAGAAAAACAGATGGGAGGTTTGGTGCCATGAACAAAACTGAGGTGTTATTTTGATTTCAGAATACTCAGTTTAACTTAGTCTACCTTGGCTGTACACAGGTTTTAAAAATGTCACATTCTCCTAGGCAATAAAGTAACTCTCAATATGGAATTATTGGTTTTCTTCAACATTCCACTTTAGGAAAGCCTTGTAGCCAGCACTAAATCTATGTAACAGTCTGGTTTGATTTTGTAATCCCATTAAAGGAGACATTCCTTCTTTATGTTCTCTTATCTTCCATATTTCTTTCTGCATAGTACAGTGCCACACGGTCCACTGAAATATAATGAATAATTATATTTCAGGATTCAATTTTTGGCAACAAATGTTACTTGGAAATACATTTTGTCATGCTTTTAAATATATCTGGAGTAAATCCCTGGAAAACACTTAGAACTGAAGCTGATTAAGAACATAATTTTCCAAATGTTGGAATTAGAAGCAAAAAAACTGGAAGATAGTACATTCCTTTTTATGGTATTCCTAAGTATAAAATCAGCATTTAATATATATCAGTTGTCATAATTTTGCCATATCTCTGAGCAGGATGTATTGTAAATAGCAAACATAACATAACATAAATAATTTGGTCTCTAGAAAAGTAACCAATGTCAGCTACTAAAGTTTCTTTCTTTTATACAATCTAGGAGTCAATTGCCATAATTATGAAGATCTGGCATATAGTAGCAAATGTTGACTTTCTTAATAGCAACTAATAAAAAAACCCAAACCAAAATACTTATTCTATCCTGTCCTTCTCTGCCTAATAATATTATCAATAGAAAGTGAACTTAAAGCTACTGAAACAGTAATTTTCATTTTATTTTAACTTTTTAATCATTTGCTGTAGGGAAACATAAATGCCAAAAAATAAAATACAAAGATGAATCAAAAGCAAACAGGAAAATTCTAATTCTCTTTATTCTCACTGTGGCCAACCTTCCCACTTTGTATAAACTGCATACTAAAGTTTTCCCTCTACCAAATGCCATAGTTTTAGAAGTAGCTAGGAAATGAATATCTTTCTGTTCTGCAACACTGAGAAGGAGCCTGGATTGGGCATACATCTGGGACCTATGTGACCTCAGCCATACCAGTTTCAGCAGCTCTTGTCAGCTGACTTCAGCCCAAAACTGAGGATTTGAGTTGCCCAGAAACTCAGATTAGGATTCAGATTTTCTTCCAGAAGCACAGGTTGGGGGTGTCATTCCTTTCTCAGTTTTTTTTACAATCTTTGTTACCCAGAAAGTGATACAAAGTTGCTCTTATCAAGCTGTAAATGTAATTTGTTTTCTCTTTCTGTACAATTAATTCAATTCATTTGTGTTGTTTCACTTACTTTGTGGAGGCTACACACATAAAGCCAAATGAAAAAAAAAATCTTCTGATCTCATACTGTTGTGTACAGCTAGCTGATTCAAGAGGGGAGCACCCATAAATAACAATCCCCACAACAGTAGAAAACATGGTAATAAATAATACAATCATTAAAAATCTTAGATGTCTGAGAATGCAAAATGAATGTAGCAAAATCACAGAACAATTCAGGTCAAAAGAGGCTTCCAGAAGTCGTCATCATCATCAAAATGATTCTTTGATTAAGTCAAGTATAATCAAACCAAGTTTCTCAGACTTCTGTCCAGCTAAGCTATGAACATCCCCAAAGCTGGAGACAAAAACTGTATAGGTCCCTGTTCCAATATACTACTACCCTAAAGATAAAATAAACAAGTAAACAAATAAATAAATACCTCCTAATATGTATAATTGGAATTTCACGTGTCATTTTCTGTCCATGGCCCTTCTTCCTATCACTTTACACTTTGAGAAGAGGCTGCTCTGACCCTGTTTGTGCCCGTGTCTGAAGTAGCTGCTGTCCATAATAACATCTCCCAAAGTTATCTGTTCTCCTGACTAAATAGGTCCTTGTCTCAGTGGTTCCTTATATGCCACATGTTTCAGCTCTCTGAACAGCTTTGTGGCCCTCCACTGGGCTCATTTTATTACATAGGTGTCTTTCTCCTGGTGGGGGGCCTAAAACTGGAGAGAGATCTTGAAATAACAGCCCCAAATGAAACATTACGTACATTTAAAATCATTTAATAATTGAAATTCATGGAACTAAAAATAATCTTGAAATGCCTTAGTTTGGCTTTGAAAAGTGTAATGTTTCCAGCATTGTAGATGTCAAAGCAATTTCACTGGCTGATTCAGCTTCAATTTTGGCACAATCAGCAGACTGGCATCTTGAGCACTTAGAACTCCACCAGAATATGAAGAAAGAACAGCTTATTAAGCAAAGAGAATTCAAGGGCAAACAAGGTCTGGTGAGGCAGGAAATATTTTAAAATTGATACTGAACCTGCATGGATAACAATAGAATGAGCTGAAAAAGCTAGAAAATGTGCTGACCCATCTCAGTGTTAGTGTTTAGGTATGTGGAAAATAATTTGTCCTTAGAAGACCAATAAGAAATAGCCATGAAAATGATCAGAGGAGCACTTCTCCTATGAAGACAGGCCAAGAATTGTGCAGTCTAGAGAAGAGAGGGCTCAGAAGACACCTTACTGCAGCTTCCAGTAGATGAAGGGAGATTAGAAGCAAGATGAAGAAAGACTTTTCAACAGGGCCTGCAGTGACAGGGCAAGTGGCTTTAAGCTAAAAGAGAGTTAATTTAGAATGGATATAAAGAATTTACTTTTACAGTAAGGGTTTTGAGACACTTAAAAATTCACCCAGAGAAACTGTGGATTGTCCATGATTGGAAGCATTCAAGGTCAGGCTGGATGCAGCTTTGAGCAACCTGGTCTAGTAGAAGAGGTCCCTGCCCATGGCAGGAGGGTTGGAACTCAATGAATTTTATGGTCCTTTTCAATCCAAAACATTCTATGATTCTATGAATTACTGTAAGCTGTTCAAATCGAAATCATGGTACATACAGGGAGCAAACTAAGCAAATAGAGCAACTAGTGTTAAAATTTTATTACATATTACTGTTCACTATCATATAAATATTAGGGTACCTTGGTTCTTTTTCTTTATTATCAGAAGGCTCCTAATCCTCTGTACAATCAATTTAACACTAATTAAAAACTCTTTAAGTGCCAACATCAATGGAATAATTTTATTTCTTTCAGTGTTGTTTTTAATTTAGCTAATCCATCCAGCACAATTTGGCATAAAAAAGACAGTATGACAATCATGATGTTATTATATATTTTAAAAGCCAAAGAAATCAGGGTTGTGCATTTTCTTTGGAGGTTCTTTTTTTGTTTGTTTGTTTGTTTGTTTGTTTGTTTTTTCTGGATAACAATGAAAGCCTAGACCACTCAGGCAAACCAGAAGAGCTAAAGGCATCAGACAGCCAAAAAAGAGTGGAAGACTTATAACAGAACCCCTTGGACATATCAATATATGTGGGACATATCCGAAAAAGGCAAAAATACAAACTCTCATATATGCCAAGACTTAAACCATTCAGAATTATCTGAAACTGAGAAAAATCACTTCTACTAACAAACTTTAATATACTTCTTTTTTTTTTTTTTACCAGGGATTGCATTAGGTAATTTCAGTTCTTTCAAATAATTAAATAATTACTTTCTTCAGAAGGATTGCCCCAATATTGCCCCCACACAAGGCAGATGATTAAAACCTTTTGACAATCCTAACAATAGAACCTAAGTAAATCAAAGTACACATTTAAAAGTCACACTAAATTTAGAAAAAAACCCCAAACAATGGTAGTTAAAATTTTTATTTTATCAGTGTGAAGTATCTTAAATATTTTGTTATGTATCAAATGTGTCAGTGAGATTATATGTTGAAATAGTAAAAACATGACAGGGTAAGTTTTTATGACACATCATTTTTCTTTTCAAGTATAAGAAAAGTTACAATTAAGTCAAATAACTCCAAACTGTGAGAGCAAAGGGAAGAATAAATCATAGATGCTAAACAAAAAGACAAATAATACTAGAGTCTTTGTAAAGATCAGATCTGTGGAGCTACAGATTATGAAAGGTCTTGGGTTTTGAATGAAATGCTAAGTGAAATTGTCCAGTAACAAACTGTAGCAGCCAGAGGACAATGCCACAAAAAAAAAACAGTCCAAATAAAAAAATTTCTGTTGCACATCTACAGATGTACCAATGTAGGAACCCTTTGAGAAAAAAGACTTCATACCTCCTCTATTGCTGATTGTGTCCTTTCTTCAGGGTTGTGGTACACAGAAAAATCCAAATCAGGAGAGCAGGTGGGACTGTTTGGTTTCTCTTTTTTAGTTTTAACTTTCAGAGCTAGCACCACTGTGGTTAACACACAGGTAGGTCCAGACACTTTTGTCTTGTTCAGTGGGTTAAAAGAAAAACCAAAACAAAAAAAAACCAAATCCATACAGGAAGGCTCTGTAGAAAGCAATCTGTGAAAACATAAAAAGGTTCTGCCTAATTCATAAAGGTCATTAAGATTCAAGTGCTTTAAATAAATGGATTAGCATAAATGGATTAGTTAGCCAAGGTTTGCACTCTACATTGAAGATATATAGGCTTCATACTTGTTCTTAAACAGCCTCTATAAGTCATGCAGAAATTATTGTTCTCTGAGTCAGTTAACTAATGAGATACTATTTCATTCTTGAGTACTAAATACTTTTGAATTAGATATGTGAATCGTGCGTCCATATGTGCCTGTTTATACGTTTGTTTGTGTTGATTATATATTTACATAAATCTTTTGATTAATTTTCTAACATCTTTAGTTATAGTCATCTTCATCTGCTAACAAATAACACTGGATAGATATTTAAATTAATAAGCAGACCTTCAGTAAGATTAATTTTTATGATGTTTCCGATTAGCATGAATCAACTGGTTAGTTGGAAATGTCCAACTCCACGCACATAGTGGAATTGTTTCATATTAGTCAAAGATAATGTACTAATGTGATCATGCAATGAAAAAAGATTACACTCTTCAATGAGATTAAAGACATACCCAGAAAATTCTGAGTAACTCAATGCCTTCTGTAGAAAATAAGCAGAGTTCACAAGTTCCTAAGATTGAGACCAAATGGGGAGTATTTGCCACTTCATTTTTTGTAAATTTCCTTAGAAGATATTCTTGAAGACTTTTTTCAACTTATTTGATCCTCCTCTGTAGCAAAGCTTTCCAAAAGCAAGAGCATATTTAGTAGACAATTCCTAAGCAAAGTATTCTCTGTGTATCTCATCTTCATTTCATGCTTTATGTGCCATTGACTTTGACCTTGTAACTAATGGTAATAAATACCACATTTCTCTCTGACTGTGTCATATTTCAGGGTATACTCTCTAACAGAATGTCTCAAAAGAACATTAGCAGTATATTATGGGACATATTCTTATGCCTCTATTAGCCAGAATGGAGAAGGGAGTGAAATTGGACTCTGGGGAACAGTTTAACCAGTGTCTTATGCCAAGACAGATCAGATAGTTGTACTGGTGAGCAAACACCTCACCTGTGCACAGAGCCTCAGGGTTCATGCTGAGGGGGCAAGGCATCTAGGAGACAATAATGTGACACTCTGCAAGAATGAAAATTCTGTTACATCAGTTGCAATGGCTAAAGATTTATAAGTTATACATTCATTCTGGTGCCTGAATTGAATCCACTCCCACATCATAGCCCTGTAGATTTTTTTTTAAATCTAATATTATTAGTGTGCCTCATTTTGATGATATGCTACAGTGATAAACCATCAGTGTGCTGCTGCTCTGATGAGCAGTTGCTTCACCATGCCATTGAATCTGTCATGCAAATGATGTATTAATAAGGCATACTGATGGTGTTTTCTGCAAAAGATGGCACTACCCGGAAAACAAAGGGTTCAGGAATGCATTCAATAAGATTGCGAGACAAAAAATCAGTCAGCACACAGAATGCTAAGAGCTGCTTCCCCAGCTGCACTACAGCAACTTATTTTTCTGAACTACTGTGGTATTATTTTTTTGGAAGCCTAACTTGCAGGAAAGAGGCATGAGAAAACAATTTTGAAAAGTACTACTTCAGTTGAGATAAAACAACCAGCATAAAAACAGCTTCCTGCCTTTTATCAAGCATGAGGTTTTAATTTCACTCTACAAAGAACAGGGCAGAAGGGAAAGTACAGAAACACATCATTTTAGTTCCATGATATAGCTAAATTGAAAGGAGTAGAGAGCTGCTTTAATAGATATATAGGAACCTTACATATTTATTTTCCATAAGTATGATCACAAGAGCAAATTTTTTGCTGTGGCCCTTAAACAGTGTCCATAGTATAAGTAATACCACAAGAAATCTTGTAACAAGTGATCACATCTCCATCCCTATCCTTTATTTTAATCTAGATGGAAGAGAATACCTTAGCAAATAATAAAAGAAATCTATGATTTTTGTAAGCACTTCCCCAGGTATTAAATTATGATGACAATTTCAAGGCCATAGACTATTTCCAGTTTTAGCCTGTCCTGGCTTTTTTACTTGAAAAAGTAAGTCTTTGAATTCTAAAGATTTTAAATACATTCCAACAGACCATACTAATAGAATCATGACTTTAAAGAAATAAAACCAAATTTAAAATTTTATAAACATCACTCCAAAATTCCTGAAAGCTAAATTAGGAGCCTTTTCATCTGATTTGGGAAAGCATTTTATAGGAATTTTAACTAGCCAAAGGTTATGTGACAGAGTACTTGGGCAGCCTCTAGATTTTCCAATTCAATTTTCTAGCAGACAATAAAAAAAAAACATTAACTTACATTGGACACAAATCTGCTGTTTTGTCAAAAACAGTATTATTATATCTGCCTAAAATATTATGGGTAAAAAACACATATTTTGTATTACATGTAATTCAAGATTGAAAAATGGTGATAAGACTTGTTTGTACCATAATTATACAACTAATGGTGCAGAATGTTGCTATATCATGTAGTGGCAAATAAGACAAAATGTTTTCCAACTGCCAGCATTTGGAATGCATTAGTAACACATAAGTAAAAATAATTGTCATTATTTTTTTCAAGAGACTACTGCCTGCTAGTGATAACTATAAGCTTATTTTTCCCTCTTTCTTATATTATTTATTGTGTTTATTGGTTCATTTTTCTGCCAATTTGACAATTTATAGAAAATACAGAAGAAAAATGTCTAACATGAAAAATATGTATGCCTAGCTCTTGTTTATTGCTTTAAATTACATCTTTTCATTGCAGCATCAGAAAAAAATATAGAGGAAAATTAAAAATAAAAACAAATAAACTAAAATAAATCCTTGACATCAAACAGTAACATTTTAGAGTAATGTTTGCAAAATATTTTGATTATTGAAATCATTGCTTCTTCTGTTGTTGAAGCGTGCTTTCCTATCAAAGTTAAACACTCTCTGTTTGAATGCTGAACACATTTGTTTGGAAGTACTATGTTTGACAATGTTTAAGTTTTCTGGGAAAGAAATCAATATCAAATTACAACAAAGACAAGTCTGAAGTAAAAATTGTTTTTACCTGGCCATAGGCTAGACAGCTCACTGGTGAATATTTAAAAACATAAACTACCTTTGAAAAATATAATTCCATGAAAAACTTATCAATTCATAATAATGATTCTCCGAGACCATCCAAATTCTGACATTTAGAAGGAATAGTCATTTCTTCAAAAGATCCACCTTTTTATCTCTCTTTTATAATTTAAAATATTTTTAACACTATAGCATAAAACTAATACAAAGACACTAAAATATCTAAGACAGTTTCTTCCCACTGTAAATATCTACTATTTCATTAATATCTAGTACAGTAAATCAAAAGGAATATGAATTATCAGAGGCACCAGCACTGAGAATAGTTTAAAACCTAAAATACAGGAAGAATCTGAAACCAACTTTAAAGGGAAATGGTCTTATACAAATAAAAACCTAAATTTCTTCTTAAGGGGTTTAAAAGAATGCTTTGACACTTTAAAACTTTCAATTTTTTCCCTGAATTTTTAATCAAAGCAATATTTTTCTGGGAATTATTTTAATTTTGTCAATTCCTTTACTGTCAGAAACATCTCAGTAAAAAAATTTCCCATCAATCACCTCATAAGCTGTCTTCTAAATGCTAGCATCTAATTTCCCCATAATATGGTGTCCATCAAAAATGTAAATGTCGTTTCTCTCTCTAAATATAGAGACTTTTTTTTTTCTAATAAAACTTTCAAGATTAGATGAAGAATCCCTGAAATAAGATGGTTTGCTCATTTTACATTGAAGACTCCATCCAAGATTTTGATTGCTGTTTTCCTTGTGACAAGATCCCTATGAAATTTCTGGGTAAAAACATACTGCTTTCTTTGATCCTGCCTCTTGACATCATTTCTGGATGGAGAGCTGCTTGATCTTCTTTCTGGTTTCTGAAGATTTGTGGGATACTTCTGGTAGCACTTTGGTTTCCTAGTCCCTGAGGCAGAATTCCAAAGGTTCCCTCTTCAGAAAAACCTGATGACTTTATCCCATCTTTCCTTCCTGTACAAGAAAGAGGGAAAAGAGAGCAAAAAGTACAAACCTTTGCAAGTCTTGGTTCTGTAATGATCTGAGTGACAGCTCATATTTTTCTGAAACTGAATTCAGTGGAGATATTTCTATTTCCTTTTAGCTGAAGGAAAAGGAAGGATCATAACTAGTGTGTAGCCTGGCTCCAACCATCAGAGGAAGTAAAAAGAGATTTGTGAAAAGATGGGCAGCTTTTCTTTACCAGAAGTAGTTTGCATACTCATGGAAGCATTAAATGCTTCTCCTCCTTTCCTCTTAATTCTTGAAAGCATTATGAGTAACTGTTAAGATTTTTTTAAGAATTTTGCACTAGAGTAAAACCACCACTATCAAGGAAAGAGAAAAAAGAAAATATTTGTCAATAATATTTAGGAAGTACTTAGAATTTTGGGAATTGATCAGACCAGAACAAAGTGGACTGAGAACTACAAAATCATCAGTCTGTGTTCCTTTACTTACAATATTCCAAAATCTGGGTAGAAAATCACCCATTTTCTAAGAATCAATTTAAAGAATACTTCTGAAAAGGACATTGGAGACTGATGTCTAAAAAAAACATGTGTAATTTTTAAAAATGTTGGCACAAAATTATTTATATAGATAAATCTCTAGGGCACTTGACTCTTTTTTCTGTTTTTTTTTCCCTCATTGTTGTGTTGAGAGATACAGTCTTCCTGGCCAATATTCTGTACACTGCTTAGACATTATTTCAAGAAATGTATTATTCATTTTTTTTTCATATTCTGCAAAAAGTAGAAGCAAATATATGTGGATGAATACTTTTACTTGTAATTGACAAAGTAGGCAACATTAACTCTTAAAATTATATTTTTGAAAACTAGCACCAAAATCAGCCTCTAATGGGCAAGATTCATTTTTATTGAATATGAGCCACCTAGAGTATCACATGTAACTAATCCTTTTATTATCTTAGAACATGTGTCTTATTGCATTCATAACAATATATTAGGTATTGCTTAAATATAGAACGGTTTCCATTATGAGTGCATAAAGGAAGAAAAAATGTTGCTGAATACTGACGATTCTATGGCAACCAATTTTTCTCTTAATTAAAATGTTTGTATTTAATGTTTTAAAAATACTTTCATAGAGAGAATACGAGAGACATGGATTGCATATTTCTGCAGAGATACCACGTATAAAGGAATTTTATAAATGCAAAGGAGTATATAGGAACTCATTTTAAAGTCTCCTCTCCTCTCTGTTTCTCATAATTGGAATGAACGTGTTTGGCAATATTATGCTAACTAGTAGGCAGTGAGCCACTATGAGATGCCTCTGTGATATAATCTGTAGTTCACATTTTATAGCTTATCTTTCTGTGAATATTCCCTGCAGTAAAACCATAAGATTTTATTTATCATACAGTAAAATATTAACTAAAAAAACCCTCTATTCTGCTCATATCCCTCAGTGTAAAATTCACCTCTTTTGATTGATTGCTACTGCAAGCCTGGAATTCAGGTTTCATTCTCTTTGTCTGTGCTCATTCCTTCCTTTTATACTCAGGTGAAATTAGACCTATTAGCGTGACACTGACAAAGATGCTGACATGAAGTGTTTGAAACAAAAGTTTTTGAATTATTAATGAAACTACAAGGACAAAATCAGATTATTCAATGGAAGCTAGGATCTTAAAAAGACCAATAATGGGTACTAAATTTTAATGGAGTTCCTAAGAAACACTGAAACGCACCATTTCACTTGCCGTTAACCTTTTTGATATGCTGCTCTTTGGACTTTAAGATCTTTTATACAGGGTGTCTCTTAGTGATAAGGACTGGTGACTGTTCCATTTAAGTGAACATGCTTAACTTGAACATGGCAGAGGAATTAAAATCAGTGTGGGATAAATATGAAGGGATATAGCAGCATTAGAAGATACCACCAGAGACAGAAAGGGGAAGAAGAAGCTGTGCAAAAATAGATAACACTTGGTATCCTAAAAAAAAAAAAAAAAAATCACTCAGAAACAGAACAAATATAACTTCAGAGATAATATAGAGGTGTGTATGTCTTCTCTGAAGAGGGGCTAAGAGGATCATTCTTAGAGCTCATCATGCGCAAATAGGTGTAATCCTAATGGAGGAAGAGACCACACAATCTAATGTCACTTGAAGCCTTGAGAATGAGCACTAATCTCATGCTGTGATGCAGGACCTGGGCCTACAGAATCACAGAATCACAGATTATGCTGAGTTGGAAGGGACCTACAAGCTTCATCGAGTCCAACTGTTGCATCCCGGGTTTGGGTTTAGATTAGGGGTTCTGATCTATGTTAGCTAGCCGAGTTCTGTGTACCCCCATGCACCCCCTGTGTTTACCCCCCCCTGCGGTGGCTCGCTCCAGGCTGCCTGCCATTGGAGCTTCCCCCCGCCACTCCTGTAACCACTCCCTGGGAATTCAGTGTCTGTCACCCCGATCCCATGACCTTTTCATCCCGGAGCCCCATGCTCATCCCTGCCACGTCCCCGTTGGTCGCCATGGTTCACGTCATTGCCTGTTCCCATTGGGGGGGGGGGGGCTCCTGGTCCCCTCACCCCGCCCCTGATAAAAACCCCATGCCTCCTGGGTCCCGTGGCCATTTCCTCCACGCGGGCATTGGAAGCGCGGGTCGCGGCCTCTCTGCCACAGCTCACCACGGCCATTAAAACCTTCCCACTTCCCTCATCGGTGATTTGGACAATTCCTTCCCTCTTTGCCTCGTACCCTCACGCAGGCGACAGAACCTGGCAAGCCCCGACCGGCGCACTAAGAAAGCGGCGCCCGGGAGCAAGTGGCGAACCCGGTCTCCGGAGGGAGGCGGTGCCGCTCCAGCTGCCAGAGCTGCCCGGAGCCAGGAGAAACAACGGAGTGCCTCATCCAACTTCTGACCCTGGATAGCACCATCTTCAAGAGTCACACCATGTCTCCAAGAATGTTGTCCAAACAATGCTTGAACTGTGTCAAGCTGGTGCTGGGACCACTTCCATGGGGAGCCTGTTCCAGTGCTCAACCACCCTATGGGTGAAAAAACTTTTCTTGATATCCAACCTAAACCTCCCCTGACACAGCTTTGGGCCATTCCCTCAGGTCCTGTCACTGGTCACCAGAGAGAAGAGATCAGTGTCTCCTCTTCCTCACAAGGAAGTTGTAGGCTGTACTGAGGTCTCCCTTCACTCTTCTCCTTCAGGCTTAACAGACTAAGTGACCTAAACTGCTCCTCATATTGGTTCCCCTCCAGACACTTCACCATCCTCATGGCTCTCCTTTGGATATTCTCTAATAGTTTAATATTTTTCTTGTATTTCAGGGCCAGAAACTGCACACAATATTCAAAGCAAGGCTGCATTAGTACAGTGCAGAGTGGGACAATCCCTTCCCTATTGCTGGACTTCTCTCTTACTGAATGGATCCAACTTGGTTAAGTTTTTAAAGCAAAACTGCAGGGGTTTTTATGAAATTTTATATAAGTGAAATAATTTTATAGATGAAATGATAAAGAATATTTCAACAATTGGCAGAAAAATGAAGTCTTCAGTGCCTGCAGTTTTCCTGAACAAAAAAAAAAAGTGAAGTTTCTTCTGCTCCCAAAGAGGCTGTTTTATAGTATTCTGATTTCTACTGGGAAGTTTGTGAAATCTGTGATTTTGGGAACTTTGGGGATGTTACATTTCTTAATGGGAAGGGCAAGCAGGACTGACTGATGAGAGACCGCTAGGAGGTATCTTACCTGATACTAACCTTTAGCCTTCAAAAATATACCCACTGCAGGAAAGTTGCTTCTGTTCTTTCAAACCATAGGCACATATGCATAGCCAAAAGCAGCAGTAACAGAAGCAACTTATTTCCACTTTTTAATCACAGGCTTCAAAAATACCCTATCACCATGTTGTGTTATCATGTTATTCAAAGAATATTTTGTATTCATTCATTTTATATTTGGGTCACTAACTCTGAAATATTTTTGTCTGTGGTCTTTGGGTAAAACTTTTAAAACTTTCTTAAAACTATATATTTCAATTCCCCTAAATCAGTTTGTTGGAGTATAGTGTTAATAATGCCAAGGTTGTTGGTTCAATACATGTATGGGCCACTCACTTAAGAGCTGGACTCAATGACCTTTCTTGGTCCCTTCCAACTCAGAATATTCTGTGATTCTGTGTCCAGACAACAGTTATCATTATTCCTTCTTTCTTCACCAGGTATTTTAATAGGTTTTTCTGTTGTTTTCCGGGGGGGGGGTGGTTCAGTTTGGTTTTTTGGTTGGTGGTTTTGGGATTTTGTATGTGTGTGTGTGTATTTGTGTGCATGTGTGTATATTAATTTTTTCCCTTTTCTTCATTTTGAAGTACTTTAATGATTCAGAAAAAGCTATATTGGAACACTCTCTGACTAAAATGTTAATAAATTGTCTTCAATTTTTATTTTCTCTATTTTATTCAATAATTTCAGCCTTTCTGCCTTTACAGAATCATAAAATCTTGACCTATATTGTTTATATACTTCATAGTCTTGTTGAAGGGTTTGAAAAATGTAGTTACTCAAAAGAGGCAAATAAAATTAAATTTTCTCCAGCAGATGTGATTAAGAATCTCAGTTTTGACATGTGTAAAATTTCTTACTCAATATGAATGAGGAGAAATAAGAATAACAAGGAAGAGAGTCTCTGCTGCAGCTGTGTGGGGTGATTGAAAGAAAAATTACTATGAGATGCATTTGGAAACAGGAGCGATCAAATTGTTTATTTCCTGAGGTCTCCTCTCCTCTGTGATTCTTTTTTTAACAGTAGATCACATAGAGCACCTGGAGATGAGACGCTCTCTGCTTTGTATTAGTGTATGTATGGATAAGTTAAAATATAAAAATCAAGTATGCATCCAACAATGAAATTATTTTAAAAGTTTTTGTCTTTTTAGGAACACTGAATTGAAGAGTTTAAAATTTATTACTAGACGTGTGTAAGTGATACTGGAGGGACATATGTTAAAAAGGGAGAGATTATAAGTTCAGAGGTTGACTAGAGGAGGGAGTCAGTCACAAATATGGACTTATCTTGGCTTAAAACCACTACCCACCCTGTTCAAGATGTCTCTTGAAAGTGTTTTGGTTTTTTTAAAATAATTCTGAACAGTTATTAATTAGGAGAGATTTGATAGAAAATCTGTAAAACTTTCTGCTCCAGACTTACCACTGTTAATAATTAAGGTAGATAGTCAGTAGTCACTTATATATATATTCATTTCTGGAATTTTAATAAATTTTAGAAAGTAATGCTAAACTGTGATTTATAGGTTGGTCCCCAAAGTAAGTAATGCTCTTTTAGTATCTCTAGGGCTTCTAAAAACTTATGCATTCAAGAGAGATTTGATTGCTTGGCAAAGATAATGATAAAAAGGACTTGAAAAACTTGCAGAAACATAAAGATCAAGGTATGAAAGAGGTAATTTGGTGCAAAACATACCTGCTGAATTTTCTTCCTAGTTACAGCACCTTCAAAAGCATGAAGTTTCTATGTATGATGTGAAGAGAAATGAACAAAAAAAATCAATAGCTTGTTAAAAAAAACGTTGGAATGTCAGTTAGCTGACAAAAGGATATTTCTTTGTGGAGGATTTTGTGAATGACAGCTGTTCCTCTCACCAGTAACTGATGAAATGGAGGTGACTGCTCACAGAATAATAATAGCAATATGAGAGGCAAAGGAAGAAATGTGACAAAATGTCCAAGAAATATAATATTTGGCAATCAGAAGAAGAAAAGGGTGGTAAATATACTAATTGCTGTCCAGATTTTATATTCTGATGTTACTTTTTCAGCAAAATAAAGCAAGGTATCAGATTAAATACTAAGTAGAATTCCACTGACTCATTTAAAACTTGAGATAAAAATAAATTAAAAATTATAAAGGGTCATGAGGTTTTCAGAATAATCATTAAATTCACTACTGAACAGAGGCCTGTCCTCATCAAGTTCATTATAATTCATAGAAGCATAGATAACTTTAGGTTCAAACAAAACTGAAGCTCACTGAGCCAAGCTTTCTACTGAAAGCAGGGTTAAATTCAAACTGAGATCAAATTGCTCCTAGTCTTGTCCACCTGAATTTTGAATAACTGTCAATAATGATAGCTGAGGGACTGGGAGATTCCAAACCTATAAACATGAATTTCAACAGCTTGAGCTAAAAAGCCAATCTTTTGGCAAGTCTTATGTACTTATATATATTCATATCTTTTGTGAATTGAGGAAGGTTGAGTGCTTAGCCTATATTCACCAGTCTGCTATACCGTAAATCATCTTTAAAAGAGATTAGGTAGCTCCAGCCTGTACTGTGGAATAAAAAGTCTTGTGCTGTACAACTTGGGCTTGTAATGCTGAGAGTTATGCTGACGAGGGCAACTTTAAGTGTGTCTGTACCTGACACAATATACAAAAGAAATAAAAGCCCGGCAGCATACCAGATGATTGGAGGAAATGCTCTGACTCAGAAGGAAGTTTCAGAAATAAATTAAAGGAATCAAAGGAGAGCAGAAAGTAGTTTACATTTTAAAAGTGAGGAAGTCTTGATGAGACAGCAAATATCCAGAGAAAATTCATTGCTCAAACATCTCAAAAAAGCAAGACATAAAGGATAAGCTACTGCTAAGGAATGTTCCATATTCTGATCCCAGCACAAGCATAACTTTAACATTAGCAGCAGCTGTGGAAGATATTGTCTATAGAAAGAAAAAAAAATCTATTCTTATTATTATTGAAAGTATTATTAAAAACAAAAAAGACTCAATAGGTCTATTCTTTTCATGCTCCATACACTTTGCCCCATTCTTCCCTAGAGCAGTTCTTAATGTTTCTTAAGTCAAAATCACTCCTCCTTGCTCTGCAGACTAAGATACTTTTCTTACTTCTCCCAACATTTTTTTTTCTGCTTGTCCAAATGCCCTGAAACCAATAAAGAGTAACAAAAGTTAAATCCAGGGTGCATTTTTATGTAGGTCTTTCCACATTTGTTAGTTCCCAAGGACTGTCATTATCCCAGATCATTGGACTCATCTGGTATATACCAGTGGCCGACAAGCATTTACTGTCACAGCTGAGCCCCCCAAAATTTTTATGAGGGACCACTCAGAAGAAAAAAACAGGGATATAAGAAGCCAGGGGAAGGTGTATGAATGTTGGCAGTCACTACCAGCCTGGTCTTAGTTTGAATTCAGATGCACAGAAGTGGTGGTGGATTCAAAAGTTTAGTTTGCACAAACACACTATTTTTTCTAGATAAGAATATTATTTGTTGCTACAGCCTTGTCTCAATTTCAACCACTAACTGTTTTTTGTTCAAAAAGTCCTGGGTTCTATTCATACATTTTAATTTCAGAATTTTTGATTTTCAGTCACTAAAATCCTATCTGGGAAACAGAAGAAATGAACAGTGGTTTCTGAAAGCAAAGAGGACAGATTTCTTGTTTCTTTTTGCTTGTATTCTTGTAGTGAGATAAAAGTATGTTTGCTATCAAAACTTCATGAAACATACCTTCCCAGAAAGCTTCTGTTTTTCCATATGTGACTTTTCTGGAAGTGGGGATGTCCAGGCTGAGATGATGATCAGAAGCAGTACTGTCCTTGTTCTGTCTGCACCTGTCCCCACAGCCCTGTCTTGGGCTCCAACAAGATGGAGGTGCCCAATGCCAGGGGCTGGGGCTGCCCCAGTGCCCTCCTGGCTGCCTTCTCCTGGCTGGGGTGGTGGGTGGGGCCCTGGCTGCCGGGCTCTACTGTTCCATAAGCCCAGCTGCCACAGAGCCCCAACATTTTCCTGTCAAATAATCAGGAATGAAACTGCAGATCATTTTCCACATGTTCAGCCTGTGTATGAACTTTATATAGTAGTGTTATAAAAATTAAATAAACACTGAATAGGAATGAGAAAATGAGATGTCCTTAATTGTTTTCAATTAATTTTAATTGCTGACATTTTAAGCAGCAATTTAGATACCTGAGTTCTTCCCTTCCCGGTCTCTGGATGACATTGTGACTTCTGCTAATTTTTTATTGCTTTGGGTTCCCTCAGAGCTGTTTAAAAAAGGAGAGCTTTAACAAGTGAAAAGTTTAAAATCCATTTTGGTCAAGTGACTACATGGAGACAGAATAGCATTTGAAAGGTTAGCAGTTTATTTCAAGGAGGGAAAAGGGATAAAAGGAGGCAGCTCATCAGCAGTAGACTGAAATCCACCTCACCAGTTTTGTGTATTTGTATTATATATAGCCAGTGCTGCCACACACACATCATGAGCTATACAAAAGCAATTTTTGGAACCATTTGGACTAATAAAAAGAAAGAGGTTTTTCTGATATAAAAGTGGGGCTGGTTGTTTTTTCTTCACTTTCTTCACTTTGGCTGGTTGTTAAAATAGGACAAACATTTTAAGGTAAATCTTATTAAACATGATGGAAGAAGACCAGCAGCCCATACTGACAATAAAAGGCATGTGGAATTTTAGATACCATAATCCATTTATAAGTATAGTCATTTTTCAGATGAATATTTCTTAAGATGCCACTTGCAAACACTTGCAAAACTCCCTGCAGTTGTCAGCTAGATTTGTCTCTCGTACTTTCCTATCCTTCACTGTGTAAATGCTGACACCTTGCTCTTTTCTTAAATCCACAAGCCATTAATTACTGACAACTTGCCTTCTGCTTCTGAGGTACCTTAGTGACTACAAGATCTATTTCAAGTTCAAAGTTAACCATCTTATGCTATGTCAGGGGTTTGCTGCTGCTGCGGTTGTTTGTAGATAAATAATTGAAATGTTCCACCTAGCTCATATGAATCAATGTCTGTCTTATTCTACCTGTGCAGCTCCACACCACTGACAGACTTCTTGGTGCCAGTGTTTCCAGCATTATAGCCTGCATAGTCATTTTTTATGTACATTAGCCATTATGATCGAAAACTTTGATAATCTGCTTGTTTCCTGTCAAGACATAGTGCCAAAAAAAAATCGTTCTGTAGCCCTCATGGTCAAAAATCACTAAATGATCAGTGATGTGTTCAGTGAAAATGGGAATGAGTCAGATTGATTTTCCTGAAAGACAGAACTTTTATGTATTATGAATAAATAATTTAAAATTCCTCTAACTTAATCCTGCATTTTAACAACTAAAATATGCTTCCACCAAATGTCCATTTTTATAGAAAATGGTTGCATATTGTACTTAGATAAAGGTGCAGCTGGATCTTTATCAGGTCCCAGTTTTGTAAAAATATAAAAGTTTGGTAATTATCACTGTTGTGCAGCAGTAATAAGCTCAGCTGGGGAATGTTGCTGCAGTTGTTTCTTTGGCTACAAATTTCAGGCTTACATGTTCTCTCTAGTTTTCACCTGCTTTTTTTATTTTACATGGAATAAAACAGCTGCAGTATATCAGACTTAAACCTGGCTTGGTCTGTACGTCTGGTCATCAATGGCATCTTCCAAGGCAGTGGGAATGGAGTTAGTATGACTGGATCAAGCAACAGGCATCACTCAGAACTGAATCACTGATATGTCTAAGCAAAAGATGAAACTGAAAACAACAGCACTTGACTCCCTCTCTGCCCTCCTCCGTTGTAAATTTCCTAGTTGTTAAAATAAAAACCTGGAATTATCTCTTAACCCTTTCATGCTTTCTTCCTACCTTTGTCTCTTTCCTTTTCTCCTTCCCTATTTTTAATTGAGTAATCGAAGACTAGCTGTGTTTAAACTAATAGCCA